>NC_079214.1:27739410-28056910 GCF_029633865.1 Lampris incognitus | reverse complement strand
GACAAACAGCCTTCCTCCTTCTATTCCAACCTGACCAACCACGTCGAAGGCAGTCCCGTTCCTTATTCCCCGCCATCTAATGACAAGATGAAGTTTCAGTGGATCAGAGCCAAGCGCACTCATGTGCCCAAAGGATGGATCAAAGGCAATGCCAATGACATTGGTATGGACTATGACTACGCTCTCCTTGAACTCAAAAAGCCCCACAAGCGCCGCCACATGAAGCTAGGGGTCAGCCCCCCAGCTCAGCGGTTGCCCGGTCACCGGGTTCAGTTTTCAGGATTCGATAACGACCGTCCAGGCCAGCTGGTGTACCGGTTCTGCCGAGCCGGCGAAGAGACTCCTGACCTGCTGTATCAGCACTGTGATGCGCAGCCCGGTGCCAGTGGTTCGGGGGTCTACGCTCGCATGTGGGACCGGCGGCGCCAGCGCTGGGAGCGTAAGGTGATTGGCGTGTTTTCAGGGCACCAGTGGGTGGAGCGACAAGGGGCGTCTCAGGAGTTTAATGTGGCAGTGAGGATCACCCCTCTCAAATACGCCCAGATATGCTACTGGATTAAAGGAAACTATGTAGACTGCAGAGAGGGATGAGGAGGGGGCAGGGTGTGAGGATAACATCAAGATAAAAGAGTCAAAATACAAAAAAAGAAAATCACAGCCGCAAGCGGCGATTCCGGCGTCCAAGCCAACGCAGACAATCAGGAGCTGAAAGCTTCAACAGCTTAATTAAAACTTTCCACCAAGCTTGGTGGTGTTTGGACAAACTGTCATTGATTTATGGCCAAATTTGCACCAGGCCCATGCATGTGTTTGGAACTGGTGGCGCCCCTATTGAGCGATTAAAAAAAAAATTTACACACGTGGTTCAGCATTGTTATGAAACCTATCCTGCGAGTTTTGTAACGATTTGGACAAACAATTTCTGAATGTTAGTTTGATTTGTGTTATGCCACGCACATTTTATTTTATTTTTTTATGCAGTTGTAGCGCTTCCTAACGGTCGATTTGAATAAAAGTTTCGGGGTATGTTTCAGGTACTTATGTGGACGTATGCTGCAAGTTTGGTGACGATTGGCCCGACGGTTGTTGACTTTGGTCTATTTATGTGCTGAGCCATGCCCTTTTGAAGTTCATTGGTCAAAATCTTGAAAATTGAATAAGCTATCAACAAGCTTTATGGAGCTTTTGATAAGATCGGTCCAGTACTGACCCACAGAACATTTAGTAGCAATCGGACTGACGGTTTAGATGTCAAAAATGTGTATTTAAAAAAAAATCAAAATGGTGGAAAATCTAGTCAGGCGGACTTCAGTGGTTCTTGAGGCAAATTCGTCGCGTGGGGAATAGATGGATGTCTGTGCCAAGTTTCGTGTAAATCAAACTTGTGACTTTTCGAAGTTGACCTTTAATTATAGCGCCCCCATCAGGCCGATTGGGGTCATATTTCTTGGGCAACACTTTCACACAACTTCCAATTAACGGGCAAAATCTCATATCTCTACCGTTTATCATCTCACGGAAATGTGCGCAAACATTTCTGAAGAAGGAAAATAATAATAAACCAGCACAAAAACAATAGAGTTTCAGCACTTTGGGCCTGAACCCTAATGTAAATTGCTGGCACACACACACACACACACACACACACACACACACACACACCCCGAGTGCGACAAACACGACACACACACATACAAAGCCAGTAATGGAGCTGTAAAGTGTAAAAGGAGGCAAGCTTGATAATTTCATTTTCAAACTAGTAGTATAGGCTCACTAACACAATCCACCTACATTAAACATTGGACAGAAACACTATAGGCCTCTATAGTGTATGTCTTCTTGGAGGACTACAAGCCGAACTGTAAGCTGGGGGTAGGGTTTACCATTTTACTTTACATTGCAGCATTTCTTATTCTGCTAATACTAAAGATTGCACTGTTAAAGCTCTTTCTTTTGGCAAATTCCTACTGTAAAAGAATGAATGTAAAACTGTCCAATGCCAAAGGTGCCTTTTTTTTCTTCTTTCCAAACCCTTTTGTATTTCCCCTCACTGGACGTAGTATATCCACATACGCATTCTGTTAGCTTGCTTACATTGTTGTGGTGAAAAATCCCAAATATTATATGTGGACTGACTTTAAATGAATGCAGATGACTTCTACCAAGGCTACGGATCATGTGATCCAGATGACACAGTTCATCTTTTGTTATTTTCACATGGCTCCCTCTGGTGGATAAGACATTACATTACCAGTATCCATCGCTGCTTTTTTTTCTTTTTAACTAATCAGAGATGGGCGCTTATCATCAGAATCAGAATACTTTATTAATCCCCGAGGGGAAATTGGGTATCCCAACAAGGCCTTGACTGACAGAAGCACTTTTTAAGATTACTCCATTGTTTAGCAATTTGAGAGTCTGCCGCAATTTATAAAATGTATGCTTTTAAATAAAAAATAAAAATAAAAAAAAGAAGAAGAAAGAAACTTATTTTTGTCTGCTCATACATCAGGTTTTTACATACTCGGGTCAACAAAACAAAAGCACACACTATTTGTTTGACCACCATTTTTATTGTTTTAGATGTTGAGGGCATTTTCAGAGATGGGTGGGTAAACTGAACAATGTAAAAGCTGTAATATAAGGATGAACACCTATATTACAGACGACTCCTCACACACGGGGTCAACAGAGAGCCCACATTGTATTCTGGGTTATGGCACACAGACAAAGCCTCCATCTCAATACTACAATCATCACCATTAAAGTGTACACTCACTAATACAAACTCGAGAACTCAGATGTGGTATAACATGCACCAGTCCGCTCGCCAGAGTCCATGCTGTCTACAGAGGGAGCAGAGATGCCTCAGGACAATGTGAAGAACTGAGACCCCAGGAAAAAAAAACTAATGAATATCATAAGTCTTTCCAAAGCTCAGGAGTCCTCAGTCTTCTTGCACTTCACATGCAATCCTCTGGGTTTGACCAACAGATGCAACGTAAAAGGAGGCGGGGTGGATGCGTGTTATTCCAGAATTGACTAGTCATACTCGAGCACTGAGCAAAGCAAGATCCAAAGCAACCCATATAAGTTGTGCCTTTTTCTATCTTAACGGGGAAATGGGACAGTGAAGTTGATAGAACAAACTAAAACAGTCCAAACTGAAATTCGACTGATAGTGCCAAAATGATGGCTCGTGCCACCAACTACAGACACTGGACAGCACCATTGACTTGCAAAGTTTGCTACATTCAGGTGGGAGATGACCAAACTCCAATTAGATCTCGGCAAGAACAAAGCACCGGGTTGTGACCAAGGACAGAGGTGCAGAATGAGAATGGCACTTATCTTTTTACATATTCAAGATTCCTATGATGAGGTACTGCTGTGCACCATTATGCTTTACCGCCGAGCCAGACATACGTATGCATGGGCTCATCTCAAAAGTGGTTTTCTCTTCCCCATTTGAGCTCACACTGTTCAAATACACGGAAGGAATTCAGTTTCAATTGCAGGCCGTAAAGACAAAGCCTTTTTTTTTTCCTTTTAATAGCCATAAGAGAATTTTCTCGCTGATCTCCACGTCACCGCAAAGAAAAGGACCTGTTTTGTCGAATGTGAGCTCATTTCTGATCTAAATTCTGCAAAAGTGGTCCTGACGTTTCCCTCTCATTCTACCTCAGTTTATTCACTATACACAGATAGATGTGAGTCAAGTGGAGGAGGCACAAAGGAAACCACTTGAGATAATGGAGATGAAGATAAAATGTGGCGTAAACAAAAGGCAATGCATCTGCAAGGCAACCAGTCTGTAACACCATTCTGGTAATTGGGGGGCAACGCATGTAGTGTCAATGAGGTGACGCACATGTTCCTCCAATTACCTTTACCCTTGGCTTTGCATTTGTTCCCCATGTAATACACAGTAAAACACTGGTTAAAAAAATGTTAGCAACTGACATTTTATGCCATCTAATTTATGTGAGAGCATGTTGATGCATACATACTTTTTGAGGGGAGATGGCATCATATCTGGGACATACAAACAGACGTCTCTAATAGTCCACATTCATTTGGTTGTCTGTTCACAGCCCACAACAAGACAGAGATGATACCATTTCGACGCTGATTGTCAATTCTGTTATGGTTTACCCACTTAGGCACAGAAAAAAAAAATCAAAAACAGTGATAAGATGAACTCGAAAAACATAAACGCAACACTGGCACAGGGTGGAAATTCGAACACGCTCGCCCACACACGGACAGACTAACACAATAAGATGGAAAGAGCTAGCTGCCAGTGTCGCCTGGCTACAGCAGCAGTCTTTCAAAAGTTACACTTTAAATTGTCCACAGCCAGGTGCAGGGGTTGCATCTCTAATCTGGGATGTCGTCTTGGGAAATTATCCTACATGGGTGTTTTCGCTGCAAGGGCCTTAACAGCTCATCTCGCCCTTGTGTAACTTTGTAAAGAGTGGCGCTGCAACAGTCTTCCTAAAAGCTGCTGCTGGTAACAGTAACAATATAAATGAAGAACACAACCTTCTTTGTCAAGACAGCTGATGGGAGCACCTCAGGTGTTGTTCCTACAAACTGATCTAGGGTCACAGTTTTTCTTTTTATCCTAGCCGATTGTTGAAACCACAATATGAAACCCTGCTTGATAACAGACGCAAAAACATGGTGAACCTGTACAATAAATATGTCTGCAGCGCTACTGAGTGAGCGAGGATTTGATTGCTGTGATAAAAACCATTGTGTTTTTAAGTAAAACCAGTTTATACTCCAAAAAACAAAAACAAAACAAAAACAGCATTACTTTGTTATCTTAGACAGAATAAGCTGATCATGGATCAGTATCTAGGCACAACTCCTATTTCTGCTCTGAATCTCCTGTGATTGACTAGTGAGTGACAATCTGTGACTGACGGGCCAAAACTTATCAGTTTAGCCAGTTGCACATAAAAAAAAAAACAAACGAACTAAAACAAAAAACCCCATCTTTGGCAAAAGTCTCCTGGCATCCCTGACTTTTCAGTCGCCTACCAACATTATACCAAAGCTGTTGGTGTGGTAATGCCCGGCACAACTCGAACAGTATACAAAATAAAAATATTCTTTAAATAGGTATAGAAACATTGCATGAAAAATACAACCGTATCAAAACAATTATTTCACAGTCCACCCCTTACCTTCCAAGGAGGAGGATTAATCAACACACTCATCTGTCAACTCTTTTTGCCATACTTACACCTATCTCTCCTTTACATTCAGAGTTCTTAGGTGAGGGACAGGTGGTGGTGGCTCCTCCTCAGCTTGGGGTAGCAAAAGGTGGGTCTTCAGCCTACTGTGACTTCAGCCCCAAGTTATTGGAGGAGAGAGGGTAGGAGTAGGCTTTGCCAAGGACAATACGATCACGGAGCAGTTTAAAAAGAACATAGTAGTTGCAGAAGAGAATAAGACCCAGGGAGAGGGTGTGGTTCCAGCGCTCAGAGCGCAGCAGAGAGTACAACTGGTACAGGACCACACTGGACTCAATCCAGATCAACAGGTTAAGGATCCGCAATGGCTTGTGGAACAGGAACTAAAACATCAGGAGACATGAAGAGAGTCAGGCTGGATACTGAAAACTAAAAGCGCAAATGAAAAATCAAATAAAAATAAATTTTGGGCAACAGATGTCTAAGTGACGATGATTTACATCTCTGAAATCTCTGCTCACTGAATCCTAAAAATTTCAAACATTGTTACTCACATAAAATCTTGCATGGGAAACGTCAGATGGCAGTGCCACGTTATATGGCCCTACTGCCTTGTATAGACTACGACTGTGTCGTACCAACACCCCCTGCGGCCATATAGTACTGTCTGACCACCTATAAACACAAAACACAGCTTTGACACATAAAGCAGAAAAAAGAAAAACCTAAAAAAAAAATAATTCATGCATGTGTTTGAGACATGCATGTGTGTATGTGAATGATTATGAGCACAAGGGAATCCACTTACACATGCTGTGGTGCATTGCTGTATGAGCCATGCTCGAGTTTTTGCCAGCGCCCCAGGTGTGCAGCAGAGCGATGGAGCAGGTCACAGTAGCTGGGGGGCAGCAGCTGACTCATCAGCATCACAAACGCATTGATCCACACCATGATCAGATGCTCACACGACCAGCGCATGTCATAGTACTGGGTACTCTGCAGGAGGAGAGAGAGAGTGTACTCCAAATCAGTGACCTCACACCCACGTAAAAGCAAACAGGTACGTGACTGAAAACATAAGTTTAGGGAAATGACTGGGGCAGGTGAGAGGAAAATGTCAAGCTCCACTGGGAAATGAGTAGGGTTTGTCTCCACTGACACTATAGTCTAAAATATCTGAAACTGAAAAAAAAACAAAACAGGGGAGGACCATTACCAAGTGTGAAAGAAACAAACCTTGACGAAGCAGAGGGGCAAGAATGCGACGTAGTAAGCGCTAAACAGAGAGTTGAACAGCACTTCCTTGATTCGTCGGTTGAAGTCACTCTTCAGTTCCTCCACCTCCGCGCGAATATGCTCCGGCGTGTGTGAATGTGTGTGAGGGGGACAGGTGTGAGTGGGTGTGTCGGGTGGGCTGGCCAACTGCTCCCTGAGGTTCTCTCGTAACAGGAAAAGGAAGTCCCGAGGACGAAAGTATGGAGCCTCTGTTAAGTCGGTCTGCTGGTGGTCAGCTTGGTAGTCACAGTCAGCTGGCACTGTTTGACTCCTCCCTCCTTCCTGGTGAAAACAGCAGAGTGGGATGTATACCCCGAATCTGGCATGGAGGGAGGGTGGTGACAGAGAATGAGAACAAAGCGAATGCTTGCTTGAAAGCCAAGAAGGATGGATAGAAGAGGTATGAGATGGTTATGTGACACTGCTGTGTGTCTGACTGTTTGTTTTCAAGTGAATGTAAGACTTACGGGTATCCAAGAAAGAGGAGGTTGAGGACAGAGTGGTTCTTGCAAAGGTTGACCAGGGTCCAACAGAGCACCCATCCACACAGGGTTAGCAGGCTGAGTCGGGCTGCAATCAGGACCACGTAGCGAAACAGTGAGCCGCCACTGCTCTGAGACACCTGGATGATCACACAACACCTTACACTTTATAGCATTGTTGCTCCATGGCTGGACCATGGCGCTAACGCTACCATGTTGAGGGGTTACCGATGCTAAAAGCCTATGCATTCATGGTAGTAAATGTGCTTTGTATTCCAAATGGCATATTCTGGGCAGAACTCACATTGTGCATGCATATGTGGTCTTTTATCTGTTTGTGCAGGTTTGTTTATGCTTATCTGTTTACCTCTGAAACTATAGTCCAGACAAGTCTCCTGGCCAACATGACTGTGATGAAAATAGCCAGGTGGTAGTCCATCAGATGGAAGTTCTGTACAGATAAAACACATAACAGGAATGGAGAAAAAAAGATATCCTTTTTTACTTTTTGAAGAAGAATTCAAGTTGAATTTGAATGTCTGTGCCTGAACTAAAGGTCTGAATCAAAGAAGCTCCATAAAATTTGTTTATGAAAAACAACTGTAAACCTAGACCAAAATACCCGATGAATAATGGGTCATAATACAGAAATATAGAACATTTTAAACATAAAGGAACATAATGCAATATCAGAATGTCACAGAATGGTGTGTGTTTGCATGGTGATGGTGGTCACGTGGCTCAGGTCCTGGGCTGTTCCGATGGTATCGGGACACTGCTTGGCATCCTTATCATATTCTTCGTATATCTTATAATTTTATTATAATTTGGTTTTGGTTATGCTCTTTCAATGTTGTATTTTGTAAATTGTTTTATTCTGTACACACACAACATCTATTGCACATCTGTCTGTCTTGGGAGAGAGATCTCTCCTCTGTTGCTATCCCTGAGGTTTCTTCCTATTTTTTCCTCACTGTTAAAGGGTTTTTTTTAGGAGTTGTTCCTTATCCAATGCGAGGGTCTAAGGACAGGATGTTGTGTTGCTGTAAAGCCCACTGAGGAAAATTTGTAATTTGTGATATTGGGCTATAAAAATAATATTGACTTGACTTTGTATGTATGTGCAAGGAATAGGTTGATTTTTTTTTTAAAGATACAGAAGTTCGTTACAAAAGAAGGACTCGTTTAAGGAATTTTTTTTGCCAAAAGAGCTTATAGTAGGGTTCAAATTTAAGGTTATTTCTTTGAATTAATGTTAATGTTGGTATTTGGGAATCTTATGTTAGTGTTGTGTGGGTGTCTGTGTGTGTTCTCACAAGCGAGGTAGAGGCAGCAGGGTGACTGTAGGGGTACCACCAGACAGTCCTGTAGATGTTTATGTACTGGACAAACAAGGCAACCAGCAAATATAAAAAAAGCAGGAATTCAAAAAGCAGACTGCTATCCAGTGGCAGCTCAGGGATCCTTGAGTGACGGACAGGCTCCGGTGTGATGAGGGCCGAGAGAGGCGGGGCAGACAGACCCATTGAATTACTGCTCCTGAAGGAAACACACACACACACACACACACACACACACACACACACACACACACACACACACACACACACACACACACACACACACACACATATTATTCTATGTTGTGAAGGACTGGACTTTACTGAGCCTGCTAGACTTACAGGATGGTTTCATTTTTTTTATTTTGGAACCTAGACCTCATTAACAATGATGCATGGTTTAAAATCATACAGATTGCATATTGGGAAGTATTGGAAAACTTGGCACTTGCTGATTCTTCTCACTGTGCTGCAACACAGTACCAATCGCAATTATCTAAGTCTTCAAAAACCATTATATGCCTCCATTTAAAAAATGCGGACCTCACAGTACAGCCAATTGTATCTCAATATGTTCAAAAAAAATTGTCACAAATCATGCTTTCTATTAAGATAAAATGACTTTATTTTGCACTTCCGCCTATACATGTTCCCTTGCAAAATCAGCATTTCTGGAAGTATGTGACTTTAAGTAATCCTGAGGACTTCCCACTCTCAAGTGCAGAACCTTACAGATTGCTGAGAGGTACCGCATCAACTGCAAAAAGACTTTGATCCAATAAAAAATAAATGCAGAACAAGCATATGATACATTAATATACATGTGCAAGAGCTGTAAGCTCCCCTTTTTCAAAAAGGACATACATCATGGTTTTGCAGGCTTCAATGATTGCTCCGTTGTGTGTTGAAACCCAGCAAGAAATTTCAGCAAAGTGGTAAGTTTCTCAGTACTGAAGCGAACAGTGAAGTTTTTGCTTTTAATACTGTAAATTATGTCTGAAAAAAGTTTTAATGAGGTCTGAGTGGAAAAAATAGTGAACCTGTCCTTTAGGTAAGGTAGGATGAATGGTGTGTGTGTTTGCATGGACATTACAACAGAAGGCTATCATCACAGAAATAATCTCGCTGCTTAAAATATCTAACTGTGGTTTCAGAGATAACCAGTCCTCGGGTTAATTATAAATCCCATACTTAAGAGTAAATATCAGCCCATACCAATCAGCGACAAAACCTCCCTATAAGACAATACCATCTTTTAAAGAGGAAGACTAGAATCACAAAAACGTTTTATCAAAATCACATTAGCCTAACTTATATGATGGTATCGCAATTTATGCAGTTCTAAATTATTTCAATACAACTCAAACTTGCATCTAAAATGCAAAGAAAGTCTTCCCTTTTTGCAGTTTCAGCAAAACATTTACTGGAACCTTGTATTTAAGGGTTTTGCTTTAGAGAAAAGACACAACTAACAAAAGTTAAGGCAGATCAAGTCCAACAGGCATGCAATGGAAGATTACAAAACTGACCTTGAATTAAGATTTTTCGATCATTTCAAATGAGAATTTGGTCTCTGAAACAACATCCATGTGAGTATCAAACTTAAACCAAAGTGAAATTATAAGCATTTCATAAGTACTTCAGAGACATTCAAAGTTAAAATGTTACACCACTTTCAGTTTCTGCCAAAGCAACTGACAAAACTTAAGTTGTTGATAGAAAATTCTTGCTAGCAACTAGCAGTCGACAAAAGGACCAGTGAGACCAGAGCTAGTCTTAAATGACTAGAACTTTGCTTCTGTGTCACTCTAGGCTTATCTGAGCCACATTGAGATATGCATCCTATAAAATGCTTGTTTTGCTCAACCTCATTGTGTGTGTGTGTGTGTGTGTGTGTGTGTGTGTGTGTGTGTGTGTGTGTGTGTGTGTGTGTGTGTTGTGTACCTGTTTCTGAGGCCTGTGCCATTGCTTAGATTGCCTCCAACCAGAGTCTGCAGGGAGGGCAGAGCAGAGCGACTTAGCTGCTGTCTGGAAGGACCCCTGCGACCTCCTGGCATGGTTGCCAGTCACCGTGGCAACCTGCCCACCAAGCAACAGCCAATGGGACTTCTTTTCACTTCTTCTCAATGACCCGCCAAATACACACAAACATTAAGAGAGGACAGAAATTAGTTAGGAAACACACAAAACAAACACACACCCTCTAAAGGTAGAAAATGAAAAACAAAACACCTCCATGTTAACTGACCTTTACAAATCTAATGCCACATAGCCCGAAAGGCATATAAACATACATCAAGAATATGTCTAGCCAAAGGTAGAATGACAACAGATTAACTTGCAGAATGCATATACACTTTCACACACAAGGGAAAGTATAAAAAGGTACACAGGGTACAATTTTATAGAAGAGAGCAAGCAGAGGTTAAAGAGATGGAGATTCATTTAAATGACTACTTGGAGATGATTTTTCAATATCAGTGTTTTGTTGTGCTGGTATACCCAATGCAAACTGATTGTGATAAATAATGTTATACCCCATTGCCATTTTGAGGACACTGTTAAGATTATCAAAGTGGTGTCTTTCCCACAGGAAACGGCAGCTCACGCTACAACGCAGGGGACCGTGTCCAAACTAAAGCGACAACGTGAATGTAGGAACTGAAAGCTAAAAAGAAAATCAAAAAAGAAATGGATGAATGAGGGGAATGGAAGGATTCCCATGACACATTTCGCTCAAACTGCTAAATTTGGAGCGATCGGTGTATACTGTAATGTCGTAAAATCATTTAATGCATATTTTTTAAGATAATGAGGCAAGTGGGAAAATGTCGCATTGTCCTTCTAAAACAACACATTTATCGCAAATTATTTTTTAGCCAAACTTTTCTAACAGTTTTGTTTGTTGAGGATACTTTTGCAAAGGCTTGCTGCAACATGCATTAAGCCACAAAAAAATTCTGTCTGAATCATGACATCACGCATTGTTGTCATTTTCAACATCAGGGAAACTTGTGAACACATTATTTTGGACATCAAAACACGCATCATTATTTCATCTGGTAATCGGAGGAACCAAACACAATTACTTGCTGACTCGTCAGTTTAATTAAGACACCTGTACTCACAAAGCATCAACAACATGCGGAGGGTGTACTAAACGAGGATGCATCAGTCATTTGTATGGCTTCCAGGCTGACGATTCCAGACAGCACCGAACATTTTGTCTCCCTTTCAGCTTCAATATCACTAACTGTGGGTATGTCGTACTAAACTACGAAAATACAAACGATGCTGCAATGTGGCTTTGACTCCGAATAAAACCGTAAACAGTTTATTTAAACTTATCCTTAGGCTAGAGGAGCAACAGTAAGAGCATTGCCCAGAGACCGACGTGGCAACACTGCACCTCCTCTGCTCTGACATCATCAGCTGTGCGACGTGTGCTTCGTCTGCGCAGTCGCAGTTAAACTATTAAGGCTTACGGTCGTAAAGTTGCGGTCCTTCAGTCAGTTATTCCGCATATGTAGTAAGTTACTGTTAGGGTTTAATTGTAATTATATCGTTTGAAGACAATTCGATATATTGTGTAAAAATGACAAGTAATTGAATTCATTGTAGTGAGTAATTTTTTGTAGATTGTGGTTCGAGGCGCCCCATGTTTACACTCAGGCCTCGTCCTGGTGTAAACGTGAACTATCACGGTATGATCAAATTGCGAGAAATACAGGCAAAACAAAGGCACAATAAAAGGACATTTTAGGCTTGTGCGAATTTAATAATAATAATAATAAAATCCAAAAAACTATCCAAGTAACCATAGCTGTCATAACAATCCATTAGTCATCTTATGTACATACAGTGCGTTTGTATAAAAACATTCATTGTTTTCAGACCATTACATTTGGAAAGACATTTAGGAAATATAAAAAAAAAACACCTAACGCAAAAAAACCCCAAAACCCTCAAGATAGTTAGTTACCTTTGGGGTCTTGAATACTCGTGTTAATGATGTAACATTTCAAAGTTTTTTTGATTTACACAGACAAAAATAAAGTACTTGGGCCAGTCACTCTAAGCTATTGCTATTGCATGGCTTGGTTATACAACGTCTAAAGATAAAATAATGATATTTCTTGTTGCAAACAAAAAAAAATTGAGGATGATGTAAAATGAAATAGGAACATCCATTTTCAAAAAAGCACATGGAAAAGAATAATGCTCAGTGATAACTGTAACAACAGTTATTCTGCAGGATTTTAGTCAAAATATACCTCAACACTTGACATAAAACTGCTGAAAAGCAGAGTGGGATATTACACAAAAAAGTGAATAAAAGGAAGTCACAGTAATAAAGTCTAAGAATTCTTCAAGATTTTACTTCTAATTACATCAAGGTAACGTCTCCAATAACATCAAGCAATTGCTTTACCAACTTCATTTTAAAATCCCTGAAAATATTGTGTTTAACTATAAAAACAGTTAAAATATTTATCGATCATCATTTGGCCAATATGTGTAAGAGTATCATTATTCTCTTACATTTCATGAATCTTTATTGGCAGAGCACTGCAAAAGTGTAGTGGTAGCCAAACGATGTGCTTCACTCTAATATTAACTACCTGCTCCCAGTTCTACTGAGGTTTGCACGTTCTCTTAAACAGAGACCACTGGGTGTTTCACCGCAGGAGGAATCAGATGACGACACTGGTGCCACTGCGAGATCTCTTGTCCTGAGAGAGACACAGTGACTTTAGATTCATTCTTTTATAAGTTAGAATGACTCAAAATTGGAAGAGTCAAAGTACAGACTCAGATTTAGCTGGGCCTCTGTGGTTGTGCATGTGTGTGTGTGTGAGTATTTTGTGCTGCTGTAAGTGTATCTGAGTAGTTGCACGTGTGTATCTCATCCCCTATCAGTGAATGTGTGTGTGTGTTTGTGTGTGTGTGTGAGTGTGTGTGTGTGTGTGTGTGTGCATGCGCGCACGCACATTGTGTGGCTAGTATTGTGTATCAACTAAAGCAGTGAGTGCCTTACAGAGTACTGTTCATTCCTCCGTGCTCCTGGTTTCTGTCCGGGCTCATACTCTGTGTAGCTTGGAGGTTTGTCACCCCAACCTCCACCTCCTCTCCTTGCACCTCTTCCTCCTCCTCCTCTGCGACTACTGTCTTCATCATCCGAGCTCCAGGACCCACGTCTTGATCGCCATGATGCTGGGGGAGAGTAGTTACTTCGGGGCCTTATTTCAATCAGGTCATCCCGGGAACGGGAACGAGGGCGGTCCATCCCTCCCCGAGCCCCACGAGCTCGTCCATCCAAGGACTCCTCACTGTAGCTCCGAGGGATACCTCTTGAGCGGGCTGGTGATGGATAACGTCTTGCTGCTTCTCTTCTGCGGTCATCACGGCGATGGGCATAGCCACTACGGCTGCTCTCACTGGAGCTTGGAGGACGTGTCTTAGGTGCAGATGGTGGCACTCTGCTGGGCTGCTGCTCTCTGATTGGTGGAAGTGTGATCATGCGGTGCTCTGTGCGGTCATGCTCGTCAAGGGCTGAAAGCATACTGGGAGGGCCAGCAGAAAAGGGGACAGATGTGGGCATTTGCTGGGGAGGAGGTGGCATCTGCTGGAGGTGAGGTGGAGGACCTGGCTGAGGCTGTGGGGTGGGGTTGCATGGGACCAAGAATAAGAAGAAGGGGTTAATCAGATCAAACAAACAAAATGCAAATTAGGTACAAATCAAAACACAACAAAGTTAAAGAAAAATTAAAATCCTAAAAATGTCAGACACAAATGAATTTTAAGTTGCTTTTTTCTTTTCTTCCCCCAGTGGCAAGCAATGACTGCCTTCCAATGACGTCTTCAGTTTCAACTACTTTAAACCAGCATTTCCCAACCCAGTCCTCAAGGAACCCCTATCCTGCAGATTTTCATTGTAACCCTGCATAGGTAGCCCTGCTTGTACTTACTCAACCAATCATCTCACAGCACTTAATTATGCAAGGTGTGCAACATCTGACATAAATCATTGCTGATTGGTTGAATAACTACAAACAGGTACCTATTCAGGGTTGCAATGAAAATCTGCAGGATAGGGGTTCCTTGAGGACTGGGTTGGGAAACACTGCTTTAAACGACTGAACTGAGATCTGCCTTTGAAAGGATAATTCAAAATTTTTTTATAACTTGGGTCTTATTTTTGTAGTTTTTGCTATTGTGCATTGGATACAGGGTCACCGTTGGACTCAGCTTTACAATCTTACAGGGGAACCAAACACAAGCATCAGACAATGTTTTAATAAATACAATTCAACCCATTTATCCAAATTTGGAAATGAAAACAACTGTGAGAGTTAAAAGTGATTACCCAAAATTTTCAATATCATCAATGGTCGATCATATTGTGGGACTACTTCCTGGTTTAATGCATGCTTAGTAAACACTTAAGTGTAGGCAGGAATGACCAGGCAGGAATTAGTGAACACTTAAGTATAGGCAGGAATAACCAGCCTATACTTAACATAGGTTGTAATACTCATCGACTAACTACCCGGCCAGCACAATAAAGGAGTCGGATAATAGGAAATCATGTACACAGGCTAACTAGGTCTTCTTTTTTTTTGGTTGTTGTTGTTGCTGCTGCTGAAAGGACAGGTTTAAGGTTCATGTTCAGTTGCCCCATAAGACACTATTGTAAAGCTGTGAATAAGATGACACCATAAATGAAGTACACGACTGCAGAAACAAAACGAGTCTCGGGCTTTGTAAGAATGGAATTTTCCATTAAGTTCCCAACACATTAAGGTGCAGCATTTTTATCATCTGTACAAATTAATGATCATGACAATCATATGGAAGCTTGCATGTCAAGTACTTCTCAGTTATGTTCAGAATTCAGATATGGCTAATGAAACACAACATTCATTCAGTCAGGTCCCAAATTCCTTTGTCCCCATCATTCTGTTCTGTTTGAAATACAAATGTAAACACTGTTTGAAATGTCTCTTTAAACTTTGCTGGAGTTGCTGTCAGCCATAAAGTCAGTACAAACGGACACTATCAACTGCAATGATAAGCGGCTTTTAACCAAGTTTTAACATTTGGGCAGTTACATACCTGTAAAAGGGGACTGGTCATTTCTATCCCCCTTATCTGGTTCTCTAGGTAATCTAACATCTGATTGGTGTTTGCAGGGGTATGGTTACCATGGACACTGGGTGGGGGCATGCTGTAGGCTGAAGAATGAGGAGGTGGGAGGGGCATGGGCTGCATAGGAATGCTCTTCCCTGAAGCAGATCCTGATGGGATGCGAATTAGTTTAGAAATATTTCACAAAATGTATGAAGATAACATTGAGTCATTGTACACTGTACACAAAAACCACCAGACACAAAAACAGTTTTTTACCCCCCGTCGTCACATTTATGAACATTTAACTCACTGTGGCACTGTGCAACAACCCTGGAGCACTAATACCCACTGTCCCTACAAATCATATATATTTTAGCCTAAAATAAATATCCAGGCGGCACAGTGGCACAGTGGTTAGTGTGGTCGCCTCACAACAAGAAGGTCCTGGGTTCGAGCCCCGGGGTAGTCCCACCTTGGGATTGTCCCAGGTCGTCCTCTGTGTGGAGTTTGCATGTTCTCCGCGTGTCTGCGTGGGTTTCCTCCGGGTGCTCTGGTTTCCTCCCATGGTCCAAAGATATGTAGGTCAGGTGAATCGGCCATACTAAATTGCCCCTAGGTCTGTTTGTGTGTCTGTGTGTGTGTGTGAGAGAGAGTGTTTGTGTGTGTGTGTCAGCCCTGTGATGGTCTGGCAGCCTGTTCAGGGTGTCTCATCGCCTGCTGCCCAATAAATGCTGGGATAGGCTCCAGCATCCCGGCGACTCTGAGAGCAGGATAAGCAGTTCGGGATAATGAATGGATGGATGGATAAAATTCCACCCATCCATTATCCAAACCACTTATCTTGCTCTCAGGGTTGCGGGGATGCTGGAGCCTATCCCAGCAGTCATTGGGCGGCAGGTGGGGAGACACCCTGGACAGGCTGCCAGACCATCACAGGGCTCTCACACACATAAACACACACACACACACACACACACACACACACACACACACACACACACACACACACACACACACATTCACACCTAGGGACAATTTAGTACGGACAATTCATCTGACCTACATGTCTTTGAACCATGGGAGGAAACCGGAGCACCCGGAGGAAACCCACGCAGACACGCGGAGAACATGCAAACTCCACACAGAGGATGACCTGGAATGACCCCCAAGGTTGGACTACCCCGGGGCTCGAACCCAGGATATTCTTGTTGTGAAGTGACCATGCTAACCACTGTGCCACTAAAATAAAAATGTGCAATACATTTCACTCACTACTGTTTATCTGAACAGGCTGTGTGCTGTACATAACCACCTACTTTATGTATATAAAGGGACTTTTTTTTTACGGTTTAATATTCATCTCAACACTCCTTGCACTCTTCACTTCTTTGTATTATTTGTATCCTGTTTACAGTTCACAGAAACGGTTTCACCTGTATATAGTAATTCCTTGTGCATATTCCTGAAGATTGTTTTGTTGTTATTCTGTATAGGTACATCCGGAGTCAAATTCATTGTATGTGTAAACATACTTGGCCAATAAATATGATTTTGATTATCCACTGACATGCAGTGTAAAAGTAGTAGTACTACAAGTGTGTGTGTGTGTGTGTGTGTGTGCTTACCTGAGTACAGCAGTGGGTTCATTTGGGAAGAGGAGGCATGGCTCATAGGGCCATACACAGGCTGGCCTCCCATCCAGGGTGCCATAGCCCTCTGAGCTTCCTTTATCATACGATGTTGCATCACCACTAGAAGGATAGAGAATACAGTTTGTTATTGTTGCTGGGTTTGATCTTAACCATTATTTATTCAGTAAGTGTTTACTAAGCATGTGTTATTTTTTTTAGAACCAGTCTTCTTCTCCATTATGTCAGAGGTGCCCAGCAAAACCTTGAAGCAAATGAGGGCATGTGCCTTTCTCAAAGGTGCCCAAAGTGCTTGTTGGTGATGGTGTTAGTAAGCCAGTAGGGGGCAGTCTTCCTTTTGGTCCTAACAAACCCCAATGCCCCAGTGCAGTGATGGGGACACTGTGCTTAAGAGATGCTGTCCTTCGGATGAGACGTTAAACTGAGGTCCTGACTCACTGTGGTCATTAAAGATCCCATGGCACGTATCACAAAGAGTAGGGGGCCCCCGGTGTCCTGGCAAAATTCCCAACCTGGCTCTCTCCATCTGGCCACCTAATCTTGCCCCAGTGTGATTGGCTAAATGACTTCCTCCCTCTCCACCTCAAGCTGATGTGTGATGAGCATTCAGGCACAAAATGGCTGCTGTACATCACCCAGGTAGGTGCTACACATTGGTGGTGGTTGAGGTGAGTGACCCCCCTTCACTGTGAAGGGCTTTGGGTATCAAGATAAAGTGCTACGTACATGTAATCTACTACTATTATAAAAGAGAAGCTGTTGAGGGGAGGGGGTTCTACCAGTTCACTTTCTTCGCCCATGTTTAAGTGTGTTGTGTAACTTTGAGAATCAGTTTTGTGTAATGAATGGTGGATGTATCTGGTGATCAGTGTGTGTGTGTGTGTGTGTGTATGTGTATGTGTATGTGTGTGTGTGTGTGTGTGTGTGTGTGTGTGTGTGTTAGGGGCACCTTTTTCAGGACAGCAGCACTGCTCTGGGCAACAGGGGCAGCGGACATAGCAGCAGCACCTCTGAGGGCAGCACTGGCAGCAGCATATACAAAAAAGCATGATGAGGAGGAGAGCTCCAATGACGATGAAGAGCACTGTTAACCAGTCTGAAAGGAGGAAAAGAGGCAGCAGGTCATTTATCAATAATAGCCATTCATAGCTTTAGCAGTGTTGTGCTTGAAGATGCTCATGCCGCTTGATCACTAGTTAATTTTGCATGATTTGCTGCTGACACTGGGCATGTTTCAGAGTGCGATACTTGTACCATTTTGTATTATGGCATTATATTTGCCTTAAGTCTTACGATAGACGATGAGTTTGATTTCTTTATCAGAGTCTCCAGAGGTGTCTCCCGGAGCGTCAATGGAACAGTAATACACACCGTTGTCCCACCACATAATCTCATTGATCACCAGGTCTGCCTCTGCAAAAAGACAAAAAAACAAAACAAAAAACAAAAACACACCCACACACAAAGATACTTTCAGAAGAATGCCTTGCAGAGCTTTGTTAAATTTGACATTAAAGGGAATCCATGCTCCAATAAGTGGTTTGTTTGTTTGTTTGTAGTGAAAGTGTTTCTACTAAAATGCTTGCCTCAGGTCTTAAACAAAATGCTGGATCCAAGATCAGGAACAATGTGTTGAAGCATGTGTTGTTTTGGAAGATTGGTGGTTTTGATCAAAACACTGTTATAGCACTGCTATGTTGGAAGTGTGTGGATGAACTCACTGTTCTGGACAGAGATCTTGCGTTCACGATACTCTGATCCTAGTATAGCCTCATTTGATCCCCTCTTCTGGACCACAGTGCGCACCGTCCGCTGGCGATCTGGGCAGTCATTTGATGGGTCTTGTCCCAACTGTAAAGCAGCCTGGTATGCTACATGCAAAACAAAAGGCAACATTTCAGTCAAACAATTATTATTTACAGCAACAGCTACAACAAAATCATATCTTTTATAAATTTGCTTCAGGCATAATTAAGAAGTATGTTCCTGCCATCACCACACCTCCATCACCTTTACTGGTTTATACTTTAGTGCTGTGTGTCTGTATCTCTTACCGCCGCACAATGATAGCATTTATCACTGGTTTTCAAATCCCTGATATTCATCCCTGGCTCGGGGTAATAGCATTCAGGGCATGGCTATACTGTTGTTTATCACAAGGGCTATGCATTTTCCCCTCCTTGATCAATTGATCTGCCCCCCCCCCCGCCACCCCAAGTTGGGTTTCAGCCATAAAACTGGCTGAAACCCAACTTTTTGATATGGCATCTGCAGATATTTCCATTTTCATCTACCAAATGCAAAAATCCATTATGAGTTGAGCCAGGCCCAATGTATGGGTATTATGTGAATTCTAATTGAGTGTGAAAATTACTGCCCAGTCTTGTGGTAGTGAGAAGTGGTTGATTCGAATGATGGTCAATGTGCCAGTTCTGGCTGCTGTGTGATGTATATTATGTGTGATTTGTAAGCATCCTGTCATTTTATGTCCCCTTTTCGTGCTCAGCGGTGGGCGTTCAGTTCTTACACGTGGAGTAGTACTCAAGGACTGGGTCCTTGCAGAAGGACTTGTACCTCCAGGTGACCAGGACTTCTTGGGGGTTGGCTGAGGTGGAGTAGTCACAGCGCAGTATCACCGAGCTGAACAGGGCCGTGCTGCGCTCCTGCTGGGGAACATTCACCTGAATGCACACCGACTCTAAGAGAGGATCCCAAGAGACAATCAGCTACAGCAATCTGTATATGTCTGTGAAAAATTGAGCTACTATTAATTTGATTGTGGCCCTAAATGGAGCCACAGCTGACATAACAAACGTGTCAGGTAAACGAAGAGGAGGATGACACAAACTCTCTATGTGTGTGTGTGTGGCATAGTACAATCAAGGGTTTAGCAGTGGCAGAACCAGAAAAACCAGTGACACAAAGACACAGGAAATAGGTCTGTGTGAAACCGTCAACACAAGCATTCAAATGTGGAGTGAAACTAGATTACTTTATCCATAGCCTATATGAAGAACTGCCTAAGAAGATAACCTGCAACCTGCAACTTAAAGATATAACAATACGACCAATAGGTCAATGGCAGACAGCTTTTCGACTGGCCTATATTTCCTGTGGCCTGCATTATTTCCCTTGTAGGACCGTACGGAAATCAAAATAAAGAATGACGTAATGCAGATGAGCATTAAACTCTAGTGGTGTAATGAGCCTTTCCCCAAATGGTCAAAGCCACGCGGGCGTGAATTCAACATGTAGGGTCACATGAGTAACTCGAGTCATCCTGAAATCGGAACTGATAAAACAAATGTGTCACGTGATCGATACCACCGGTTAGATGGTTTCAACAGAATAAAAAAAATGAAGAAAAAAACTGGGCTAAAATAAGCAATAGATGCGACAAGAATACAAGCTACAGACAAGGGAAGACAAGGAGTAAAATTACCTTTTGGCAGAAAAAAGAGCAGTGCGGCAGTTAACAGCCCCCGCATGGTCGACTGAAACCACTCAATCATGTTGAGACGGACGATCTTTTACGAGAAATACCTCGACTCGGCAGTAAATTGAGGACGACACCTTGGAATCCGAAGGGGGGAAAATATGTTGAAGTTTTTCTTTTTCAGCCTTGTTTGAATAATTTATGCATCGTCCCCTTTTTTTCTGTAGTAAACTGTTTGTCTCAGGTGTGCAGTGTCCTGTGTGGAGTGAAGGCTGCCAGCCGACAAGTCATCAGTAGCCACACCCAGACAGGTAAACACCTGTGACGTCACGTCTCCAGCTATACCTCCCTAGTGCCCAAATCCCCCCCGAAGACAGCTCGAAATTACTCAGGCTAAATCACAATTTAACGCCCATCCTGTTGCTTTTCTGGTTTAGTTTTCGTTCACTTTTGGTCTACCAGAGGTCAAAATGATCGATTTCTCTTCTCTCATCGCGAACATCAAACATTCGTACGTACGAATTTCTTGTACAAATAACACCCATGGTATTATTTAGCCCTGGAGTTTGTCTCAGAGATCAGTGTAGAACCTGGCTAACCCCTGAGTGTAGACACCAATCGGCTAACACTGATATCCTTGCAAAATGGGTTTCCTCCGGGTGCTCCGGTCTCCTCCCACAGTCCAAAGACATGTAGGTCAGGTGAATCGGCCGTACTAAATTGAAACTTACTACCACTACTTTTGGCAATGCCCTCCGATAAGAAGGGACAGAGCCGTCTCTACTTTTTGAGGAGGCTTGGTCCTTAAACATCTGCCAGACAATGCCCAGGATGTGGTCAGTGGCGCCCCCAGAAATGTTTCATAGGGGTGGCCAAATGGGGCCACTGAAAATCTTGGGGTGGCACACCAAAACCAAAAGCCATGACTGAATTTCGGGAATTCTATGATGCTGTTGTAGTACACTGTATAGCCTAGTGGAAAACTGTCAATATGAGAGTTAAGAAAAATATACATTATTGATTTAAATGAACAGCACCTAATGCAAAATATCAGATAGAAGCATATTATGCATAATCAGAAGCATATTCTGCATATGCGACTCGTGGCTGGGGGGCCAGCGGGGGGGCCAGGGATAGTATCAGGGTGGCCGTGGCCACCCCTTGGGGGCGCCACTGGATGTGGTATGAGTGTGTGGTGGCCAGTGCTCTCGTGTTTGCTGTTGTGTGTTGGCGCAGCTTGTTGAGGGTAGCGGATGCAAACAGGCTCAATAAACAGATCGGTGACGTTGTGGGGGTGAACTGGATTCTCTGGCGGCGGTTTCTGAGAGGAGGACGCTGTTGAAATTATGCGCCATCATGGACAATGTCTCCCACCCACTCCATGACATGCTGGTTGGGCACAGGACAGGAGTACTTTTAGTAATAGACTCATTCTGCCGAAAAGCACCACAGAGCGCCACAGGAGGTCATTCCTGCCTGTGGCCATCAAACTTTACAACTCCTCCCTCAGACTCAGACTGTCAGACACTCTGAGTTAATGGTCATTGGACTGGCCCTGTCGAGTTTTGTTTGTGCTGCTTGTTGTATGCTGCGGTAGTGTAGTATAGATAGGGTGTTATGTGAACCATGCTGGTTGATATATTTTGGTCTTATTTCTATTTCTTATTTATCTTTTATTTCTGTTTGTTTCTGTTTCTATTTTCTTGTCTTGTATCTTGTAAGTTTTTAGTTATTAGAGCGTGAGTGTCTGTAATAGAACTCCATTTCCCCTCGGGGATGAATAAAGAATTCTGATTCTGATTCTGAATGACTCTGATAATGTAATCATCAACAGTTTAACTAATATAAGATTCAGTGCCACACGCTAAAATTCCCGGCAGTGGGACCACTGGTATAGCTGCCTTCTTATAAGACACTGATTTGTTCCATTTATGTTATTCTATTGTGTTTACTCTTTGTATTGTATGGGGTTTGTCTTTTACCTATTTGTCTTTGTCTGTTATGGACTCTGTCTGCAATAAAGTTTTGAATTGAATATATATATATATATATATATATATATATATATATATATATATATATATATATATATATATATATATATATATATATATATCATCATAACATAAACATAAAGTAATGGGTAGTGTGGAAGAGAGGTGAGAGGTGAAGAAGAGAGTGCAGGCAGGATGGAGTGGGTGGAGAAGAGTGTCAGGTGTGATTTGCAACAGAAGAGTACCAGCAAGAGTTAAAGGGACGGTTTACAAGATGGTAGTGAGACCAGCTATGTTATATGGTTTGGAGACAGTGGCACTGACGAAAAGACAGGAGGTGGAGCTGGAGGTGGCAGAGTTGAAGATGCTAAGATTTTCATTGGGAGAGACAAAGAAGGACAGGATTAGGAATGAGGGACAGCTCAGGTTGGACAGCTTGGAGACAAAGCAAGAGAGACAAGATTGAGATGGCTTGGACATGTGTGGAGGAGAGATGCTGGGTATATTGGGAGAAGGATGCTGAATATGGAGCTGCCAGGGAAGAGGAAAAGAGGAAGGCCAAAGAGGCGGTTTATGGATGTGGTGAAGGAGGACATGCAGGTGGCTGGTGTGACAGAGTTAGATGCAGAGGACAGGAAGAGATGGAAATTGATGATCCGCTGTGGCGACCCCTAACGGGAGCAGCCGAAAGTAGTAGTAATAGTATTATTATTAGTAGTAGAGCACCATAGCTGCTCTGTTATAGTCGAGACTATAACAGAGCAGCTATGATGATAAAGAGCAAGGCAGCACGAGTCGGACCTCGGACCAGACGGCTTGTAAGAATCCGTTATCAGTGTTCATCCCAAAGATGTTCGGCTTTGAAGAGCAAATGCAGCCGCAGAGTTTAAATGAAACAAGGAATAAGTGGTTGTCTGCTATGATGCCGTTGGTTTAGCTTTTGTTTTTCTTCAGTATGAATTAGTTTGTTTGCACATCCGCTTACCGACCACATGAGAAAATAAAATCCTCAAATGCATGGCCTTTTCTAACCCAGCGTCGCCTACGAGCCAACTACTCTGGCTTTCACCACTGGGTGTCAGCATGAGATCTCCTTTAAGGTGATGCCAAAGTTGTGGGTGTTTGTGTCTTTGTGTCCGAGGGTAAATAAAAATATTAAATGCTTTGTAATTCACAATAAACAATCAATCCATTATTTCATCTCGTTTGTAATTTGCTCGCAATCACCAATTACAAAGGGAAAAATAAAGAGACCCAAGTTATTGGATGAATAAGACGACCCTGTGTGTTATCTATGTATTTGTGAGGTTTGTGGGTTTTTTATGTTTGAAATTTGAGACTAACAAACCACAAAAGGTTGCTTCCTCTTGAAAAGCTCCCCCGTTCTGCACTGCAGCAAAGACAACCCATTCACTTTTCCTGCTTTTCCAGGCCAACTGCCCTCCCGGGATACTCTGCCAACATCCACATTTATTCCCCCATTTCGTATTCCTTTCCTATGTTGTGCTCTGACTCCATCCAGACCAAGGAATGAAAATAATTCACTCTCTTATTTGTAGATGAAGTTATATTCATACATTTCTGATGTGATGGCAAGAATCACTGAGTTAAATTCATTTCACCTTTACTACCCCATCCACCTTGTTTCTGTTGTTCTGTTTTGTTGGTTTTTTTTGCAGGGCAGGCTGCAACACGGGGCTGCACAGGTACGAGGAAAAGCTCCAGTTTTTATCTAGACACGCTCCTATCTCTCGTATGGTGATGTCATAATATTTCCCCTCCTTGATGCCTCTGAAAGCCCAGGAGGGAGTTGCTTTACTACATTCCTGACATATTCCAGGGGTGTGAGCGGTCACTCAGCCAACCCCTTCCCTGAAACCAAATGTGTGAACTCACATGCACACCACACTCATACACAGATATGCAGTTCACACACACACACACACCCACACACACCTACACACACACACAGACATACCCACACACGATTCAACAGTGATTCTTTTTTTGCAGTTGTATTATCAACCATCCAAACCCATCACTACGTGTCCCCATCTCTTCAATCCAGGAGTTAAAAACAGGTGAGCTGAAGGAGCCAATAATAATAATAATACATTTATCTACTATATTATCTGTTGAAAGGATGCAAAACACTGCTGGTGAAAAGTCTGCATTATGCTGTACTGGATCTCCACACGTTTAATGAATCCATTATGAATAGATGGTGATTGTTACAAAAAGAAAAAAGACTGAATTATGAGGGAAATTATTTAAGGCAGTGACAAAACGTCCCGTGCACGAGTGAGTATGTGCCGCATGTTTTGAATTTTTTTTTTTTTTTACCTAGTTGTATTTTAAGAACAGACAGTCAGTGATTAGAACAATGGACAAAGACACCGCGGGTGATGAGTCACGCTCAATGACACATTGTCTTGCTGACAGAAAACCAACGAGTCATCTCTCTCTCTCTCTTTCTCACACACAGAAAACACTATACAACGATAAGAGAAGAAAACCAAAGCTGTCACTTTGATAATTAGCCTTGCTTAAAGGCTCGCTAAAACAAGACACGTCAAGAAACGACACAAATGACACTGTACACAAAATGATGTCATCAGTAATGTGTGTGTGTGTGTGTGTGTGTGTGTGTGTGTGTTAGATAACATTGTAAGTTCGGTTGACACAGCAGTGATAAGAAAAGGTCAAATTAATCAAAGTAAACACTCAACCTTATGTCCACAGTCATTCAAATGTGCTTTGACAAACAATCATTTACAAATCATAAAGATTGTGAACTATAACACATACACAGCATACATAAATAAGCCAAATCGACATAAATGACATCATACCAAAAGTACAAAATCTTTTAAATGTCCATTCATCGCTGTTTAAATTTACATCTTTCAAAGTTCAATTAGGCTTTGTCCCTTTAGGAGAACAGTTAGTGTGTGCAAATGTCACCCTTCCCTCCATAGATAACATCAATATTGATGTCAATATCCATCATACATGTTTTTCCAAATGCTTATTGACTGACTTCGGTGCTTCATTCTTTACATCCAACTGCAGGATGTACACTGCACAACTGCATCTGCGTATTATGGGACTGAAACTAGGTCCCTTACAATAATGGTGTTTTTGTCATACACTTACTGTTTCACAACTGGGACTGATAAATGTGGTTGTCTCATGAAGTGCAAATGAATGGACTCATTATGATGGGAATGTATGGGGTGTCTCCCTGGATCAGAGATATATGCCAAAAGGGACTAGGGATGACTTGTGGTCTTCTGCAATGAGCAGCGGTCCGGTTGGAATCCCAACATTAGTTCAATATTAGTCTGACGTCGCTTAGCTATTTGGAGCAGCTGGTGACAGAAACCCAGCAACAATGACTTCATCCTTCACCATTGTCACCGAGAGAGAAAGCCCTGCATCAGTCTACATGGCGCTGTCAACTCCTCCATTCATCAGCACTGATCCAGCTTGGCTTCTGCACCCATTGGAAAGTAGCATTTTTCAGATGTGCTTTCCAAGGTTGATGTAATCCACCCTCTGGATGTGCTCCAACAGCCGTTCTCTCATTCTCTGGACATGAAGCTGTCATGAAGTTGTCAGGAGGGCTGAGTGCTATGTGCTGCATGGCTCTGGTCATGCTGGCTTTTGGTCCATCAGACGATAAGAGAATCTCGGCTGAGAAGGGTGTTCTGGTAAGGAGAAGTGTGTTTGTATATGAGAGATCTGAGCAACATCACACGGCATAAGGAATAATGCAAACAACTTCTTTAGTTGGGTGAGACGGTCAAGAGAAGGTTGGTGTTAGCCCGACTTCAGTTAGGGGGAGGGAGGAAGAATAACCTGGGACAAATTGTATTTCTTTCCCCCCCCCCCCATTTCCCCCCTTTTTTTTCCTCCCCAATTGTTGCTCCCCAATTACCCCACTCTTTCGACCCATCCTGGTTGTTGCTACAACCCTCTGCCGATCCGGGGAGGGCTGCAGACTACCACATGCCTCCTCCGATACATGTGGAGTCTCCAGCCGCTTCTTTTCACCTGACAGTGAGGAATTTTGCTAGGGGGACGTAGCGCGTGGGAGGATCACGCTATTCCCCCCCAGTTCCCTCTCCCCCCCAAACAGGTGCCCTGACCGACCAGAGGAGGCGCTAGTGCAGCAACCAGGACACAGCCCCACATCCGGCTTCATACCTGCAGACACGGCCAACTGTGTCTGTAGGGATGCCTGACCAAGCCGGAGGTAACACGGGGATTCAATCCGGCGAGCCCCATATTGGTAGGCAATGGAATAGACCACTACGCTGCCTGGACAAATTGTTTTTCAACTTTTCATCAAATTATTTGCAGGTTCGCGTTTGTTTGCCGAGAGCACCGGGATCCACTGAACTGTCTTTGTTAAATCAATTAGTTTTGAGGGGGAAATCTATGAGGTTGAATAATCCTTTGGCCCAGGTATGGCAGGAGAAGAGAGAACAGAGGAGGATATTTAGTGTTATGAGGAATTGATGGGATACATAGCAGAATATTCTACCTAGTTTTCATTCTGGTAGCATCTGAACCTGACCTGTCAAAGGTACAACAACAACACTTAAGCCTACGTACCTTTTAAACGCTGCAGTATAAGATTAGTCACATCTGAATTGCACTGGCCAATATGATACTCATCATAGCTTAGTAAGAAGGGACTAGAAATATCTGCCGTTTCAGTGCTGCTCACTTGTTTGCAGTATGAAAAGTCAAAAGCTCAACTGTACAAACTACACAGCGTCGACTAAACCTGTCTAATCTTCTCATTTAAGGTGTAGAGCTATGACAATTGTTGCATCGGTGCTGCACACTGCTTTTGACCTGTCCGTCAGCGTAATCCTTATGAAAAGATGAGCCAACAATTTTTTTTATCTATCAGTCTATGGCTTTAGCTGTAACTCACCACTTTCCGCGACTTGTCTTTAGGTTCCTCTCTGCGACTGGTCATTGTTTGGGCGGGAGCTTGAGACGGGCGGTTGTACGAAGGGGGTGGCCGCGGAGAGGGTTTGTCAGTTCTGCTTCGTTGAGTGTCAGAGTATGGAGGCAATGAATCTCCCTCCCCCGCCTCAAGCCTATTGCTAGGTGAGCGGCTATGATGGCGGCTAGATTCCCCGCTGTTCTTTTTAGAGCTGCCCTTAGAAGGTGTGTCTGAATCTTCTTCACCCCGGGTCCCACTTCTCCCCTGGCCTACTCCTCTTAACTTTGCCTTGCGCTCCAACAGGTTGTTTAGGAAGGTGCTGTCGTAATTCTCTTGATTGGAAGAGGAGAGTGGGCTGACACGTGGAAGAGGAGGCACAGGGCGTTCACTATCCCAAGTGCCTCGCCTCTTTGTAGGTGAGGGAAGTGGACTTATGTGGCGTCCGTTTTTGTTGTCTCGTCTGGGATGATCCTCGTGGTCACTATCATCATGGTGATCAATGTCACCATTGTGATAACGCTGTGGTGGTCCATCCTGATAGGAAGGGTACCGGCTGAACTCCCGAAGCTCCAACTCATAGTCCCCCCTATCTTCTTCTCTTTTCTCCACCCCTCTGCCATCCCTCCGCCTATAAGACACAGCACACTCCTCCAACTCCTCCAAGGAGCCGGTCCAGCCAGCCATTTGGAAAGTCTTCCTTTGGAGGTGCTCTGAACGTGGGTTCCACCTACAAAAGTCCACATATAGAAGTGGAAAAGATCACAACCGGGAGACAGGAGCCGAGAGATTGGAGAAGAAAGAGGAAGGGAAAGAGCCGTTTTGTGTGTGTGTGTGTGTATCTGTGTGTGTGTGTGTGTGTGTGTGTGTCTATGTGTATTCATGTATATCCTACCTGTTGTGTTGGTCTTCCTGGCTCTGGGTGCGTGAGTGTTGGCTCCGGGTGGACCTGCGCATCTGAGAGGATGATGGTGGGTCATCACTGTGACGCCGTGGAGAATGTGGCTCACCACGATAACGCTGGGGCTCAGAATCAGGGCCGTCACGATAGCGTTGTGGGGAAGGGGCATCATCACGGTAACGCTGCAGCTCTGCGCTGTGGTTGTCACGGTAGCGCTGGGGTTCAGGCTGGGGTTCATGGTCAGGGATGGCAGGCAGAGCCTTCTTCTGGACATTCTTGTAAGTTTGGCGGAAGCCAGTTTCTCCCTCATGGAGAGAGCTTAACTCTGACAGGCTGCAGGCTACACAGGGAACACCCACCCATATGAATGAATGAATGCTGCAGCTGCAGTAAGCAATCAGTGAAATATAAAAATCCACTTTTGGCACAGATGAAGGAATGGAATCAAAAGGGTGATAATTAAACAACAGAGAATCTATAAAAAAGAATGGAATCAGAGACAAGGTCTATGTACACTATAAGGCAGGGATAGGCAACATGGTCCAGAAAGGTCCGGTGTAGATGCAGGTCTTTGTTCAAATCAAGGAGTTACACATCTGAGTCTAAAAATCAAGGTCCTTAGCAAAGACTATTGGTTGACTAATAGAATCAGGTGTGTAACTGCTTGGTTGGAACTAAGACCTGCACCCACAGCAGACCTTTCTGGACCATGTTGCCTATCCCTGCTATAAGATATGCCGAAAACATGCTTGGATAGGTATGAAGGCAAGCACATACAGAATGAACACCTACAATTTAATAACATTAAAAGAATGTATGAGTGCAGAAAGGCATGCCAAGACTAGATTTTGGAAGCCTGAGGACAGAAAAAAGGGGCATTTTATTGGTGGTGCATGTATTACAGTACAGAGAGAGTAGCATGCTGGAGTTGCTAGTGTACGTAGAACAGCATGCTATGATTATTTTGAAAGCATTTTCAGAGAGGAGCCACAGGACTGGTTTATTCAGCTTACACTGGTGACTGTTGGACCTGGCAGGGTTGAAGTGAGCCAGCTGTTTCTCTACATACTGTAGTACCCTCAGAGAGTCCTGCTCCTGGGATGAGGGCACGCGGTAAGGAACCCTGACTCCATGCATTGGCACTGGAGACACACACTTAACTTGTCAGCATGGAGGAACACATTTGTGTCTGTCTTTGTGTGTGTGTGTGTGTGTGTGTGTGTGTGTGTGTGTGTGCACGTTTCTTGTGTTTGTTCTTGATAAACTCACAGCCACTCACCCACACTCTCTAAGACCTCACCTGTAGCAAGAAGACTGCTGTCAGATGGGGGGATGGGAGACATCTTGTCAACCAGGGAAGGGGGAGCAATGGGAACCATGGTCGGGACACCAGAGACAAAATATGGAGGGTAGGCAGCCATCTGAGGGGTGTTGGTGCCTGTCTTTATACCTTTACCTGCCTCATACACTAGACAGAGAAGCACACAGAGGAGTTATTTAAAAAGCACTGGAATTGAATACTATCACATTAGAAAGACAAGGATGGGACGTCCGGGTGGCGTGGCGGTCTATTCCATTGCCTACCAACACGGTGATGGCTGGTTTGAATCCGTCTGTGTTACCTCCGGCTTGGTTGTGCATCCCAACAGACACAAATGGCCATGTCTGCGGGTGGGAAGCCGGATGTGGGTATGTGTCCTGATCACTGCACTAGCACCTTCTCTGGTCGGTCGGAGCACCTGTTCAGGGGGGAGGGGGAACTGGGGGAATATCATGATCCTCCCATGTGCTACGTCCCCCTTGCGAAACGCCTCGATGTCAGGTGAAAAGAGGCGGCTGGCGACTCCACATGTATCGGAAGAGGCATGTGGTAGTCTGCAGCCTTCCCCGGATTGGCAGAGGGGGTGGAGCAGTGACCTGGATGGCTCGGAAGAGTGGGGTAATTGGCCAGATACAATTGGAGAGAAAAAAAAAACCCAAACAAAAAACAAAACAAAACCCCAAAAAAACAAGCATAACATTTAGATATCATTCATGTAGAATAATTGGGAAGAAATTCATTTTTGGGTATGGTATGAGTGGTTTGTGTGTGTGTGTGTGTGTGTGTGTGTGTGTGTACATATGTATATATATATATATATATATATATATATATATATAAATATATATATATATGTGTGTGTGTGTGTGTGTGTGTGTGTGTGTGTGTCTACTCATACTCACAGTGCCTGGGGCAGCAGCAGGTGTCTGGGCAGCACCAGCAGCTGACGTAGCAGCAGCATGAGTGAGGGCAGCACTGGCACCAACACACCCCCACCAGCAACAGGAACAATACAATGCCCAGAGCCACAGCTGCAACAAACACCCACTCTGGGAACAAACACACACATGCACAAACACACATGGACATCAGTAACATAAATACACACACAAAAACTCAAGATAGTGCTGTACCAAACGGGACACGGTGTGTTTATCTGGTTGTTTGTGTGTGTGTGTGTGTGTGTGTGTGTGTGTGTGTGTGTGTGTGTGTGTGTGTGTGTGCGCGCGCACGTGTGTGGATGTGTGCACAAGAGAAATACAGAGAAACAGAGAATGAGAATGATAAACAAATCAAAATATTTTGGCTGCCAAAACCAAGTTTGCTTTCCTTTCAACGCAGATACCTTTATTTTAACAAGGCTACAGTTACATGAAAAGGGGCGCTGCAGTTGGCCTTTCTGTGCATTTCCAGATACCAAACTCTAAAGATCAAATTGTTATGAGTTTAAATCATTGTGTGTTCACACTCTGCATGACAGTTACTGTTATGTTTTTCCTGGCCATATTCATACAAATTCATATCTTTATTACTTCTTACTTTCTCTGCATCTTTTTAAATTCCCTGTATTTGCATTGTGGTTGGATGGCAGACAACCAAAAATTCCAATCACAACACAAGCCTGGCCCCTTGCATAAGTATCCAGCAATGTGTGCAAGATTTCCAGAAACAAATGGGGTGGAGTTTGGGGGTCTGGCACGATATGATCAAATGTATAAATTGAGCTACTCCCATTTAGTTCAAGTACCTCCAACTACCTTGAGATATATACTATATATATATATATCTACTTTGATGGAACCATTATTGCAGTAGTCCATATGATTGGGTCTTGGGGAGTCCGGTGTTATTTCTGTCGCTATTTTTTTTTGTGGATCCCCCCCCCCCCCCTCCCCAATTGTATCCAGCCAATTACCCCGCTCTCCCGAGCCTCTGGCGATCTGGGGAGGGCTGCAGACTACCGCATGTCTCCTCTGATACATGTGGAGTCTCCAGCCGCTTCTTTTCACCTTACAGTGAGGAGTTTTGCCAGGGGAACATGGCACGTCGGAGGATCATGCTATCCCTCCCCCCCGAACAGGCACCCCCGACCAACCAGAGGAGGCGCTAGTGCAGCGACCAGGATACATACCCAAATCCGGCTTCCCACCTGCAGACACGGCCAATTGTGTCTGTAGGGACGTCGGACCAAGCTCCGAACCGAACCGACGATCCCCCTGTTGGTGGGCAACGGAATAGACCGTAACGCTACCCGGACGCACAGGAGCCCGGTGTTATTTCTGTCACTTCTGACAGCTATACAGCTGCACTAAATGTGGTCAGTGATTAATTAAGTTGTGATTCTTTACCACTCAACTTTCTTTGCATCTCAATGACTTTTACTGAAATGAGGAATCAGTGTTAGCTTAACTACTCGTTGTTTACGTTGGACATTCCCACATGCCTCTCAAGTCTCAGCATTCAAAAACGTCCATGCAACACTGAAGGCAGAAATTCAACATAGCATTAAAACTCCAGGTTATGGCAAAAGAGGAGTGAAGGAAATGACGTTATGTTTAGGTGACAAAGGGACTGACCTGACGAATAAATAATCCCAACAACCAAAGCTGCTTCATAATAGGAATGTTAACGGATGCTATGCTATGCTATGCTAATGCCTTAAAAATGTGGTCAATTTGTCATCATTGGGATATGTGTAATAGTATGATAATTGTAAAGAGAAATGTATTTATTGAAATGGCCTACAGTACAGTGGATTAACCTGGAGTCGTCTCAAAGGGCACATGGTGGGAAGAGGAGGGAGAAGTCCGATATCCACAACAATGTAAAACTGAGACCACACACACGAACACTCGCATGAATATTCCTAAGCACCTACTCACATGCGCACACACACTTGCACATACACAAACACACACACGCACATGCACACGCACACAGGAAGCCTGACTATGAAGCAGGAAGGAAACGAACAGTTTACACAGTTATCTGCGAGACCAAAGATTTGGCTGTTACAACAATTTGGGTTGTACTGTAATCTCATTTACAGCCATTATAAGATGAACCACTAACAAACACACCGAAGTCTTTCTCTTTCTTTCTTTCTCTCTCTCTCTCTCTCTCTCTCTCTCTCACACACACACACACACACACACACACACACACACACACAGAAAACAAATTCTGATCATGACTGTGGTAGAGACATTACAGAGCAGTGTGGGTGCTGACTCTCAGTAATGCAACACTGACACTACAGATAAGCCAACGCTAACCAGTATAGCCAAATGAATCATACCATGTCACTGAGGGAGCAATTTCAACATAATTCCACCAGTCATTTAGGATTCCACATTCCTTATTATCCACTCATTGACTTTAATGAGAAAAATCCCTTCCATTTATTTATTTTTTTCTGGGATCTGTCCCCGTGGCGTGAGATGAAAAGTTAATTGCTAGATAATTATAAATGAACATCCTAAATACTGTTTTCCAACACACACTCCTCTTAGCAGGAAGCATTGGTCAACACATATTTGTAACACGAGTGAAGCATTCCAACTGCTTACAACGGCTCCTACCACCAGTCGGTCGGAGCAACACACAAACTTAATCATGAGCACCTGTTACTACATCAGTATATATACTGGGTATACTGGGCCTGTCCCGGTATCCACACTTTTTTTGGGGGAGGATTTTTCCCTCCCTTTTTCTCCCCAATTGTATCTGGCCGATTACCCCACTCTTCCGAGCTGTCCTGGTCGCTGCTCCACCCCCTCTGCTGATCCGGGGAGGGCTGCAGACTACCACATGTTTCCTTCGATACATGTGGAGTCGCCAGTCGCTTCTTTTCACCTGACAGTGAGGAGTTTTGCCAGGGGGATGTAGCATGTGGGAGGATCCCGCTATTCCCCCCCAGTTCCCCTTCCCCCCTGAACAGGTGCCCCGACCGACCAGAGGAGGCGCTAATGCAGCAACCAGGACACATACCCAAATCCGGCTTTCCACCTGCAGACACGGCCAATTGTGTCTGTAGAGAAGCCCCACCAAGCTGGAGGTAACATGGGGATTTGATCCAGCGATCCCCATGTTGGTAGGCAACGGAATATACCGCCACACTACCTGGACTTGCTATCCACACTTAATCGGCGCTTGAACACTTCGGCACTTGATGTCAAAACATCATCATGGATCATACATTTAGCCAAATACTGTTTCACCGCAGTCTTAGTTTAAGAGCAGATAAAGTGGCTTCGCACCTTGTTTTATTAGAGAAACGGGGCACACTCGCACACTTACACGAAGTGTATGAACCCATGAATGCATGCCAAGTGCCCAAGCGCTCAAGTGTGGATCAAGTGAAGATGATGGGACAGGCCCATTGATGGAAGTTAGTAGGTAGAACTGGTTGGACAGTGTTAGGGCCGTAGGGTGGGGTTAGTGTGAACGGAAGAAGCCAGGCGAGAAGAGGACATGCCCCTACCTGGCATAATCTTCAAATCAAAGTCTGGCAGTAGATCTTCAGGATCACCTGAGAAACCTAGAGAGAGACAGAACATAGATGTCGAGAGAAGAGACGAGAGGCAAGGGAACGGGACTAAAATACACCGGAGTGACTGATTCAAAGAGTTACTGCTGCAGCAGCATGCATGAAGAGGAATGGAGAAACAGACATACACAGAGAAAATCAGAGAGAGAGAGAGATGGGATGCAAACACAGCAGCATGCATCAGAGGGTGTTCTAGTCTTGTTCCAGAAAGTCTTCATATCAGTTGCTTTGCTGATTAGCAGACCGAACATTTATAACTTGTCTCAATATTACGGAGATCTGTTCTTTGTGTGCAGCCTGTCTGCAATCTGGACAGACTGGAACATGACCTCTGTTGTGGAGGAATCATTATAAATTAGATAAATGAGTGCTGCTAACAGGCAGGTGCCATAAGCAATGTTACATGCCAAGCAGCCAAACTGCATTTGCACTCTTGAATTCAGAGGTTCAGCACTTGAAGAGGGGATTGACACTTTGTCCTGAATAGGAGGGTCATAAATTTGGGGAATGCTTACAAAGCTACCATTTCTGGCATTTTCTGACCCCCTCTTCACACACATAGCTCCTAATCGTCAACCTAATCATCAACAAGGTGTTGCAGTCAACAGTTCCCTATGAGAGAGAAACCAGAGACATTCGTAAAATGGCCTACATCATTGAAAATTATCCCATCACACCCAACTTTTGCGCTCTTTACTCTCATTTTCCTCTCATACACTCATGTTTAATTTATCAATCAAAAAACACTGATTCAAAGGAGCGTGACCTATGCGAGGTCAACAGGAAACAGGAACAAATGGCATTTCATTTCATGCATTTCATGCATTAAATTAAATGAAATATCATTTACCCCCAGCCCACAGCAGTGCAACACAAAGACAAAAACACATATCCAAACTACAAAAAAAAAATTTAAAAAAAAAACAACAACCTACAAAAACACATACATCCAACATATAAAAATAAAAAAATAACTGTCCAAGAGAGCGAACGTCAGCCAGGATGACTGTCGGAACTGCCGGCCTGCATGGGCTAGCAGTTAGCTTAGCCTGCCCCACTTCCGTGTTCTGTCAGACTGCCCTCGGTGTTTCCTCTTCAGGCACAGCTCCGGGCAGGGCCTGATCTTTGGGCCCACCGGACGCAGCAGACCAGGCTCCCCCAGCTGATCCAATGCTAGCTCTCCCAGCCAGACACCTTCGACACACCTCCCCACACTCCACACAACGACACCAAAAACACAGTCAATGGTAGGCTAGGCCATTGCCAGACCGCCCTTGGTGTTATCGGAACTGCCGGTCTGCATGGGCAAGCAGTTAGCTTAGCCTGCCCCGCTTTCGCATCCTGTCAGACTGCCCTCGGTGCTTCCTCTTCGGGTGCAGCTCCAGGCAGGGCCACAGTCCCTGGGCCCACAGGATGCAGCAGACCAAGCTCTCCCAGCCGATACAGTGCCAGCTCTCTCAGCCATCAAACGAAGACAACTTTGACACAGACATGGACAAGGACACTGCATGGACGGTACAGGGTGAGGCCGCCGCAAATGTAAGTTCGCACCCCCATCTTCCCACACCAGCACTGGGTGAGGCTGCTGTAAACTTGAGTTCGCGCCACCATCTTCCCACACCGGAAGCGGAAAACAGATGTTTAAAAAGGAAAAGAAAAACACCTCTTGGAACAACTACACTTACCCACACTTCTGTAGATGCTAACAGGATGTGAGATGGATATAAAGCAGTGATACACAAGCTGGTGATAGGATATGCACAGAAGCTTATGTGTCTTTGTAGGAATCATTGAGAGAGAATAAGCATTCAGATATGACAGTGGATAAACAGCATGTGACACTGTGTAACAGTATAAAGTGAAGGAGGTGAGACAAGAGAAAAGTAATCTTAAAGTTACAATCCTGAAGATAGGTTTTGTTAATTTACTGACACCTAAGGTGACTTGTGATTACTACAGTGGTGCTTGAGCGCTCCAAATCCCAAAGAGGTATTTGAAATAAAACATGGTTGCCAGTGCCAGTATAGTTTCAGCACATTTTTCACCACCAGTGTTGCAGTAAAGGTCTTTTGTAAGCTTGGCATATCTGCTAGCTTACTTACAGCAAACTGCCTACTTTGTTCAGTTACGGTAAAGACCGAATACACCATCTGCTGTACAGGAGATGAGAAAATCTGATACGAAAATAAGTATCGAAAAAGACCATTATTTTGCATGCACTTCCTCGGGATTGTAACTTAAATCAGAGCTTTCTCTGGCTGGGAAGCTTGAATAGCAACAAAAAACAGAAAAAATTAAGCAAACTTGACTACCTTGGCCTGACACAGGATGAAAGCGCAGATACCTCAATCAGTATGATTCTGGTTGACTTAACATGTTTGTTGGCTTTAGGAACACAAAGCAAACTATTAAGTATACTGAAATCTGCTGAATTGATCCATTAATGCAAATGTCATGTGTGCTGTAATTGTATGGAGTAATGCATGTGCACAAACAGAAATACAAGTCATTCAAACAGCCTTGGGTAGTTATCATCAGAAAGCATTTTGCATGTTTGTACGTTGTGGGTATCCTTTTATATTCTAATGTGTTACCATCAGTCCTTTGCCTACCTCCCACTAACATCACTGAAAACAGCTCATGAATGTGGGTGTTGCTCAATCACAACCTCCCCTTCTGCCTGCAGGCTGGTAATTCACCCAGATTTATTTACAAATATATTGGTTGTGCTCGATTTACCCTGTTTAGTGAGCCATAGGGGTGCCATCAGCTCACCTGTGGGAAAATACATTTCTCACAGTTCTTACTATCTCTGTGTAGGCTTGGTTACCTACCTATATGACTCCCAGATCCTACATTAACTACTGCATATATTAGAATTCAGACAAGGAAAGGCACTGCTTTTTATGGTTCTTCAAAATACAGGCTAAAACGCACAATTTGAACACACACGCACACGCACACGCACACGCACACGCACACGCACACACACACACACACACACACACACACACACACACACACACACACAAAGCAGCCAATCTGGACTTAAAGGTCCACCAGCCTTCCTATGAGAACCTCCTGAACCTCTTTTCCATGCCAGACTGTCTCTCACCGCCTTCCTTAATTTCCTGTCATTCAGTTCCCGTCTCTCATCTCATCTCATCTCATCTCATCTCCCCTCATCTCAGTCACACCCCAATTAATTCCCATGAACAATATCCACTCCTCCATCTGCATCTGTCCCATCTCCAATGCCACTAAATCTTCGACGTCTTCCTCTCTGCGAACCTGTTAGCTTGACACAAAGGACCCCTGAGCCGTTCCCTCTGGCCCAAGCAGTTGTCATGGAAACAGAAGTGGCTCGTATGCCATGTGAGCTACGCCCTTAACAGAAAATTTAGGGCTGATGATCCCTAAACACGTTTTCCCCCCGCTGGTTTAAGAGTAATTGAAAAGAGCATACTCTTAAAGTCAAATTTTAAGGGAAAATAACAGTGAACTTAATTTGCTGGCAGTATCCTCTGGGTCATATAATGCACTTATTAATTATGTGTATGACGGCTTTAATTATCTTTATGCCTGTTGTAGCAGTATTCTATGGTGGAAGTGGGATGAACGCAATCCTCTGCTCCTGCCTGACGAAATATACTTATAACTCTCTGGCCAGTAGATACTCTTATTACATATACTGTATATGTACATGTAGGTGTGTTTACTATATGTACACATGCCTCGCTAAGTATCAGCCAGACAAAGTCGTGCCTCAGAGTGAATCACAGTGCCAAGAGCCACATGGCCTCTCAGCCATTGCTATGGCGATGCTTATAACTGCACACAGACAAGTAACCATTCATTGTAAAGAAACAGCTCACTACAAATGCTAGTCCAACAAGGGAGTGAGGGAAGTCATGCTTGTACGCGCGCGCGTGTGTGTGTACAAGCACGACTTCCACAAACGTCATTCTTATTCTGTAGAAGAAACTGTAATATTTCATTAGAACGCATGTGTTACGAGGTATAACCATTACTACAGCTCCTATAGATACACTGTTAGCATGAAAAAGAATGTCCAGGCGCTGCCACTGATTCCTATAAATCAGCAAAATTGATGAGCCAGTTTTGTCTCCAGTGATTAATAGGTTAGCTTGAAAAGGGCATGTTACATAACAAGCATCTCTGCAAACATAGGGGTGTCCAGTTTTGTGTGTGTGTGTGTGTGTGTGTGTGTGTGTGTGTGTGTGTGTGTGTGTGTGTTTCTACAGTGGATTGTGCAAGAGATATGAAACTGTTTTTCTCCTTTTATAACAAAATGTACTTACAGCTGACAAATGTCAGAAAGAAAATTACATCTAAATGTTCATGCTGGCTCTCTGGGCAGCTTCAAGAACAGCACTGACTTACCTGCAAACCCATATTAACATGTTTACTCTGGCTCGACCCCTTTGTTCTTCCTCTGGAAGGATACTGTTTATACCCACTTCAAAAGAGCAGGAATCTAGGGCCAGACTTTTCTCTCACCTGGCCCCAAAATGGTTGAATGTACACCTAACTTCCATCATGGTTGCAGACTGTCTGACTTCATTCAAGAAAGGCTTCAAAAATTCTCTTTTCCAGGCCTACCTTAATCCATCGATGGCACTAAGCATGACTGCAATGCTGATTTATGGCATTGTCCAGCTAATTACATTTGCATTATCAGCATCACTATCAGTGAGCTACTTGTTGCACACTTAAACAAATTACACCTGATGTGACATACATTCTTTTTTTTTGTTGGAATTTTCCCCCTTTTTCTCCCCAGTTGTATCTGGCCAATTACTCCACCCTTCTGAGCTGTCCTGGTTGTTGCTCCACCCCCTCTGAAGATCTGGGGAGGGCTGCAGACTACCACATGCCTCCTCTGATACATGTGGAGTCACCAGCCGCTTCTTTCCACCTGACATTGAGGAGTTTCGCCAGGGGGACATAGCGCGTGGGAGGATCACGCTATTCCCCCCAGTCCCCCCCCCCCCAAAAGGTGCCCCGACAGACCAGAGGAGGTGCTAGTGCAGTGACCAGGACACATACCCGCATCTGGCTTCCCACCCGCAGACACGGCCAATTGTGTCTGTAGGGACGCCCGACCAAGCCGGAGGTAACACAGGGATTTGAACCGGTGATCCCCGTGTTGGTAGGCAACGGAATAGACCATCGCACTACCTGGACACCCTGATGTGACATACATTCTTGACTATAATGTGATTATGTTTCAGCACCCTGATGCCTGTAGGTCGGCATGTAAACAAATATTTGTTTATTGCTACCTTTCTTGTAAAGTCACTTTCGCTAAAAGTGCCCAGCTAATTAGGAAAATGTAAACATTAAATGCAAATCTTACCTAGCACCAGGAGCTCCACGGGGGCTTCATTTTCTCCTTCCAAATCATCAGCTATGACCACTTTACAGATGTAGATTCCACTGTCTCCCCACTGCACCTCTCCTACACGCAGGTCTGCCTCTGCATGGGTGGTGAGGAGAAGACAGATAAAGAAAATCTCCTTTTACATTTGCATTTACAGTTACTGATCCTTTTACACCTCAGTGTCAGATTGCTGGAGCCTATCTGCCTCTGTGGAAGAAGAATGGATGGGGATGAGCAGAGGAGGTGGTGGCGGAGTGAGAACTAATGCAATGCTAGTGTTTTGAGTAGGGGACCGGTTGAGGGATAGCCTGCTAGCACTGTTCATGTGTATTTTCTTTTTAAATGTATTTCTGATTTTCCTCCCAATTTAGTGGCCAATCGATCCCTATTTTAATTCAAACACCCACCCTCATACTGCATGTGTTCGCCAACTGCATCTCTCCGGCTGGCAGTCTCGAAGGAGACGCCTCCCCACTTTCATGACAAGGCGACTCCAGGCCGAACCACTGTTTTTCCGACACATACAGAGACACATTCGCGTGACGAACACAAGCCGACTCCGTCCCCCTCCCGAAGACAGCATAGCCAAATGATCGCTGCTTCATCAAGTCCGGCCATAGTCGGATCTGACAAGACCGGGGCGCGAACCCCAGTCCCCAGTGGGCAACGGCATCGACCCAAAGCCGATGCTTAGACCGCTACACCACTGCGGACCCGTTCATGTGTATTTTCTACTACTCAACTGGAAAGAGGACAACTCACACTTACTCTTGAAGCCATCCGAGCAATTTAAATATAGTTTGACCAATACAAAACTTAAACACTAGGCCAGACCTCTTACTCCATTGTCAGGTGGTCAGACATGTAAATTCACTTCAGCTCACAGGAAATGTGGTGTACAATGAAGCCTTTGCATGCTTCCTTTTCCTGTTTGCCAAGAATGGGGGAGGAGAGACAATCTGTTTAAACTGCAAAACTGTGATAAATAACCAGTGAACAGTCCTCCTTTACTAAACTGACAGTGAGGTGAATTATTACCCCCACACCTTGACAGTATTTATAGACAAAAGGCACAATCTTAGCAAACAAAAGTTCTCCGTGCAGCATAATCTAAGCTATTTTTGTTCCTTTTCAGTTTGTTTGCATCCTTCTATATTACAGGACTTAGTTACAATAGGTAAGAGGCAGCCCACTGAAATGTGCACATTCAGAGCTTAGCTGCTGAGCCAATCATAAGAGGTGACCTTCACTATGAACCGACCTCACATGACACAGGGGGCGGAGAGGGAAGGGGAGAAACTCAAAAGAAGTAAAGTAAGGGAAAACCATTAAATCAAATCACATCAGAGAGAGGAAAAAAAGCAAGTGATGGAATGTGCACAGATCTAGAGAGCAAAAGTTAAAGGGAGACATTGAAGAACATCAGAGACAGAGAGCGAGAGAGAGAGAGAGAGAGAGAGAGAGAGAGAGAGAGAGAGAGAGAGAGAGAGAGAGAGAGAGAGAGAGAGAGAGAGAGAGGGAGAGAGAGAAAGAGCAAGATGAAGGAGAAGACAACTTAAAAAAAAGTCTCCTTTGTCTGTGTGTTCGGGCCATTGAGGAGAAGACTGATTCTTCACCCAGAGTTATGGCTTCATAAATCTGAGACCCAACAAGGCTACCTCTCTGTGTTTCACACACACACACACACACACACACACACACACACACACACACACACACACACACACACACACACACACACACACACACACACACACACACTGGCGCCTCTTAAATTAGTCTTGGATGTCGGTAATGCAAATGTAAGTGAGCAGTACAGTGAGAGTTTGAACTGCAGGACAGCAGCATACTATAAATATGAATTCCATAGGTTGCACTATCAACTCTTCCACCAGGTATATGCAATGCATTGCAACACAATTATCCACTGGCCAAAAAACGCGCTAACATCCGCCTTTTCACAATGATCAAAGGCGGACATTAGCAGGTTTTTTGCGGGTTTTTTGGCCAGTGGGAAAAGGGTTTAATGAATAGGATGAAACTGATGGGTTTTGGCTACCAGCCAGTGAGGCTAGTAGTCTGAATCTGCTATACATGCAGTACAACTAAGGTGCCACTAGTCCAGTATGTAACAAAACATGCGTCAATTCTCAAACCAGATTTTGTAGCCGTCCCTTTATTTTTACACTAAAATTGACAAATACCATTGTTTAGCCTTCCAAGTTTAAGAATAAAATGTATAGGGAAAACAGTACATGAATTGCCTAGCCACAGCCACAGCTATTCAAGCCAATGTTGGGGTCATTCAAGAGGCTTATGGTTCATTGTTAACACTGACCATAACTTATGCATTAGATAAGATATCATGATATGTTTGACTATATATATTTGATGAGAACTTATCACAACAATATAGAAAGTTATCATAATATATATCATATCACTGATTTGCTGTCTTTTATAATACTTATAGGGCAACTTTTGGAATAAAGAAAACATCCAATTAAGAACCTATTATAATGGGTAAGACTCACCATTACTTTTCAAATCTTGACAAAATCCCATCAGTTTATTAAAGCTGAAACCCGAGCCTTTTCTCCATTATTTTATCCATCTGGACCACAGTATCAGTTTACATAAAACTAACTGGCATCTTTACTGTGGTTGGAGACACTCTCCATGTACCGCTGTTGACATTTTGTCTGGGTAGGATGAACACTGGTGCAACAGAAAAAACGTTCTCACTCACAGGAAAAAGGACTGAAATGCGATGCCGATGTGGGGATGCTTCTGTTGGACAACGGATCTATCAGTTTTACAAATCAATATTACAGTACCACTATGTTCTCTTATAGTTGGATATACACTCACTGGCCACTTTATTAGGTACACCTTGCTAGTACCGGGTTGGACCCCCTTTTGCCTTCAGAACTACCTTAATCCTTCGTGGCATAGATTCAACAAGGTACTGGAAACATTCCTCAGAGAGTTTGGTCCATATTGACATGATAGCATCACGCAGTTGCTGCAGATTTGTCGGCTGCACATCCATGATGCAAATCTCCCGGTCCACCACATCCCAAAGGTGCTCTATTGGATTGAGATCTGGTGACTGTGGAGGCCATTTGAGTACAGTGAACTCATTGTCATGTTCAAGAAACCAGTCTGAGATGATTCGAGATTTATGACATGGCGCGTTATCCTGCTGGAAGTAGCCATCAGAAGATGGGAACACTGTGGTCATAAAGGGATGGACATGGTCAGAAACAATACTCAGGTAGGCTGTGGCGTTGACACGATGCTCAATTGGTACTAAGGGGCCCAAAGTGTGCCAAGAAAATATCCCCCACACGATTACACCACCACCACCAGCCTGAACTGTTGATACAGGATGGATCCATGCTTTCATGTTGTTGACGCCAAATTCTGACCCTACCATCCGAATGTCGCAGCAGAAATCGAGACTCATCAGACCAGGCAACGTTTTTCCAATCTTCTATTGTCCAATTTTGGTGAGCCTGTGCGAACTGTAGCCTCAGTTTCCTGTTCTTAGCTGACAGGAGTGGCACCCGGTGTGGTCTTCTGCTGCTGTAGCCCATCTGCCTCAAGGTTCGACGTGTTGTGCGTTCAGAGATGCTCTTCTGCATACCTCGGTTGTAATGAGTGGTTATTTGAGTTACTGTTGCCTTTCTATCAGCTCGAACCAGTCTGGCCATTCTCCTCTGACCTCTGGCATCAACAAGGCATTTTCGCCCATAGAACTGCCGCTCACTGGATATTTTCTCTTTTTCGGACCATTCTCTGTAAACCCTAGAGATGGTTGTGCGTGAAAATCCCAGTAGATCAGCAGTTTCTGAAATACTCAGACCAGCCCGTCTGGCACCAACAACCATGCCACGTTCAAAGTCACTTAAATCACCTTTCTTCCCCATTCTGATGCTCGGTTTGAACTGCAGCAGATTGTCTTGACCATGTCTACATGCCTAAATGCGTTGAGTTGCTGCCATGTGATTGGCTGATTAGAAATTTGCGTTAATGAGCAGTTGGACAGGTGTGCCTAATAAAGTGGCCGGTGAGTGTAGTTTGTAATACATTAGATTGCCCATGTTAGCTTTGGTATGAGGATACTATTTTTACAAGGGCGAGCAGCCAACTGCCAAGCTGACGGCACACAAGCACCAATGGCTGCTGCATCTTGTTTGCAGTCCTCTTTACGAGAGGGAGGGACAGACTGAGGAAATCACGGATTTCAGCTTTAACTCACAAGACTAAACTTAGCTGGCGAGGTTATCGCTTGCCTGTCAGGATATGGCTATCTCTACATTCAGTTTGTCAGTGGTCAGTGAGTATCTCTGCTTTTGGCTGGATGGTAACTTGCTGGCAAAAAAAGCAATTTTAGGAGGCTGTGTCATAGTATGAATATGATGTGGAAAAAAAAACTTCTGCAGAACATACAAATTACACATTAAGTGAAAGACAGGCAACAGTGAAAGCATTCCTGCAGTAGTCTTACTGTTGATGATGGAGATGTCTCTGTTCTTGTAATACTCCGACAATGTGACCGAGGAACCAGATATTGAGGCAACGGTGCGGACTGTCCGGCCACTGTCGGAGCAGTCAAGGTAGGCTGATGTTGTTCCAGTCTCGTACCCTCCTCCGGCCCCTCCAGTTACACCGCCAAGACCGCCACCGAGGCCTCCGCTTCCACCCACGCTGAACGAATCTCGAGTGCGGTCACGGCAGTAGGACTTATAGACCCACTGCACCACAGGGGTCTGTGTGGACACACTGGAGTAGTGGCATGGCAGCACCACAGACTGGAATAACACCACAAACCTCTTCTCATCTCTCACATAGACCTGAACTCCAGAACAGCAAGGGGGGAGGACACCTGGAAAAAAGGACACCAGGGTAGAGAGATGTTTTTAGATGCCAAGCACCACATGAACCTTGCTTCTATCACACGCACAACCTTACATTTTGTCTCACATTAAGCTGCACCATCTGAGCAAATTTGGGGTGGGGTTGCAACCCCTCAGAAATGTTTGTGAGTGCATCTAAAAAGTAGTTGCTGTTGTAAGATGTTAAAGGTTTTGCATTTTTCATTTAACCTTATAATAATTATTGGTAAGAAAATTGCAAGAATGCATTTTTTTCTGCATGCCTTTCTCTATTTTGTTATAGTCTCTCCCTCATATTCTATCACTTGGTATTGCCCATGCGGTTTCATTCAGGGTAGTATTTCACAGAAATGCCATCGACAGAGGTGCAAGTAAGACATGGTGTACAGACGCGCTCAGATTTGTTGGCACCCTTACAGCTCATTGAAATAATGGTTCATTCCCCCTGAAAAGTGATTAAATTTAAAGCCATTTTGTCCTGCATACTTGCATGCCTTTGGTATGTCATATAATAAAGCAAAGAGGATGTGAAAAGAAATGAATTACTGCTTATTCCATAAGATATTCTAAAATGGCATGACATATTTGTTGATACCCTTCCACAAAAAATGAAGAATGCACAATTTTCTCTGAAATAACTTGAAACTTACAAAAGAAATTGGCATCCACCATTGTTCATTCTATATTTCATAGAAATCAGATTTTGCTTTTGATTTTCTTATTCAACATAATATTGTAAATAATAAAACAAATGAAAATGCATGGAAAAAAAATGATGGGACTTAATCTAATATTTTGTTGCACAACATTTAGAGGCAATCACTGCTATCAACTATTTTCTGTAGCTCTCAATGAGACTTCTGCACCTGTTAGCATGTGTTTTGGCCCAAGCTTCCTGAACAATCTGCTCCTGCTGTTTCAGGTTTGATGGGTGCTTTCTCCAGACTGCAAGTTTCAGCTCTTTCCATAGATGTTTGATAGGATTCAGATCAGGACTCATAGAAGGCCACTTCAGACTAGTCCAGTGTTTTGTTCTTTTCCATTCCTGGGGGCTTTTAGCTATGCTTTTTTGGATCATTATCCTGTTGGAAGACCCATGACTTGCAACTGAGACAGAGCTTTCTGACACCAGGCAGTATGTTTCACTCCAGAATGCCTTCACAGTTTTGAGATTTCATTGTGCCCTGCACAGATTCAAGGCACCCTGTGCCAGGCGCAACAAAGCAGGCCAAAACAAAACTGAGACTCCTCCATGTTTCACATGTTCATTTTTTGTCTGTGAACATAGAGCTGATGAGACTTGCCAAAAAGCTCCAGTTTTGACTCATCTGTACTAAGGACATTCTCCCAGAAGGTTTTTGGCTTGTCAATATGCATTTTAGTAAATTCCAGTCTGGCCTTTTTATGTTTTTTCTTGTGGAGTCCTCCTGGATCTTCTTCCATGGAGCCCATTTTCACTCAAAAAGCGACCGATAGTGCGATCAGAAACTGACGCACTGCCACCTTGGAGTTCAGCTTGTATCTCGTTGGCAGTTATCCTTGGTTCTTTTTCTCCCATTCACACCATCTCTCTGTATAATCTAGGTTCAATTTTCCTCTTGCGGCTGTGCCCAGGGAGGTTGGCTACAGTTCCACGGACCTTAAATGTCTTAATAATATTTGCAACTGTTGTCACAGGAACATCAAGCTGCTTGGAGATGGTCTTGTAGCCTTTACCATGCTTGTCTACTATTTTCTTTCTGATCTCCTCAGACAACTCCATCTTTTGCTTTCTCTGGTTCATGTTCAGTATGTTGCACACAATGATACCAAACAGCACAGTACCTACTTTTCTCCATTTAAATAGGCTGAATGGCTAATTACAAGATTGGAGACATGTGTGATACTAATTAAAGAAACTAATTAGTTTGAAATATCACTATAATACAATTATTTATTATATTTTCTAAGGGGTACCACCAGATGTGTCCAGGCCATTTTTAGAATATCCTTGCTGAATAAGCAATAATTCATCTCTTTTCACAGCTTCCTTGCTTTATTTATTCTATGAAATACTAAAGGCATGCAAGTATGAATGACAAAATAGCTTATTTAATTTCCTCACTTTTCAGGAGAAATGAAGCATTATTTCAACAAGCTGTAAGGGTGCCAACAAATTTGAGCACACCTGTGTCACCTTTAACATGCTCAAACAAACCGGTGTTTTGATAAATATTTTGAAGTGTTTCTGCTGTGTCAGCTTGTTTTTCTGGGTTGTTGGTTAACTAAAAACATGATTCAGACCAGCTAACCATGGCTCTGCGCATAAGCATCTCTTTCACAATGTCAATGTGAAGCACCCAATCAGGGAATTAGGTAAATAATATATCACAATCAAATGTGCACTCAATACTAGGCTTACTTGCAATTACAATCTCAAGACAATGATCCCATGTTGTTGTTTTCACAGAAAAGTCACACGACAATTCTCCTTCACATCTACAACAACGTGTCCTTGTTAGGGCAAGCGTGTTGACGAGGTCAGAAAAGGTAAGGAAAAGAAAAGAAAAAGCTAGTTAGGGCATCTGGGTGGCGTGGTGGTCTACTCAGTTGCCTACCAACATGGGGATCGGCGGTTCGAATCCCTATGTTACCTCCGGCTTGGTCGGGCGTCGCTACAGACGCAATTGGCTGTGTCTGCGGGTGGGAAGCCGGGTGTGGGTATGTGTCCTAGTCGCCACACTAGCACCTCCTCTGGTTGGTCGGGGCGCCTGTTCAGGGGGGAGGGGGACCTGGGGGGAATAGTGTGATCCTTCCACGTGCTACGTCCCCCTGGCAAAACTCCTCACTGTCAGGTGACAAGAAGCGGCTGGTGACTCCACATGTATCGGAGGAGGCAGGTGGTAGTGTGCAGCCCTCTCTTGATCAGCAGAGGGGGTGGAACAGTGACCGGGACAGCTCGGAAGAGTGGGGTAGTTGGCCAGATACAAGGGGGGGGGGGGATAAAAGAAAAGTTAGTTAAAGGACAGATTAGACTGGAATCACATTCCTTACATTCATAAAACTCAATCTGAGAAATTTTACAGACCCACAGGACTGTGACAGCTCCTCCAGATGTGACAGAAAGAATATGCTTTTTAATCACAATTTTTTTGTTACATAAGGGAAGTTGTATGAGAAGCATCACAACAGATAACGTTTGGATTTAGATTCTAGTTTGCAGACCATGTTTAACTTGGACGTACTGTAACATAACATTTCCAGTCAGGTTCGTGAGCCAATAATAACTGGAGTGTAGTGGTGGGGATTAAGAGAAAATTCCAGCAGACAGCAACACATACAGTAGCAATGCCTCTGGTGCTGAGTCAAGGTCTGGGAGGACAGGGAGTCAGCTGTTTCTCTTATAGCCTGCTGTAAAAACTACCTGACAACTCTGGTTGATCTCTCCATCCAGTCTGCCACCAGTCAAGACTGCATGGCAGTGACCGGGCAGCACTTTTTATGAACTTTCCTGAGATCAAGACCGTTTTTCACCCTTGTAATTTTGCTGCGACTCGGTCAAATGAATTTACTTAGGTGTGCAAATTCTTCAAGATTACCTCTCACATTTTAGTCTTTGGTTACAATGACTGCATATAAGTGCTTTGATTGGTTGGTTGAGAATACTCAATATACCAATCATGAAAAAAGGGGACTGTGTTGAATCTGTGTTTACAGACACATCAGTTTCGTTGAGCTGGGGGTGATCTGAGGTTGTTTTGGAGCGACTGAATCCACAGGGTTCACGGTCACATGATGACCAGGAACTGGAGCTTTGCACTTTAACCTCAACACACACTCAAGAGGTGACCATGTGAGTCACACCGCCCAACCCCACACACACCCAAAACCATCTGTGTCTGTCGTGTGTGTATGTGTGTGTGTGTGTGTGTGTTTGTGTGTGTGTGTGTGTGTGTGTGTGTGTGTGTGTGTGTGTGTGTGTGTGTGTGTGTGTGTGTGTGTGTGTGTGTGTATATTTCTCTAGTGGGAGGTGCAAATGAACTGTATGTTCTGAACTGGACCAGTGAACACAGAATGAGGGATGTGAGGGGGTCGCTACACTTAATCCAGACCAGGCCTGTTGAAAGACAATTGTTTTCTTTTAATTATGCAGGGTGTGCTTCATTGAAAGTTATAGCCTTGTGGCAAATAACTTCAAGGTTTTTGCAAAAACACAAAGTACCAAGCAAGCAAGGTCGAGTGCAAAGGATCTCTTTCAGTTGGGGCACAAGCTTTTCTGTCTGGTTATTAAACACACAATTATGCAGAAATGTCAGTTACTGTGGAGAAACTATAACTAGGCCTTTATTGTATAGAGGAAGACTAAAATGATGCAGCTTTCTTCAACTATACCCCTAAACCATGGACTAAGTTGCCTAAACAAATCAGAGGCAGGTTCAGCGGGCATCTTCAAGCGAAGCCTCCAATCACATCTTTCTAATCAAAACCACCTTTTATCCTCTAATTTGTACTACCTTTTTACTTGATCATTACTCAGCTGCTCCAATTAACTTTCATTCTGTATTGCTGCAACTCTGAACTGCCTTTTAATTCAATTTCCTCTCCTGCTTTTTATTATTGTAAATCATCTGCTTCCTTCTGGTGTGAAGCACTTTGAGCTGTATTTCACTAATGAAAAGCCCTACTATCATTATTATTATCGTTATTGTTATTGGGAGATTGGCAGTGTATTCCTTTCATCTGTCAGCTAAAGATAAAAATAGAAATCAGTCAGCCAGTAAGATGGGAAGACAGCGAGATATCTTGCAGACTGTAAACATGCATTCCTAAAGTGGAACTGAGCAAAACAGAAAGTTGGCCCACAGGCCTCAGGGAATCCAGCCCTTATTACTTCTCTAAGGAGGTCACCTCCACAAGAGAAACAGAGAGGGGGAGAGGGTGAAGGCATAAATGCCATAGTATTTGATATAGACAAACATTACTAAGGCTGGAGAAGAGAGAGGTCTGGAGAGGTCTGTAATAGCAGGGCTGTAGTCAGCCTGCTAAAGGGAGGAGGGTTCTTATTTTTCCCAGAAAGTGGAGCTTTTTATTACCGAGCAATGAATGACTTATGCAAACTGGCCTTTGACCTACTATGGCCATTAATACACTGCACTTTATGCAAAAACGTGTCTATGATGTTGATTATGACTATGAGGTTATTTTCTTCATCGGGTAACTGCTGTTTGGTTGAACACATGATAGACTTTTTGTGTTTTGAGGTAGGTTGAAAGACCCCCCCCCAACACACACACACACACACACACACACACTCCAAACCCATTGCCCTAATCCACAACCCACAATCATTCACACATGACTGAATACAATGTAATAGTCGGCTACAGCTCATAGCAGTTCATAATCTGGATGTATAATAGAGTCCTTTATATGTGTCCAAAATGACATTCTCCCCCTACTTTTACTTTTATCTCAAATCCATGTGCGGGTTTGAGCAGAGCCAAAAAAAAAAAGAAAAAAAGAAAGACATATATGGTCTAAATTCGTTAATATTACAAACAGCATCTACGAGGATCAGTCGTGTTTTATCTGAACTGCAAACTCCTCTCCAACATTCAGCGCCAGCGACAACAACCTGTTACGCTCGGCAGGGTGAATAGTCCGCCGGATAGTCTGAAGGATTGCTGCTGCCACTCGGCGCTCGGCGCTACCTACCAGCCAGGCAAAGAATGGGAATCCACCGCCTCAGCAACGAGAACATCTTCGAAATCATACGGCAGACCTGCAGGGCAGCTCCATCGCAGTATTTGTCTCGCGTTGTTCCCTCTCGTCTCATCCTTGGAAAGTAACTCCGGATGGTTAGCACATAACGGGACAGCGCTTGGCGAGGGGGAGGCGCCTATCGCGTTTGCGGTACTCGGGAGAACAATGGGGCTGGCTAGCTGCTGCTGGGTGAAGGGACTGAGGGGAACAAGGGGCGGGAGAGGGGCAAGTGGAGCATCACCGCCAATAACCTCTACAACATATCCAACACTGTTTGTTCTTTTCTTTTTAAGGATCATCGACGGTTGATTAAACAAAAAAGAAGAAAAGAAGAGTGCACCTGCCGTCTGTCGCATTCTTGACCAGGGGACCATGATTTGCTTATCGCTACCCTAAAGTTAAGCTTTTACTTACTTAAACAATGCCAAAACAATCAGGTTTTCACTTGACAGAAAAGTGAAACAGACGATCTTACCGAGTGGTACACCAACCAGAGAAAACTGATATTGGAAGACTAAAAAAAAATAATTAGTGGACGCTCTCTCTCTCTCTCTCTCTCTCTCTCTCTCTCTCTCTCTCTCTCTCTCTCTCTCTCTCTCTCTCTCTCTCTCTCTCTCTCTCTCTCTCTCTCTCATATTCCGACACAGCCAAGCTAATGTTACAGCCCACTTCCATCAGCTATAATATAAGCTATGCAAGAACAAAATGGGCAACATACGACTATTTAAATAGTATATATTATAGGCTAATAGGGAATCGACTGAAAGACTGGTTGAGTTCAGTACACTGACAGAATGTACAAGATTTTTTATCGACATGATTGGTTCGTTTACCTCTCCATGTAGAGTATCAGCAATAACATATCTGTATGTTTAACAGAAACACTCTGGTAAAATCTAATCAGATGAGGGCAATTGGCATAATAATAATAATGATGATGATGATGATGATGAAGATAATGATAACTTTATATTGCGCTCTTCAAAACAAAGTTACGAAGTGCTTTACAAGACAGAAAAAAGGTAAGCAAACAAAGATTAAAAACAATTTAGAAACAGTTTAAAAGTTAAACAATTTTGGGAAGGAAATATAAAAGCAAAAGGAGTTGCATATGAGGAAAATAAAACAAGGAAACTAAAACAATGTATAATAATTGAAATAGTTAATAATCAATAAATAAATAGTAATAAAATATAAACGAGATAAACAAATAATAAATTCAGATCACAAATCCTGAATAAACACACTTGTAAACATATCTTTATGCATGCTCAATAATCCAAGAAAGTTGAATCAGGTCATATGGACACAACGTTCACCGACAGAAACCTGATACCTATAGGTTTATTAGGTCATTAACATGAAAAACTTTGGAGACCTGAAAAGAACAAATGCAACATTAAATGAAATGTGCTACTGTAAGGGGGAATCTAGTAACGGGTTGATAACCCATTTAAAATTGAGATTTTAAGAAGGGAAAGGGGGCGATTTCTCGTTTTAGGGCTTGTGTTGTAACAAGCTGCTCTTTTTTCTCGCGATATCTGGTGCAATGAGCCTAACTGGGCAGCAGGTAGGCACATTTGATAAGATTTCACTGAAGACTCTACCGTATCTGTGGTCAGGGAAATGCTAAATCCTAAAATTACAAAGATAGTTCTAAAACACGCCAAAAAGCCCACAGCCTGCGACTGCTAATATGTTCAAGTGACTTTGTGGTAGGGGAAACAAAACAAAAAAATCCAGTGTCGCTTAGCAGATATGGTAAATACTTGTCAGTGATTTGTTGCTTGCCAAATGCACAGTATAGCATTACCATCTAGTGGTCAGGATGCTACTGCAGAAGTGACGCTTTACGAAATCAGAGGATGAATCATCAGAGAGTTGAATCAGTTCATCTGGGTACAGCGTTTGGTGACAGAAACGTGTCATCACTCATGTAACTGACCTCTTCAATCTTCAGTCCTCTAAGCTTGAGACAGACAAGTACTAGTCTCAATGCTTTAGAAGGCCTCTGGGTGGTGGAGGTCTCAACAACCTCAGGAAGTGTGAGCTAGTTCCTCCAATCATGTTCAGTTGTTATAGTATGGCATTATAAAACAATTTTATTTCTCTCATCCTAACAGCAAGTGATTCTAAGGCCTTTCTGATTATTATCTGTTGTTGTGGCTATGAGACTGAGGAAGTAGAGATAGGTAAGAGCAACCCAAGTGGTTATCTAAAGATTACCACCTCAACTTGATGATGGCATAGTTATACATGGCACCGTTAGGCTAACATCAATAATGTGTTGTTCTCTTCCTTGGTCTGAACAAACTGCTCATGCATTTTTCTTATTGAGCACACAGGACCAAATGACAGGGTAACGGATACACTAAAACAATAGAGTAAATGTGATGGCTCCTGTGTGGAATATGGAGTGTGACAATTGATTAACGAGGTTTCCCATATTGATTCTAGGTCAGCCTCACAATCTGACTTGTGAAGTCAGTTTCGGTTTCGAGAGGAACTTCTCTGCTCTGGTCCGGTGGTACAGCAGCAATGCCCAAAATGAAGACATGCTTCTGATGCAGGCGGAGAGTCAAAAGTGAGTGAGTAGGTGAAGGTGTCGCAAAATACAACATTTCTGCTGGATGAATATACTTGTCCATGCCAAATGCTTCTTTTGCAACAGGAGCTACGAAACCATGTCATTTTTTCTTGACACACATCAGGTTATTAGTATTAAGTCCTCCCATCTCTGCTATTGCCGTGTTTTGGCATGCAAGTGCTATCCTTTACTACACCTCTGCTTATGTTTGCTGGTGGGGGCTTTGTAAGTTACAAGTCATTAGTTATCTGGCATGGCAAGCGCAACATGTTTCAGTTGAAAAGGGAAGTAGTTTAACTTCTGTTTCTCCTCAAGACAAAAATCACAGAGCCCACCGAGTTGCGGGTCATACACATAGCTGTAATACAAGAGGAAGTTTTTATTTTTTGTGATTGTAAGAATACACTACACCCTCAAAATATTTAAGTGAAGGGGGGACTGGCCAGCCATAGTTATAGATACAGGGATTGCCTGTATTAAGGGTAGATAACAGGCGATTGACTCATATTGAGGTATGCATGGCAAAATTGGGGAAAACTATCCACCAAAATGAAATACTTAGTAATTTAAAAGTGAACAGCAAATATTAAAAGTTTATGATTTAGTTTCACACTGCTATCTAATGATATATACATTGATATATACTGCCAGAGACCTCTAAGCCTTTCTAAACCTAATATAATTCAGACATATTATGGTCCAAGCCACATTTGACGACATGGGAAAGTATCTAATGATTTATTTATTTTTTTTACCAAAATGTGTTTCAGTAAAGCTGCTTGCTTTAGTAGTATTTTATCCCACTGCACATTTGTCCTGGTCACTGAGATGGGAATAACCATGCATATGAAATGACTGGAAATATCTGTATACTACAAATCACGCTGGCCAAAAACAAACCATGATAAAGGGAGAATTTCACAAAAACACATGCACACACATGCACAAAAATAAGACCTCTATATATACATATGCTTGTGCAAACACACACACACACACACACACACACACACAAACAGAGATGTAAATACCCTTGTTTGCATGAAAAAGGTAAACAAGCACAAATATATGTATATAGTATACCAAGGTGCACAAACATATGTGTGAATACTCCACAGGGACTAATAAGCTAAAAATGTCACGCCTTATTTTACACTATCAAGCATATGCTACAGGACGGAAACGGAGGTGTTTTGTTTTTTGTTTTGCTTTTTAATAATAATAAAAATTTGGTAAATTGCAAGAATTTGTGAAAATGTTGCTAGTATCTATGTGGGGACTAAGGTTCAGCTTGATAGTGTACAGAATTGTTGCGGCTTCTCTTTTTTAGAATTGATAATTGATGTATAGTCTACGCCATGAGAGGTCCCACAGAACACCCACACTACTAGTGTCTCTGTATTTTCTGCCCACCATATTGATATAAGCCTATATCTTGCTATAGGGGTAAAAATGCCTTGCAGAAAGGCAGCAACGCTGGGGCATCCTCACCAAACCTTTACAGGATGTGGTTTGGTCTCTAAATGAGGGTTTAGCATTATTGTACCAGCTATATTTCCCCTTAAGAAAGGTCTGTGGGTGTACATTTGTTTGTTGGCAACATCTTTTGTGTTTTTCTCGACTGACATTCTTCAACATGAGTTCACTAAATAAAAAATGAAAAAAATCATCAAAAATCATCAAATTTACTACACTGTGGCCTTATTTCAGTGTACGCACCATTGTACGAACCTTTGGAAAAGTATTGCATATATATTTTAACATTATGAATAAAAAACAAAAGAAACATTAGTAATAAATAATGAAAGAAAATCATATGGACATTGTGACTTTACACACTGGTGAGAAAATTACTTGTGAGGGCAACCTACAGCGAGCCATTTTAACATTATTAGTTTCTGTTTTTACAAGACCTTGTAATACACCAAAGTAAGCCAATTATGAATTAGTTGCCTAAAAAGGTTTTGTGTCCCTCATTTCACTGCTACTCCACTCAGCAGAGAGGGGGTTTGATGCATTGTTGTCGCACGTGTGGAGCCCTCCCTCAGAGGAGGGTGTAGAGGGCTCCATTTGGGTTTTCACCATCAGGCCCTGGTGCAGGTGAAGAAGGTAAGCCTCCTTGATAAAAAAAAAACAAAAAAATTGTGTTTCTCTGTTTATTTGTATGCACGCTGCCGCTTCAGCGAGATAACAACAGACCAGTAAAGGCATGTTTTGTGAACGTGTATCTGACAGCGTCTCTGTCAGAACCAGCAACTGAGGAGGGCTCTGCCACCCAGAGGCAACTGGAGGTATTACCGTCTCAGGTATTAGAAGACCGGTGGGCCTACCGCCTCTGTCTGCAAGAGAGAGACATTCTACCAGGTGGAGGTCAGAGATGGGGAGCGTGGTGATGGTGGTGGTGGGGGGGGTGATCATCTGACTCTCTTTGACTAGCCAGTCTCCTGACAGGTTTCCCTTTGTTCCAGCATACACAGATGACGTGGTGCACGTGTTAAGGAGAAGTAGAATGCTGATCTGCATGTCTACTCAAATCCAGTCGTCCTCCTTCAGAAAGGAGCAATAAGAACTGTAAACAAAACCACTTACAGAGAGCCTACAAACCCACTCTTTATCAAATTGAAAGCCCTAAAATTTAAGGATTTGGTTGACTTCAAAACAGTTCAAATCATGTACAGAGTAAAAAATCAGCAGTTACCAAGCAGTGTCCAAAGGTTGTTCCAAAGGAGGGAAAGTAAACAGGATCTCGGAGGAATATGTACAGTCAAAAAACAACTAGTGAGGACAAATGCAAAACTTCATTGCATATCCATCAGAGGAGATAATCTATGGGACAACTGTAGAAAAGAATCGAAGATGTGTACATCAATAAGTACTCTTAAACAGCTCTTTGTAAATAACATATTGAACAGCTATAGGATGGATGAACAAAGAGGTGGACTGGAATAACATGACATGACACATGACGTGTGAGGTGCCTTGTCTGACTTGAGCTGTTTTGTTTATTTTAATCTCTATGCATTGGTCTTTATTTTATTTTTTCACTTTTGTTTTGTTGAGGAATTTTTGTTGTGGTTTGACTTGACTGATAATGTATAAAAAAGGGGTAGGACCAAAAAAGTTCTTTACTTCGTCCTACGCCCTTTTCAAACATGGACTCGTCATTACTTGTGTTGTTACAGAGAGTTTGCAAAATATGTTCACTGCTCTTTCCATTTGTTTTTGTATTCCTGCCTATATATTGTATTTTGTTATTTTACATAACAAAATTTTACAACCAGAGGGTTAGGCAACTTTGTGATTAGATTTGTCTGTATATTTTTGATTGAAAACAAGTTTTTTTTTGTTTTGTTTTTTTTTGGGGGGGGGGTATAAACTGCTAATGGTTATGTTATGTTACAGACAGCAAAAAGTGTCTTTGTTGAAACATTTGCCTCCAGTGAAAAATATCAATAGTGTAGCGAATTCAGGGGGCAGTCCGGGAACCGCCACGCGAACCCATGTCCCCCACTCCTCAAGCAACAACGTTAACCAGTCGACTGAAGGGTCCTCCCCATTAGTCAAGGACCAAGGTGTCCACTTATCCATGCACGTTACAATAGGTTATTGTAGATTACAGGAAGTTGAATCAGCTCATCTGAACACAAAGTTTACTGAGAGAAACGTTTCATCGCCAGTGTTCATCAGTGACTTCTTCAACTGACTGCAGGCATCCCCATCCACAGAATCCCCATCCTTAAAAACAATACAGGGGCGTAACGACCGACACCAACGATCAGTTTCATATGCAAATTACCGTGACCATTAACTAGGGGTTCAATGGCCATGTGTACTTGTCACAGAGGATTGGAGGAATAGTTGCAATCACAGCATTGTAAGACGATGATAGATATACTCTTAGCCCCCCCCCCCGGTTCAGGGATGGTCGTTCCCTCTTAACACAGATGGCTTCTTGGACACTCCGTTCAAACCAGCGTTCCTCCCTGTCAAGGGTGTGCACATCCTCATCATTGAAAGAGTGGCCAGTGGCCTGTAGACTGGGTGTAGACTTGCGGAGTCCTGGCTTGACGTGTTAGCTCTCCTGTGTTGTGCCATCCTCTTGGCCAGGGTCTGTTTGGTCGCCATCAGTCACCATTTTATAATGCTGTGAGTGCAAATATTCCCCAATCCTCTGTGAATAGTACACATGGCCATTGTAACTCTAGTTAAAGGTCACGGGAATTTGCATATGAAACTGATTGTTGGTTTCGGTCGTTATGCCACTGTACTGTTTATAAGGGTGGGGATACCTGCAGTCAGCTGAGACTGAAGAGGCCACTGAGATGAGTGATGAAACGTCTCTCTCAATAAACGTTGTGTCCAGATGAACTGATCCAACTTTCTGTGATTTCCTTACCTGGATTATTGAGCATGCATGAAGACAGTGAAAGAAGCAGTTTTTGGGACCAGTTTATTTCAGCTTAATTTTCTAAAAAAAGTTTCAAATGGTGTGAAAGAACATTTTTTTGAGATAAGATAATAACATAGTTGCCCATTTGTATTGTATACATGTATTGCAAAATCATAAAAACTGTAGCTTTAAAATCGTGACATGTTAGGAATATTTTTAACCATAAAAAAGCAGAAGGGCAGAAAAAGAAGCAGGTAAAAATGATTTCCAACAGGGAGACATACTGAGACAACATGCCATGACATAAACCACATTGAATCAAGTCCCCTGGAAGGACAGTTGACTTTCAGTTTGATTAAAAGATAATGAAAAATAACTACCACCAATATAACTCCCTATATATATATATATATATATATATATATATATATATATATATATATATATATATATATATATATATATATATATATATATATATATATATATATATATACATACATACATACATACATACATACATACATACAACTGATGAGTGCGCGACACACGAAACAAGCTTGTACTGTTATGTATTAAACGTTTTTTTCCTACAGTTATATATATATATATATATATATGAGAAATGACAAGGCTAACACAAACAGGCACAATGGCAAACATACTGTTCAAATCTATATAAACTGAGCTGTTTTCATTTGTGACGGTTTTCTGTGAAAACAAGCCTGCAAACCTCATTATCATACATGAGTAGGTACAGCACAATCAGACAATTTAAATAACAAACCTAGACAATGCTAGGTTTTTAATTCGTAACAATGTTTTTCCTGTACTGTATATCAGGTAGAGGTTTTGTGCAGTATTTAGTGTATATATATATATATATATATATATATATATACACAACCCAGTTAAATTCTTTATGAGACAGCTTGTTTCATGCTATGAAACAAGCTTGTACTGTCTCATAAGAGACTAACTGGATTATTTTGCTCCTTATTTGTTGAGCACTTTCCCTACTGTTGAGTGTTTCTTTTCACAAAGTTATATATATATATATATATATATATATATATATATATATATGTGTGTGTGTGTGTGTGTGTGTGTGTGAGAAATGATGTGGATGAAGAAAACGTTAATTCTACATTTATGATGTGGTTGTTTTTTTGGTTTTTTTTTACATTTGTTCTTTTAGGTTATCTGGTCAAATAGTGTACTGTGCTACAAGCTTGTAATGGATTCTAAGAAATCTCTTCAACCCCCCCCCCCAAATGTACCCAATCCAGGTGGAAAGATCTTTTTTTTTATTATTTGATAAAGTGTTTATAACATGAATAGCAATGGTGAGTAAATAATGACACAGCAGCATCGTGGAATATTGCAACCAAAAGCTGTCTGCAGAATGCCTGTCCGCTATGATCACGTTCTAACTGCACTTAAGCTCCCATGTACACTGTGCCCAACATGAGTGGATAGTCGTTAGTTGGTGCATCAAAATATTGCATAGTGCATTCCTTTGTTTTGGTCTTTTAGTAGTATATACAATATTATCATATCACCCCGTTAAAAAAGGGGACTACAATCTTGCTCAATAGAAACCAGTTCTTAAAAAACTTTTTTGGTTATGTGAACAATATGTGATTTATGCCTCCTGGCATGCCAATGACTGCTGGGATAGGCCCCAGCATCCCTGCCACCCTGAGAACAGGATAAGTGATCTGGTTAATGGATGGATGGATGGATGTGATTTCCTATCCTATTTATTCATTTTGATCCATGTAGAAGAAATACAATTAGTTTTATTTAAATTTGCTGCATCTTAAATTTTGACTTTTCGGGTGTCCAGGTAGTCTAGCAGTCTATTCCGTTGCCTACCAACACGGGGATCGCAAGTTCGAATCCCCGTGTTACCTCCGGCTTGGTTGGGCGTCCCTACCAACACAATTGGCCGTGTCTATGTGTGGGAAGCTGGATGTGGGTATGTCTCCTGGCCGCTGCACTAGCACCTCCTTTGGTCGGTCGGGGCGCCTGTTTGTGGGGGGGGGGGAGGGGGAACTGGGGGGAATGGTGTGATCCTCCCATGCGCTACGTCCCCCTAGAAAAACTCCTCACTGTCAGGTGAAAAGAAGCAGCCGGCGACTCCACATGTATTGGAGGAGGCCTGTGGTTGTCTGCAGCCCTCCTGGATCGGCTGAGGGGGTGGAGCAGAAATCGGGACAGCTCGGAAGAGTGGGGTAATTGGATGGGTACAATTGGGGGTGAAAAGCGAGAAATTTTTTTTTACTTTTGCTGTTGGATGTAAATATAGCTCTTAGTCAGTACAACTTAGGAAAAAAAAGGGGAAATGAAAAGAAGGAAGTGGAAGGAAGAGGGTTGCCGATGAAATAGGGAAGCTTTTAGTCATCATAGTCCATTCTTGATGGCTTATTGGATGGCACACTTGGTGCTCTACCACTATCACGATCATCATACGGCTCATCGTAGCGGTCATCGTGACGGCGATCTCTACGGTCGTCATAGCGGCGGTCGTTATCATAGTTGTGGTCATCGTCGTAGCGCTCCCTGTGGTCGGTGTACCTGTCACGCCTGTCCGAGTGGTTGCTGCGGCGGTCATCATAGTCACTGCGGCGGTCATCATAGTCACTGCGGTGGTCATCGTAGTCGCTGCGGCGGTCATCGTAGTCGGTGCGGCGGTCTACATCCCGCTCGGATCGCTCTTCATGGTGGTAGCGGCGGTCGGCGGGGTCCTTCTCATTGTCATAATCATGCCGTACATCCTCCTGCCTGTCATTATCCTGCCTTTCTCCTTTTTCCACAGGTTCTTTGTCAGGGAAAGCTCCTGGCTCACGAACCCTGCATACAGAGCACATAACGCTCATCATTTATGTACCACGTGTGTCTTCATCACGGTGAATATGTGTATTCTTTTGTTGTAACAGTAGGTGCATTACTCAGGTTGTGTGTGGGTATACTTCTGAGTGCATGTAAGCCTGCGTATGTGCATACATATGACCCTGTACGTGTGTGTAAGCATTGTATGTGTGTGTGTGTGTGTGTGTGTGTGAGTCTGTGTGGGTTAAGAAGATGATACCCCATGGTGTACTCTTCCTTGTTGTCATTCTTCTTTCGGCAACAGCAACAATATATGATGATAACGAGAATGACCAAAGCTGCTACAGCCCCTCCAATGATCCCTGCAGTGAAGCCAATGTTCATGGATGCTGTAGAATTGAAGAAGGATGGAGAGGAGAGGAGAGGAGAGGAGATTATCAGTGATGTATATGTATCTAACTGTTGCAATTATACAGTTAAACTAATTTAAGGCGTTGTGCTCACGTGGCATAACTTTGAGGGTGATGCTGCATGTGACAGAGCGGATCTTGTTTCTCGACGTACACGTGTAGTATCCTGATGTCTCTCTGGAGATATTGTAAAGGGACAGAATACCGTCCTCTGAAAATGAAATAGACTATTCTTTAGGGTCCAAATAAACCTGAAAGTACACACACACACACACACACACACACACACACACACACACACACACACACACACACACACACACACACACACACACACACACACACACACACTTCGAGACTATTAGTGTTATATACTGTCAGTGGTCCTGGGGTCTGCAAAGGCAACACGAGGCATATTCCTGACATCACGGCTTTCCCATTTGTAGGTGGGTGGTGGAGAGCCTTCCTCAGATACACAGGTCAGGTTGATGTTCTGCCCATACTCCTCATCCCCCTGGATCATACAAATAGGACTGGAAGGAGCCACTAGGGAATGGTGAGATTTAACATGATCAATTTTTCAAACTTTCCTCTCTGGAAATAGACATGATCACGGCAATGCAGTCAAAATTGTTAACAAATCCCTGCACCTTAAAAAGAGATTGCTTGACAAAATCCCGTTTTGAGAACTTGTTTGTTTGTTTGGGGTTAGCAACATGTTCACAGTTTGGTGATATAGTTTTTCTTTTGTCCGTCAGATTGATGAGGCTCATCTACATGTTTACTGTGATCATGTGGATGTTCTTGCCTTTTGTGTTTTGTGACTTATGGATAACTGAGTGATATGAATAATCAGTTGATTGATATGATTAATAAACTCAGGATGGTGAAGATTGGCCAACATGCTTGTTGAGATAACATCTTTCCAAACAGTCGTGAGGCATGCTCAATAATCCAGGTAAGAAAATCAAAGAACGTTGGAACCGCTTCAACCTTCGTTGATCTTTCCAAACAGTTTTTCTGTGATCATGGGGACGTTTTTCAATAAGTGATGGTTTGATTGTCATCTTGGGTGCTTCCTGTTGATGACTGCCATCAGGTGCAGATGCTGATTACTGACTGTGTAAAATTTGATTCAGTTGACTTCACATTTTGTCTGACATAGAACTCTGTTAGATCCGATTTTCACGATGAGAGCATATAACGATTATATTCCCTTTCTTTTCACGTTTACTTTTATCGACCTTGGACCTGTGAAACCTGGTTTTGGATCAATCAATGAAGTTGCAAGTGTGCACACTTCTAAGTGATCCTACCAGAAATGGCTCAGACATCTATTCAAATTATGAATACATGAATTCCATATATGCTTTGACGGTATTGATATAAAGCAATGTTGTTGTTTTTTTCAGACAACAATGCAAAATAATAATTTTGGCTTTAAGCCTGAGGTGGGGAAAACGTGTTTTCTTGAAACCGAGAACGTAGCTCTGTCAAATGAAATAACTGAGAAATCAAGTTTTTGAAAAAAATGTTTTCCTACAATGAATTTACAATGCTACAATGCACAAGAGAAGCCGACTATATAGTTTTTTGTTTATTTTTACTACTGTTATTAATCCCCGTGGGGCAATTCTTTCTCTGCATTTAACCCATCCAAGCTGTGTAGCTAGGAGCAGTAGGCAGCCACCGTGCAGCACCCGGGGACCAACTCCAGTTCTTCTTGCCATGCCTCGGTCAGGGACACAGACAGGAGTATTAACCCTAACATGCATGTCTTTTTGATGGTGGGGGAAACCGGGGCACCCAGATAAAACCCACCACGGATGCATTTTTGATGCATTGAGAGCACAATAATAAAGAAAACGCCAACCAAAACATTTTTTCGGTCGCAACTTTTGCAAAAATGTGTTGTGGCTAAGCACAAATTGTGTATATTCCCTCAATGCAGAATATTCAAGAGAGTTGAATCAGTTCATCTGGACAAATTTATTGAGAGGCATGTTTCATCACTCATCTAAGTGACCTCTTCAGTCTCAACTGACTGCAGGTGTCCGCACCATTCTAAACAATACAGTGGCATAACGACCAAAAGCAATGATCGGTTTCATATGCAAATATGGATGTGACCATTAATGAGTTTCAATGGCCACAAAACACATCCAAAATCTACAAGAACTACAAGAACACGTATATCCAAACTAACACATATATCTAAACTAAACAAGAAAAAAAAAATCGCTGTCCAGGAGAACGAACACCAGCCAGGATGACTGTCGGAACTGCTGGTCTGCATGGGCTAGCAGTTAGTTTAGCCTGCCCCGCTTCCATGTCCTGTTAGACCACCCTCAGTGTTTCCTCTTCGGGCACAGCTCCTTGGACCCACAAGACACAGCAGACCAAGCTTCCTCAGCTGATCCAATGCCAGCTCTCCCAGTCAGACACCTTCGATACACATTCCCGGACTCCACACGACGACACTAAGAATACAGTCAAGGCTAGGCGAGGCCGCTGCCAGACCGCCCTCGATGTAGTTGCAATCACAGCATTGTAAGATGGTGACAGATGTACTCATAGCCCTCTCCTCGATTCAAGGATGGTCATTCCCTTTTCACATATGCCCCTTTTCTACTACATGGTACCGGCTCAACTCGACTCGCATAGTGTCATTTTCCATTACCGTAACAGTACCCCCCCAGTGTACCTGCTCCAGTTTTTTTTTTGGAACCACGACAAAGGTGGTACCAGAAAAGTGGTAACAGTTACCAAAATGCTGGTACTTTCCAGTAATGGAAAACGAAAAAGTTGAGTCGAGTTGTGCCAGTACCATGTAGTGGAAAAGGGGCAATAGATGGCCTCTTTGACTCCCCATTCAAACCATCGTTCCCCCTATCAAGGATGCTCTCATCTTTGAAAGAGTGGCCACTGGCCTGTAGATGGGTGTAGATTGTAGCGTTCTGGCCTGATGTGTTAGCTCTTCTGTGTTGTGTCATCCTCCTGGTCAGCATCTGTTTAGTTTCCCTGATGTACAAGTCATGGCAATCGCCCCGACACACTATATTGCTGTTTGTGCCGGGGTATCCAATCCTTGGGGTGGACCAATTTCTGGTGCAGCGTATTTTGGGGTTTGAAAGCAATTGAGACATGGTGTTTGGAAAATACGCGTCGTAACTGTTCCGATACTCCCGCCGCATACTGAATCACCACTGGTTCACACTTAGGCAGCTGTTGTTCTTCTCCTCTCGTTGATTGGCTAGTGACCTGTTTGGGCGTCTTGCTAGCTTTGACAAATGCCCAGTTAGGATAACTACACTTAATCAGGGCCTGTTTAATGTGGGATTTCTCCCCTTCCCCAGCCAGTGTCGGTGGGGAAGGGGAGCTTCAGCTCGGTAGTACAGCATCAGCTCGGTAGTACAGCATCCTGATGACTCTTAGTTTGTACTCCAGTGGACGGTGAGAGTCAAACATTAAGTACAGATCAGTATGTGATGGTTTGTGGTAAACATCAACAACCAAATGTCCCTCATCACCAATTGCAATTTCAGTCTAAGAAAGCTAACCTGTTGTGTTTCACATCCTCCCTGGTGAACTTGATGCGGTTGTACACAGAGTTAATGGGGTCAGTGAATTGTGGTACATCCTGAGATTTAATTTTAACCCAGATGTCGTCCACAAATCTGAACCAATGGGTAGGTGGTGGCCCCGCTGCCATTTTACAATGCTGTGATTGCAAACATTCACCAATCCTTTGTGAATAGTACACGTGGCCATTGTAACTCTAGTTAATGGCCACACCCATATTTGCATATGAAACTGATCGTTGGTTTCGGTCGTTATAAGGTCGTTATAAGGGTGGGGATAGCTGCAGTCGATTGAGACTGAAGAAGTCACTTTCCCAACCCAGTCCTCCAGGACCCCCTATTCTACAGATTTTCTTTGCAACCCTAAATAGGTACCTGTTTGTAGTTATTCAACCAATCAGCAATGAATTATGTCAGATGTTGCACACCTTGCATAAGTAAGTGCTGTGAGATGATTGGTTGAGTAAGTACAAGCAGGGCTACCTATGCAGGGTTACAATGAAAATCTGCAGGATAGGGGGTCCTGGAGGACTGGATTGGGAAACACTGAGGAAACATATCTCCCGATAAACGTTGTGTCCAGGTGAACTGATTCAACTTTCTTTGATTTTCTTACCTGGATTATTGAGCATGCATAAAGAAATTCAATTATATAGACTATGAAACAGATTACTCTTGAATATCAGTGAAATATAAATGCATCCCATAAATAGAGCCTGCAACTTATTCACTCTCCTACAACTGACTGTTTATTGACTGTGAAACATGTTGGCTTGGATTTGCTGTAAGTATAAATGAAGTGATAGTGAAATGAAAACGAAGCCCATTACCCATCACCACCAGACGCGTGGTGTCCACCAGCTTGCCCGTATCATCCCCTGGGATTTGAACACGACACTCAAACACCTTGTTGTCTTCTAGTGTAATAGAGTACAATATCAGGTTTGCCTTTCCTTTGGCAATGTCCTGGTCTAGTGACGCCCGACCTTCATACTTGGGTGCAATGTCAGTTGTTCTTTTTGTTGAATAGTGTGTGAGGACCAGGGACTGTTGGACAAAAAAAAAAGAAGAAGATAGCCCAAGAACATTAAAACTTGCACAAAGTTCTCTTTTCTCCATTTTCAGTCTACTTTGTTCTTGTTTACCTGTATTACAATTGGTACCAATAAAATGGATAGAGAGAGAGAGAGAGAGAGAGAGAGAGAGAGAGAGAGAGAGAGAGAGAGAGAGAGAGAGAGAGAGAGAGAGAGAGAGAGAGAGAGTGAGTGAGTGAGTGAGTGAAAGGTTTATTTGTCACATACAAGTACAATAAGCAGTAAAACGCTTCAGAGTTGCCAGTAAGTGTTTCATTGTACACTACTTTCTGTTTTCCTGGCGCTAAGGGGACTGTCATCATGGAGAACGTCCCCAGCATCTTAGCTGTTCATCCACTCGCCCGTCACGTTGTCCTTCACACTGGCTGTAATGATATCCAGTCAGACCTCAGAAATATTGAAACGCAACTTCAGCAAACTTCATGACTCCCTCTCGGTTCAACCCAAGCTGCAGCTGCACATTGAGTTTCAGACTCAATCAAAATCAGAATTAGAATACTTTATTTATCCCCGAGGGGAAGTTGAGTTTCCACAGCTGGTTGCACTCAACCTGTGCACTCCGGAAAATAGCTTTTGTTGACAATTTCAATCTCTTCTGAAATCGCCCTGTTCTTCCATCGAGATGGTATCCACCCAAATGACCTGTCTTTTAATTATATTACTTTTTTAATTACTAATTCTAAGCACATTTTATGTACTTTGTACTCTTTTAATTGTACTTAATATATCGTCACCTTCTTAAAATAATGGCCTAAGTCATATTTTCAAGTTTTTCGAAAAACAAAATAAACTGAAACTGAAACAAAATTTGTCGGTTTACTCTGTTTTTTTTTTTAAACTTGAAAATATGACTTGGGCAATTATTTTAAGAAGGTGACCATATGATTGTTCCTATTTGTTTTTATTTACTCTCTTTTAATTATATTTCATATGGTTGTTCCTTTTCTGTTTTTATTTGTGTAAAGCACACTGAATTGCCCTGTGTAAGAAATGTGCTATATAACTAAACTAAACTTGCTTGCTTGTATGTGAAGTATTATGTGCCAAATAAACCTTTGAATCTCGAATCTACTGTGTATTCGACTCTGAACGTCTCTTAAGCGGTCGAATAATACACACAGATAGATAATAGCTATGTATAAATACGTGCACACACAAGACACTCGGACATAAAAGCGGTGGAGTTTGTGTTGTGTGTGTGTGTGTGTGTGTGGAACCGACCTCGGGAGTCCCAGGTTTGGCTCCTTCTGCGGTCCAAGTGACAATAACCAAACCGGGCTTCTCGTCTTTCGGCTTGAAGGTGCACGGCAGTGTGATATTGTTGCCTCTGGCAACTTCATACACATCCTTCTCAATGTTCACATCCAGGGCCATGGCCTTTGAAAACACTGTGGCAACAGGATTAAAAAGGGGGAGTTAGTTACCTCAACTCACCCTATGCGCATATAAAATGACCTGAGAAAAGCCCGACTCAGCTACAAACACAGAATCCTTTGACTGTTGGTGTACATTACTTCATGTTTGAGTATCTGCCCTCTCATCAGTGGTTCAGAGGGGGAAGTGTTTCAATAGCTTCGGCGATACCCACCCGACGCCGCCACCACGCGTTATGACATGTTTCAAGCTGCAACTGCAACGCGTCAAGATGTCGGATGACTGGGAGAACAGGCGCTCCCTTATTAGAATACAATGTATTTTCCAAGTCAAAATAAATAAATGATTAAATGAATAACCTTAGACATCAACTCTGGGCTCCTTTTTAGGTCAAGATATATTTACAATTTAATTGCAACTTAAAAGTTGTGCACATGAGGTACGATCATAAGGCTTAATGGTAAAGTGGACCTAGTAGAGTTTAAACAGGCCATGTTTAACAAGTAAAGGGGAAAAAACTATATTGAGTCATATACGTCCATATATATATATATTTGCTTGCATGATAATTACATTACTATGTGTAACATTCTAAATATCAAGTAATCACCAGAATAAGTAAAGCTTTTGTTTCTTTATCTTTCTTTCTTTCTTTCTTCTTTTTTTTTTACATTCCAGGTTGGTGAAAAGTACGGAACCAGGTGCGGCAAATGTATAGCTCTCATCTCCATAAAGGTGTAATGACATAAAACTCACCGAGACACATCAAACTCAAGGTAAAAATCCGTTCCTCCATATCCACGTATGACTTTGGATTAACCTTATTGTAGACCAAGAGCAGTTTATTTATTTCAATTTAGATAAAATCCGGGCACGTCTGGCGTCTATTTGCATTGGAAATTGTGCGTTGCGTCGCCACAGGCAAGTGCAGCTCAACCAAATGACACCACTGTCCTCCAGTGAAATCACTTGTTTTGAGGGCTGTGGTCCCGCCCCTCTCTTATTCTAACCGCTGGTCGTGTCGTAGCTTGTCCTGTTGTCTGCTTTCTTAGTACTGAATGCTTACAGTCACACTCCTCTCGCGTTTACGTTACTTGTGCTTTTTTGCTGTTATTCGTGATCCCCCCTCCCCCTTGTGCTGAATCCCAATTTAGCCATACAGCCCAAATGAAAATATTGCCATTTGATTCAGTTGCCTAAAAAAAAACTAAGTGACATCTTCAGTCATCTTCACACTTGCACGTTCATCCGGATGAACCGACTCAACCTTCTTTGATTTTCCTACCTGGGTTATTGAGCATTTGGGAGGATGCTCAACAATCATAAGCATTGGAGGGAATGCTTATGAATGCTTGACTTATTTGACAGAAAAGCGCAACAAAGGGATTTAAAGACAGTCAAGAAGACGAAAGCGCACAGTGTCTGTGGGTGACACAAGGAACAACAGACGGGAGTTACTGGGACATGACACTCGTCCAGTTAGACTGGTTTGACAAGGACACGTCGAGCGGTGAGAGCTCACACAATCCTAAAGAAACTCACCCTGTCAGAGGCCGTATAGGCCATATTCCATACTTTACATATTCCATACGTTATTTTGGAAAAAGGGTCTATACGGCCTCTCATACACCCAGCCCCCCCCTCTCTCTCTCGCTCTCTCTCTCTCTCTCTCTCTCTCTCTCTCTCTCTCTCGCGCGCGCGCGCGCGCGCACACACACACACACACAAACACACACACACATACACACACACAGAAATGTGTACCCGCCCAAACTGTTTTTTTTACTCGTCGTTAGTTAGGAGAGGGGGTGGGGGTGGGCTGAATCACCGGCGTAACCACGTTATGTGCAGTAAGTTACAACGTATTTATAACATTGACCCGTATCCAGTCACATCGATCTCGGAAAGCCCGGTTGCGACGTAAGACGCGTGGAATTAAAATTAGCTTGGAAAATAAAAAATAAAAAACGCAATAAATCTGTTCTGAAGAGGTATATGCTACCGTAGCGTCCTTTATTGTGTCTACTAACAGTACTACACGTCAAGTCAAGTCTCATAACCTTTTACATACTCCTGCGCCATACAACAGTTGTATGAGGACATGATGCATGGCACATACAGCACCTCCCGTGTTAATGTACGGTCGTCTCCCTGTCCTCTGTTAATCGTATGGTATGTATAAGATGTGTATATATATTTACTGTATACGAGGCTCTCTACAAAAGGCGAAAACGAATATCCTTAGGTGTCAGTAAATGCCGATTTTTTTTTCGGCTACGGAAACAACAGACATGACACTTACAGCAGGATATTGTCATGGCTGAAATGTGTTTAAAACTAAGATGCGCTTTAGGCAAAAGCTGAATCCAGATTTGCTGTTGAAATGAAGACAGCGGTGACAGCCGCATCTTGAATTGGATTCGCACCATTTTGTGACTTTTTGCCCGACCGTCGCTCCGTGGTGCGCGGCGGTGTAGCGCCCTCTACTGGATGCATCTGGGACGTGATTCAGTCCAGACTGGTTTTGCAGAATTCTCCTTTCTCTAATCCAATATATGTTCCTCTTTTCTGTGGCGAAGTTCGTTTACTCGACGAAAGTGTGGATTTGAATACAATACAGCGGTTTCTTTTCGTGCATGGAAACTTTTTTCATTTTGTCCGTCTGTTTTTCTTATTTTGTTTTATTCAATTCAACTCAATTCAATTCAATATGTGCTTTATTGGCATGACATACGTTTGTGTACATATTGCCAAAGCATGTAAAACAACAACAACACAGTACAACAATGATTATAATAATAACAGTAACAACAACAATTATTATTATATCAAACAACAACAGTAGCAATAGGTGCCGTCACCCACTGTCTCTCAGGTTGTGGCAGGAAATATTGTAACGTGCATGGATAAGTAGACACGTTGGTCCTAGACTAAGGGGTCGGACCCTTTAGTCGACTGGTTAATGTTGTCGCTTGCGGAGTGGGAGCCATGGGTTCGCGTCCCGGCTGTGGCGACGGTCTCCCAGACTGCCCCCCGAATTCGCTACATTGGTGTCAAAAGTGGGATGGAGCGACTATACAAATAGAGTTTTTTATTATTATTATTATTATTAGTGTAACGTGCATGGATGAGTAGACACGTTGGCCGCTAGCTGACGAGTCTAACCCTCTAGTCGAGCGGTTAGCGACGTCTCCCGCGGTGCGGGCTATACAGGTTCGCGTCCCGGCCGCGACAGTTCCTGTGGTTGCCCCCCGCATTCGCTACATTATTATTACACTGTACATTTATACATAATTATTATGTTCTAGAGATGATCGCTTACTGAGGTAACAAGTTTGTCAACACTGACTGTTCTGCCCATAATGTGATTTATGTGTTCTTAAGTAACTTTAAACTTGAAGTGTTTGTATGTTCACATCACTTAATACACTATTTGATATGTGTCAACGTTTGAGTCGGACTTTGTTCTGATGCCCACAGAGATAAGTGAAGCATAAAGAGGTAACACCACAGGAAGTTTAGTAAACAAACCAAGCATTGTCGCCATTGTCACGCAAATTCGCGTTACTTCTATCTATCTCAATCTGTCGTGTTAATCCTTCAGAAAGCAATGACTGTAAGTGTTACATGATCATAAGACGTTTATAACTTAAATGTAATGAGTTTTGGTAACTTTGATAAAGTTTTTGATGTTTTGATAACTGAATACGATCGCTGCAACTGCGCTATGCTACTCGGTCAGACACGTTAGCATGGCTGCTAATAATGTGAGCTTATGGAATGTATTTTAAGTAAGCACTTTTCTATTTTCTCTTTTTATTTGTAGTTTCACTCCGATTCAATGTTGTCAACTTGACTGCTACAATTGGAAGACATTAAAGGAGCAAGAAGGCTCATTTTCCTGGCTCTTGAAAGGGAGTTTGGCTGGCTGTTTAATCTATGTTAACGCTTAGGAAGCACAACACGTAGAAAGAGCAGTACACTGACAGCAATTTCAATCAACATGCAAGGAGGAAGAAGCACCCCTAAAAACCTACTAACTAACATCCCATCTAGCTTGTCCCAAGCTCACAACCTATATCTTCATTGCCTGATGTTGCGTCGACTAAAACCAACAGCCACCTGACAATATGATTCCGACCATGCAACTGAAATGTTTAGCAAACACTCTGCTCCCAAACAACATTGATCTGAGCTCTTCTCTGTTACATAACGTCTCTCATTAGGGTGTGTACAGTCTGTCAGACACCAGAAAAAGCAGAAAATACATAGTTTGGGGACCTTTCTCGATTAAATACAAGTATCCCTACTGTTCACATTACAGAATCTTCATCAGTCCCCAGAACGTAGGGGAATATTCTCTGTGATTATTTGTCATATATACTTGAACATTAATTGTGCAAACGTGCTTGTACACATCCATGAGACAGAGTCAGTGTGACATTTAATATGACATACTGCATAACAAGCAGGGGGTTGAGGAAAATGACAGTTGTGGTAGAATTGAACTGTAAATTAGTCTTCTAAAATTAGTCACTTGATGCCCACAAAGCCAAGAAATGTTGATGTTCTGCTTGACATTTGCATGACATTTTGGACTTGATGAGTGAGTGACCTTTTTCCACATTATTACAGGTGAGTTTTCATATTTATGTAGCATTTTCTAAAATCACCCAGCTCAGTCAAAAGTGATAGTCAAGGTACACTGTGTGCAATATGTATACACATGTGTATGTGAGCTCACATTTTTTCCAGTTCACCCTCTCATCCTTCTCATCTTCTTTTTCCCTCACTCTCTTCTGCCTTGATATGGTTTTAGCCCACACGTGTCTTAAGTCAAGATATTTTTGAACCTCTATTTGCAGTCTTATCTCTCCTCTACATGCTGTGCCAAACCCTATGAAACATTCTATTTAGTATATCAAACAAAATGTCACACAATACTGCGTAGCACCTACCAGCAAAGCACAAAGATAAATGGGGATTAGCTCATTCTAATAGCTGTATCCCCTCCCAAGGGATTATCGACCATGATGGCACTGTTGTGTGTGCCTGATTCTGTACTTTTTATGTTGACCAGTAGGTAGCTGTCATCTGCTGATTTCTATAAACTTCAATTCTCCACTAAGGTAAATCCATCCATCCATTATCTGAACTACTTATCCTGCTCTCAGGGTCGCGGCGCCTATTCTAGTAGTCATTGAGTAGACTGTAGACTGTGCAGAACTGTAACAACTACAGAGGTATAAAGTTGATCAGCCACAGCATGAAGATTTGGGAAAGAGTAATAGAAGCTAGGTTAAGAGGAGAGGTGATGATCAGCGAGCAGCCGTATGGTTTCATGCCACGAAAGAGCACCACAGATGCGATGTTTGCTTTGAGAATGTTGATTGAGAAGTATAGAGAAGGCCAGAAAGAGTTGCATTGTGTCTTTGTAGATTTAGAGAAAGCTTATGACAGAGTGCTGAGAGAGGAGGTGTGGTATTGTATGAGGAAGTCAGGAGTTGCAGAGAAGTATGTAGGAGTGGTGCAGGATACGTATGAGGGAAGTGTGACAATGGTGAGGTGTGCGGTTGGAATGACAGATGGGTTCAAGGTGGAGGTCGGATTACATCAAGGATCGGCTCTGAGCCCTTTCTTGTTTGCAATGGTGATGGACAGGTTGATGTACAAGATCAGGCAGGAGTCTCCATGGACGATGATGTTCACGGGTGACATTGTGATCTGTAGCGAGAGTAGGGTGCAGGTTGAGGAGAGCCTGGAGAGGTGGAGGTATGCACTGGAGAGAAGAGGAATGAAAGTCAGTAGGAGCAAGACGGAATACCTATGCGTGAATGAGAGGGAGGACAGTGGAATGGTCAGGATGCAAGGAGTGGAGGTGACAAAGGCATTTGAGTTTAAATACTTGGGGTCAACTGTCCAAAGTAACGGGGAGTGCAGTAGAGAGGTGAAAAAGAGAGTGCAGGCAGGGTGGAGTGGGTGGAGAAGTGTGTCAGGAGTGATTTGCGACAGAAGGGTACCAGCAAGAGTTAAAGGGAAAGTTTACAAGATGGTTGTGAGACCAGCTATGTTATATGGTTTGGAGACAGTGACACTGACGAAAAGACAGGAGGTGAAGCTGGAGGTGGCAGAGTTGAAGATGCTAAGATTTTCACTGGGAGTAACGAAGAAGGACAGGATTTAGAACGATTATATTAGCGGGACCGCTCAGGTTGGACGGTTTGGAGACAAAGCAAGAGAGGCAAGATTGAGATGGCTTGGACATGTGTGGAGGAGAGATGCTGGGTATATTGGGAGAAGGATGCTGAATATGGAGCTGCCAGGGAAGAGGAGAAGAGGAAGGCCAAAGAGGAGGTTTATGGATGTGGTGAGGGAAGACATGCAGGTGGCTGGTGTGACAGAGGAAGACGCAGAAGACAGGAAGAAATGGAAATGGATGATCCGCTGTGGCGACCCCTAACGGGAGCAGCCGAAAGTAGTAGTAGAGATCCGTCTTATATAACAGATATTTCCGTGCAACAATACACAACAATCAATTCTCCCCGCCACATTTGGAAACCAAACTTGTGTCCTGAAGAGGGTTTTTGTCTTAACAATGCCCTAGTGTCCCTCGTGGGCGAGCTGTAGGACTCTGTTCTGTAGGGCTGTGAGGATGACGATTTTCATGTTTCTTACTATGATATCATCCATGGGTGACACTGTTAGTTCACTGCTAATTTGTTTTAACTGCTTCAGAATGGCAGTGTGTTGTGTGTCATGTGTGACTTTGTGCCACGTATTGTTTCTGATATGTGCACTGACCTTTTGTAGGATCGGATCTTTCCGAGTCTCCTCTTTAATCTCTGTGAGATTCATTGCTTTGGGTGTAGCGTGATGTGCCATGAAGTTGACATATTCCTCTGCTACTTTTGCTGCCCATGTGCTGTCACCTGTCTGTGTGGGTATGGGATGATGGGACATGTAGTTGGCCAGGTTGTCAGCTCCTTTTCTATACTCCACTTTGTATGGCTGAAGGCTCAGTCACCATCTTGCGATTCTACCAGGTGGTTTTGATCTGGGATTGTTCCAGATGATCTCAAGGGCCTTGTGATCAGTCACTAGTGTGAATGGACGTCCGTAGATGTATAAGTGGAAATGCTTGCAGGCCCAGATGACAGCCAGTGCCTCTCGCTCTGTCTGTGAGTAGCACTTTTCTACATTGCTGAGTCTTGCATGTGCTATGGTGCGTCTTTCACTTTTCTCCTTTTGATAAAGGATGGCACCAAGTCCTATGGGGCTGGCATTGATGATCAGCTCTGTTTCTTTGTTTGGATCAAAGTATGACATGGTGGTATCACTGGTGAGACTGTCTTTTGCATTTAGTGTTGCTTCTTGTTCTGGACCCCACTTTCATTGCGTATCTTTCCTTGTGAGCTTGCACAGTGGTGCAGAGATAGAGGCAAAGCCTTTGATTAATCGAGAACAGTAATTAGCCAACCCTAGTAGACTCCTGATTTCACCTGGATCCTTTGGGTCACTTGCCTGCTGCACAGCTGCTACATTTTTGGGGTTCGCTGAGATGCCGTCAGAGGAAAAGATGAATCCAAAGAATTTTAGCCTGGACTTGTTGAATTCACATTTCTTTTGGTTGAGTGTGAAACTGTACTCTTTGAGCCTCTGGAGCACTGCTCTGAGGTTACTGTCATGCTCAGACTGGGTGGTATCGTAGACGATTATGTCGTCACTCAGATTTTTCACTCCTTTGAGGCTTTGGAGAGTCTGGCAGATTGTTCTGAAACACCTTTGCAGCTGATGAGATGTCGAAGTTCAGGCACTTATATCGCCTCAAACCAAGGTGGGTGGTGAACGTGAACCAGCTCTAGCTGGTGGTAAACTGCTGTCAGATCCAGCTTAGAAAACACAGTGACTCCATTCAGTTCATGAACAACATCATCCATGGTGGGTGTGATGTGATGTTCACGTTCGATGGCAGTGTTTGCTTGACGCATGTCCATGCAGATTCTCATTTTGTCTGGGTCTTTTGGTTTCAGGGGTGTGATGATGGGAGAGACCCATGGTGTGGGACCTGACACTGTCTCAATTATGTCATCTGCTTCCAGCTTTCGCAGTTCATCTTCCACTTTCTGCCTTATGTGGAATGGCACACGCCTGTGCGGTTGGCATGTGGGTTGGTCATTGGGGTTGATATGGAGCTTAACCTGGAAGTCTTTCAGCTTGCCGAGTGCATCAAACAGCTCTGGGTAGCTGTGGACAAGTTTGTCTGCAACTGTCCTGCTGGTTGGTGTGGGTGAAAGGGAGGTCACTATCTTGATCGGTCCTAGCTCCATGTGTCATAGCTTAGTATCGAGAAACTGTCCCCTTGAATCACATAGAACATGCCTTGAGACTGTTTGTTTCCTTTCTCCACATTTCGTTTGAATGCACCAACAACGGAGAAGAATTTGGGAGTGATAGGGTTAGTTTTTCATCACAGTTGGCCTGAGTTGTGGGCATGGCTTTAGTTTGTTGAATGTTGCCTCACTGATGATGTTCGCTGTGGCCCATGAGTCTATCAAGACTGGCACACTGAGGTTGTTTATCGTAATGTTGATCTGTGGTAGTTTTGCAGTCTCTGTGTTTACTATGAACACATTCATCATTGCTGATAGATGAACCTGGCTTGTTACTTTCACCGGGTGTAGTGCTAGTCACATGGTGTACTCTCTGACATGCGTTCTGTTGTTTACTGTTTTCTTTATAGTGTTTTGTGTCCTTACCTCTGAGTTTTGAGCAGCACTGTCTTTCAAAGGCCCTGTGATGGACTGGCGGCCTGTCCAGGGTGTCTCCTCACCTGCCACCCAATGACTGCTGGAATAGGCTCCAGCAGCCCGTGACCCGAATTCGGATAAGCGGCTTAGATAATGGATGGATGGACTGTCTTGCAAAGTGGTTTTGTTTACCAAATGCTCTGCATAGCTTGCCTTTAACTGGGCAGTCCTCTTCGTGTAGGTATTTGCCTCCACAATTCCTACACTAGTTGTTTGGGTTACCTCTAATTGGGCATACATTTCCTTTGGTTTACCTCTCACTGGGCATACATTTCCAGCTGATGGCTTGTTTTGAGCTTTTTGATGCAACACATTCACTATAGCAGCTGTACCCTGTTCTGTGCCGGCAGCCTGCATTTCAGACGGTTCTAGAGTTGTCCCGTGGATCAGAAGTGCATTTAGTGTTATGTCGGTCTCTCTCAGCGCCTTCTTGCAAAGCCTGGATGATGTGTAGCTCTGTATTAGTTGTGCTTTAATTTCAGAATCTATGTTTGTAAACTCACCGTTCTTTGCTAGCATGCGTACCCTGGTGTGGTAGCTATTCAGATTTTCTCCTGGTTGCTGCACTGCATTTCTAAATATGTAGACTTGATACTGGACATTCTTTTTGGGTGAAAAATATCTTGTAAGCTTCTGTTTCGTATCTGCATGCTTGTCTGCCCCGACTGCCTTAGTATCACAGATATCATGCACTCGTTCTCCTACTACGTGCAACAGCAATGCCTTTAGCCTAGCATCTCCAGTAATTGTCATAGCTATGGTATAATTTTCAAACCTTTGTGCCCAATTTGTCCATAGTGGCCCAATAGAACTGGGATTGCTTTCAGTATCAAAGGGGAGAAGAGCGACTTTGCCTGCGACCGACATGGTAATGTTATTTTGGGAGTTAGCTTGTGTCCTTTTTAGCTTAGCGTAGCAACTCACTCGATGCTTTCCTCTTCTCTCTTTTTTTTTCTCACGATAGAATTTTCCTTCATCGCACAGGTTTGATCCTCGTCTCCAGTGTGATGTTTTGTGCTTCTCATAACATCAATAAACGGCCAGACAACGACTGGAGTGAATGATGATTTTAGTGAAGTCTCACAGGATACATTTATACATGGCAAGTGACTTCCTGACTGAACATTAAGTGCCTGACTACCTCGCTGGCTACAACATCCTCCTATCAGCAGGGGTCGTACTTAGACTTAGAGCACAGTCACAAAGACTACAGCTTGTAATGATCTGCTTGCGGACATAATAGGTTCCACAGAATGTATGAAAAAGAGGGAGGTAGTGGATTTGACATCACCCATTGACTGGTTCCTGAAAGGGTCTTTTGATGCCTAAAGTTTGGTTCTATGTCCACCACCGTCTTGTCAGCTCTTGGAGCCAGAAAATCCAAATTTGAGCAACAGGGTGGACCACAGATGGAGCTGGGGTGGGACCTCGGTGGCAGACAGGTTGACAGACCTGCCAATGGAGGCTGACAACGTGTCATTTTTTAAATCCTCAATATCTTCTTAATAGAGCAATATTTTATAAAATAACCACCCTCACACTGCCTACCAGGCTTAAAATTAGCCACTGAGACTCCAAATTGTTTAGAAAAAATAATTATTTACTTTGTATTTGAAGGTAGAAATTGGGAATTCTCTCGCTGAATTACATTTGGCCGCAGCCATCCAGTGGCCTGGTTGGAACTGCTGTTTAAAGGGATATTTCGCCAATGGTTTTGTGAATATGCAATCAGCGCCGATGAGTAATGTAGTCAATTGAAGCAATAAAGCCCTCACTGCGTACTATGTTGACGAAGACATCGGCATTCTCCTGCTCACAAAATATTTCCCTCGGCACCTACATGTACCAGAATGCAAGCCTCTAGTTAGCGTTATGGGACGTCATTTCCATCATCGGAAACGTTGCTTAGCCATGTGTTTTTTGATTAGAGTATTAGAAACCCTGCTAGGCTGTAGTTTTCCATGGCAGTGGGCCTTGCTAATGATTGCAACAGTCAATTTCAGAAATAAGTTCAATTTTCCAAATGACGTCACAGTACATCACTTGACATGGTTATTGTATTTAGAAATCACGTCAGGACACAGCGCTGTCGCTCGACACAACCTCTCCGTGGCATTCTTTATTTAGACTGACACAGCATCAAAGGCAGACCCGATCAAACAACCCAGAGCCCGCAGGCATCACCAATCGATCCCAGCACAATAGAACAGCACCAAATCAAATGCAGCACTGTCGATGTGTGCATACATAACATTTCCCCCCCCCCCCGGCAGGATTTCAAACATGAAAGGTTGACACAAAGTCCTGTAGGTGGCCAGGGCGTAAACGTGTGCGAACAGGTCGCGGGGCGGCCTGAGGCTGGGCAGGCCGAGGTGGGGAGGGAGATGGCAGGGAAAGCTGAGGCCCAGAAATGTCTGGGGCCTGTGTAGGAGCTGCATGAAGCCCCGGGGCGTCTCGCCATGCTGAGGGAATGGCCATGGTTGTGTCACCAGCTGTGTGTGGCGGAGCTGACACCTTCCGTAGATGACTGGAGTGCCACCGAGTGCCATCGCTGAGGAGGTAAGTGGCTGGGCCCAGCTGACGGGTGACTTGGAGAGGAGAGGACCAGTATGAAGCCATTTTATTGTCCCTGTGGGGCCTGCGGACCCTGACCCAGTCTGACACATTGATGTCTGGCACCCTGGTTCGTTTTGACTGGTCAAACCGTTGCTTCATCCGCGTCTGCTGACGAGTGACTGAGGCTCTGACCCCAGAGGGAGGTGCCTGAGGTGTGGAGGGGCGGAGCCTGTCAAGGGGCATGCACAGTTCCCGGCCTAGCATGAGAGAGGCTGGGGAGACGCCTGTGGTCGAGTGCTGTGTGGCCCAATAGTGCAGCAGAGTGTGACGGATGGCCTGTGTGAAAGAGCACCCTTGGGCCATGTGTGCTCTGAGGCCGTTCTTCAGTGACTGGTGAAAACGTTCAACCCCGCCATTGGCCTGGGGGTGGTAGTACGCAGTGCGTATATGACGGATGCCCTTGCTTTCGAGATAAGCAGTGAACTCAGCAGAGACCAGCTGAGGGCCATTGTCAGTGGTGATGGCCTTTGGGAGGCCCCAGCGAGAGAAAAGAGAGTCCAGGAAGTCGATGATGATCTGTGAGGTCACAGTGCCGGAAGTGGTGAGTTCAGGCCATTTTGAGTGTAGATCGTAGGCGACCACCATGAAGCGTTGGTGGTGGGGAACTCCATGGATCTCACCACAAATGTCCAACTGCAGGTGTTCCCAGGGCTGAGAGGGCCAGGCGAGAGGTTGCAGGGGTGGGGGAGCCTGGTGGCCAGTCTTGCCACTCACAAGGCAGGCAGAACAGTCCTTCACCAGAGCCTCAATATCTCTGTCTATCCCCGGCCACCACACCAGGTCTCGGCAGCGCTGTTTCAGTTTCACAATGCCCAGGTGGCCTTCATGCGCCGTATTCAAAACACGTGCACGGAGAGCAGCTGGGACCACTGTGCAAAACCCACGTGCCACGTGAAGGAGCGGCCATAGAGGTAGAGGTGCCACCTTTCACAAGCCCAGATACAGGCTAACGGCTCACGCTCACCCGCGGAGTACCGCTGCTCGGTCAGGTTGAGGGCACGGGAGGCGAAGGCAATGGGCTTCTCCACACCGTTCTGGGTTTGAGACAGCACGGCCCCTATTGCTGTGGCTGATGCGTCACAGGTCACAAAGGTGGAGCTGGAGATGTCGAAGTGAGCCAACACTGGTGGTGAAGTCAGTTGAGTCTTGAGATCACGCACAGCGTCACTGCATGCCTTTGACCACACCCATGGCTCGTCCTTACGCAGCAGCTGGTGCAGGGGGGCTGTGGTCGCAGAGTACTGGGGAAGAAACCTCAGGTAGTAACTTGTCATACCCAGGAAGGAGGCGACCTGGGCGGCCGAGCTGGGCTCAGGGATGGCCTGAATGGCGTCCACGTTGGATTGTAGTGGAGTTACACCGCTCGCTGACAGCCGGAACCCCACGAAGTCGATGGCTGGCACAGAGAGGACACATTTCTCAGCATTGAGAGTTAGCTTGTGCTTGGACAGGGCTGCGAAGACCATGTTAAGGCGCTTGTCGTGGATTTCACTGGTGGGCCCGTGTACCGCTATATCGTCCAGATAAATGGCCATGCCCAGTATGCCAGCCAGCACGGAGACCATGATTTTCTGGAAGCAGCTAGGGGCGGAGCTGAGACCGAAAGGCATCCTGGTGTAGCGAAACACTCCTGCATGTGTCACAAAGGCTGTGAGGTTTCGGCTGCTGGGGTGGAGGGGCACCTGTAAGTACCCCTGTCTGAGGTCGAGCTTGGAGAACACCTCAGAGCCATAGAACTGAGCAGTGAGTTCTTCTGAGGTGGGCAGTGGATACTTATCAGGGACCACTGCCTTATTTACTGCACGTAGATCGACGCAGACACGCAGGCCCCCCGACTTCTTCTTAGCCACCACGAGGTTTGAGACCCAAGGTGACGCGTCCACCGGTTCAATGATGCCAGCTTCCAGCAGTTGTTGCAGCTCGGCGGAGACCCCATCACGGAGAGCCAACGGGATGCGGCGCAGTGGTTGGATGACAGATTTCACAGCAGGGTTGAGGAGAGGTTGATGGGTGAAGGCGGAGAGGCAGCCCAGCCCCATAAACAGCGATGGCCACTTCTGCTGCCAAGGTGTGGCGACAGTCAGGATTGCTGCCCCCCTTGTGTCTAAGAGGGAGAACCCCAGAGCGGAGAACAGGTCCAGGCCCATCAGGTTGGCCCCACGGCGTGCCACATGAAAAACTGCATTGGGCACCAGCTTGGTTCCATAGCGGACAGTCAGTTGGAGAGAGCCAACCAGATCGATTTTGGAGTCACCATACCCACAGAGGACAGCTGAGGGTGCGGACAGTGGCAGTGAACCGAAAAATTGACTGTAGGTATCAACATTCAGGAGAGACGCACTTGCCCCGGTGTCCAACAGCAGGGGGATGCACACATCATTAATGTTGACTGTGCATGATTTGAATGACACTGGCCCAGAGCTCACCTTGTGAATGACGGCGGTTGAAGACTGGGGGGTGTGGCCCTCTGACCCAGCCGGGGAAGATAGACAGACGTTGGCAAAGTGATTGTGCTTACCGCAGCTACGGCATGTCTGGCCACGGGCAGGGCAGTTCTGAGCCCTTGAAACATGAGACCGAGACCCACAGTTACCACAGGACTGTTGAGGGCAGGGCCGAGAACGCCGTCGTTGCAGTTGCAAGACGTCTCCAGTGGAGTCGGCGCCCGCCTCGCTCTGGTTGGGTTGCGTCCCGAGGGGCAGCCGTGAGTAGAGGGAGGAGTCGTTGGCAGCTTGACTGGAGGTGGCCACTTGCTGTGTATTTAGCATAGCAGCACACTCAGCTGCTCCCTCAACCTGTAGTGCGATGGTAATTGCTCTGGACAGCAGCAGATCGTCTTTTTCCAGCAGGAGAGTCTCACGCACCTTTGCGTTGTTGGTGTGTTCGATTAGCTGGTCGCGAACCATCTCGTCCTGAAGCGCGCCAAACTTGCATGAGCTAGCTAGCCCTCGCAAATTAGCTACGTACTGCCGCACAGACTCACCAGGCAGTTGGTGTCGCTGACGGAATATAAATCGCCGAAGGAGGGCACTCTGTGGAGCAGCGAAATGGGTGCTCATAAGTCCCACAGCTTCCGCAAAGCTTGTGACGTTCCCCAGAGACCCGAGCACACGATGACCCTCTGCTCCCAAGCAGTGTAGCAACAGAGCCGTCTTCCTAGCCTGGCTCACGTCGTCGAGCCCTGAGGCGATGATGTAATTTTCAAAACTATGTAGCCAGCGAGTCCATGGTACCGGAGGCTCGCCAGGTAATGCCAGGAAGGGGGCAGGTGGTGGGAGAGAGATATATCCCATCCTCGTCGCCAATATTGTATTTAGAAATCACGTCAGGACACAGCGCTGTCGCTCGACACAACCTCTCCGTGGCATTCTTTATTTAGACTGACACAGCATCAAAGGCAGACCCGATCAAACAACCCAGAGCCCGCAGGCATCACCAATCGATCCCAGCACAATAGAACAGCACCAAATCAAATGCAGCACTGTCGATGTGTGCATACATAACAATGGTAATTAGATGGGGTGGCCCAGGGGTGGCTGCAGGGATGTCTGGAGGTGGCCACAATATGTTGTCAATGTGCGCGCATAGCGCGCAGAATTTATTTTTTATTTTTCTATATGTATTACTATTCTACTAATAATAGGCTAAAACATGAATCAATAACCCACATGCATACATATAACTGTAGATGGTCCGACTCCCATTTTGCAAAACCTTTCAAATGTATTGCCATCTTCAAGTTCCTGAGCTTTATTATAACAAAATAATGCTTTGACCTGTAACTAAACCTGTGCAAGTATTTGTGGTCAGGGATCTATAATACTAATAATAAGCTGACTTCATGAACACTATACCTCAATGTTCATAGTTTGGCGATGTGTCAAACTCCGATGAGATAACATTAGATAGGCTGAAGGGCCTCTGGAAGGATAGACACACTAACATCAGCGTTCTGGAAGAAACCAACATGACTAGCATCACCACCACAATAATGCAGCACAAACTCCGATGGACAAACCATGTCATCCGCATGTCCAACACACGTCTCCCCAAACAGATCCTGTACTCCCAGCTGAAGGAAGATTAGAAACGTTTCAAGGACAATATCAAGACCAGTCTGAAGAAATTCAACATCACATCTAGCAACTGGAAACATGTTGCACTGGATAGGCACTCTTGGAAGAAATCCGTGCAGGAAGGAGCAGCATGTCATGACATGGGACTTCACTGTACAACAGAGAAAAAGCGACAGCACTGCAAGAAGAGAGAGAAAAAGGCTCAAACACCACCACCAACTACCACCACTTTCCCCTGTCCACACTGCACCAAAGTATGTGGATCGCGGACCAGCCTCCACAGTCATCTGAAGACCCACAAGTAGACAATCCAATGGAGAGGACAGTCATACTTGCCACGTGTGACCACCAGTGATGATTATGACAATGACACTGTAGCCTAATACAGTGGTTCTCAACCTTTTTGGGCACAAAAATCAAACCAGAATCAAAAGGCACGCCAACTCGCGGTTGATAAATTATGCAGATTGTCCCAAATATCATGATTATATTGTCTTGGAGATATTTCCTCTATATGGCACAATGAAAATGATTAAATCTGACAGGCACCTGTCAAAAATACTATGTATGTCTATTTATATGAGTCAGTACAAGAGCTTAGAAGACAGGTGTGCTAAAAATTATTATATTAAATAAGAACAGCAAAATAATCATGATTATTATGATAAGCCAATGTATTGTATGATTTGGGGATGATATCAAGGCCTATGACTGATGCAGTAAGAAAACGATGCATTGTTGATGTGCAATCAGAGACTGCAGAAACAAAGATGAGCGAACAGTGCAATGGCAACAATAGTAAAAACAGCACTTCTATGTGGAAGTAAAAGGCATCTGATTAACATGTGCAGATATTGTACAGTATTTGTATTTATCTCTTATCTGACTTCAACAAGTGGCATGTTCATATCACCAGCACCCGTAAGAATCAATTCATAATCCAGAGAGAGGCGGTGTGGACTTGGGCAACAGACATCAAAATAAATGGCGAGAGAGAGAGAGAGAGAGAGAGAGAGAGAGAGAGAGAGAGAGAGAGAGAGAGAGAGAGAGAGAGAGAGAGAGAGAGAGAGAGAGAGAGAGAGAGAGAGAGAGAGAGAGAGAGAGAGAGAGAGAGAGAGAGAGAGAGAGCGAGAGAGAGCGTACAGCTCTGGTGATACAAAATAGACTGGGCAATCAGAGCAGCCCTAATCTTTCAAGGGTCGAACTGAACTTTGAATTTACAAAAATACTAGCTGTTGAATTATGTGGCTACATCGGGACATAATTAATGGGCTGGAGAAACCGGAAAATCGCTATTAACGTATCTGTCTCATTAAGGTCACAATTTAAGGGAGGGAGGGAGGGATAAATAATTACCTGAATCTTTTGTGCAGCTGACGTTATCTGTGGAAGGGATCATTTGTTTTCAATAAATAAAGCAAAGCGGGACTGACCAGATGTACAGGGTACAGGCACGGCCGAGTGGCAGAAACAAATATACTGGCCAAACACCCGCCCCAGCGAGTTGGAAGCCAATGATGTGGCAAACATTTTGGGGTGGCATCTGGAGTGACCAATTAGATTGTAGGGGTGGCACTTGCCACCTCGGCCACCCCTTTAAAACTGCACATGGTCACTCGACGGCCACCAAAAACAAAAAGAAAAAAAAAACACGCTTTCGCTGCCACTTGAGATGCAGAAACAGTCGGGAACAACTGCAGTGTTTCTCGTGCGCAATCCCTGTAGACAGTGGTAAGGTTGAAAATAACGTGAATTTTCACTTTAAGGCACTTCTGCGTTGGTTATGTTTACTGTATAGAGTCAAAGTCACTGATAAAGGATTTCGGGGGAACAGCTGTTCCCCCCTCTATTGTGAAAGGGGGACCTGACTGAAAACGTTTGGGAACTATCGGAGCAGCCAACGTGTAGCTACGCCCCTGGCAATGGATCGTCGAGCAAATTTCCACCTGAGACAGACAGACGGACGCGCCCTCTCTGGCTGTCCCTGAAATTTGCGGTTCAGTGCGGTGTTTGGTGTGCAATAAAATCGAAATATAATTTAGCACATTATTACTCTTTCCAATGTGACAAAGAAATAGGCTGCAGGTTTAGGTTTGGCAGTTATACCCGGAGGAAACCTCGCTGATCAAATTCAATTTTTCTCAAGAATTTGTCCAAGTTATCGCTGTAAATGATCACTTGTCCGACCTGACACCCAGCGGAAGCGCAGCAGGGACGAAGGGGACCGAGCGCAAGATGCCCAGCTGAACGCAAAACTGCCTTAAACCACAACGTCGATCAATTGGGGGACAGGGCAGTCATCCATCGACTTTTACATGATAAACATAATCTACGGAGGTGTTCGATAATGTCCTCCGAGGAGCAATCCGGTTCGGCGTTGGAAGAGTGCTTGCATTCAAATGCGTCTCATACGCGGGCAAATGTAAACCTGGAGCTCCACAGCTCCACGCACCAGGCAATGTGGTACACAGGCGTTGCCATCGCCTCTGTTTACAGCGTTATTATCGCCATGGGGCTAGTAGGTAACATCACTCTCATCAGGACCTTCTGCTCCTCGGCGTCTGTTCGCAATGTCCCCAATCTGTTCATGACGAGCCTGGCGCTTGGGGACGTCCTGCTGCTGCTGACCTGCGCGCCGGTGGACGCCAGCCGCTACCTGGCGGAGGAGTGGCTCTTCGGCCGAGTGGGTTGTAAAGTCATCCCGTTCATTCAACTCACCTCGGTCGGCGTCTCTGTCTTCACGCTCACCGCGTTGTCCGCCGACAGGTAAGAGCACACCTGTCAAACCGCCTCAACCTCAGTTTTATTGTTGTTCACCGGCAAACGGAATGCCTCTCTGTCTGCTGTTCACACGTATTTTAAATAAGTCTTGCTGCACCAATCTATTTAATTTACTATTTTCTACAGTAACATTTGAGGGCAGAGAATGTCAACCACCATTTATATCTATCTATCTAGATAGATAGTATGTGTGTGTGTGTGTGTGTGTGTGTGTGTGTGTGTGTGTGTGTGTGTGTGTGTGTGCCTGCGTGCGTGTGTGTGCACGCTGCTCTATTTATCTTCCATGCTCTGTTTATATCACTGTTACTGCTAAGCTACAGTCATATTGTTATTGCTTGCATATCTTGACCTGTTGTCTTTATTGTGTTTACTTTGTGTGTCACTGTGTGCACCAGCTTGTCAGAGATGGGGTTACAGATGGGGCTATAGATGGGGCTACAGTCATGTGTTGCTTATATATTATGACAGCTATATTGCTTGTCGGACTCTAAAGGCAAGCGTGTGAGAATTTTAGTGTACTCCTCACATACGGCATATGAATTCTTTTGAATTTTGAAAGCTTTTGTTTTCTTAATCAGTTGGATGGATTCATATGTTATGTTTTGTTTTTTTTTTGTGCTTTTTTCCCCCCCACCTCCTATGGTGGCCTATAGCCTAGATATGCAGTTTTTTTGTGGCGTTAAAGACTATTAAAAAAAAGTAAATGGTCTACATCAGACCTGAAAAGCTGCTAAGCAATCATGATGCAATTCATTCTGGTTTCTAATGTAAATATGTTCTTGCGTGTTAAATAAGGCTACGGTCTTCAATGGTGTAAGTGGACAGTGCCATCAGTACGGTTGCACTGGGCCCGTGGGGTGGATGGTGGGCGGGGGGCGTAGCGAGAGCGGGCCCTCCAACAATGTGATGGTTGAAGAATGGGCCCTTGCAAGTGATCCAGATTGCCACCTCGAAAATATGCCAATGTTCAAAAGAGAAGTCAAGCTATATTAAAAAAAACGGTGCCATTTGCTTTAAATGTGTGGTGGTTCTGCCCCCTGCTCGGCCTTCTGGCTCCACCGTGAGGTCACGAAGCACATCTCCATCATCTGTCTCTGAAACACCAGGCACGTCTGCGCGCGCATATAGAGCATCGCCTAGACGCAATCAACAACAACGCACCTGTCTACAATCTACAACCACCGCACCTGCGAGTGATCAGCTCATCACCAACATACAAGACCCCAGCCAACCCATTGTGTCGTTGCCAGAACGTGCCTAAGCGACAGTCGAACTCCTCGAGCTCTGCCCCCCCCCCCCCCCCCGGACCCTAACCTCTCACTTGGAACTCCCAGCTTTTGGATTTCGACCTCTAAAGGACTCACTCTCTCTTACGGATTACGGACTCTGGAAAACCACGCTCAGACTTCTCTCGGATCACGGACACCTTTGCCTGCACGCATATTTCATACACTGGACACGCCCTCTACATACCGCGCCACACGTAAATACTTACACATAGCCTAGACACACAACTCGCTGGTCATCACATATTGTTTAGACACATCCCACAAACAAGACGAGAAACGCGCCTTACACAATACACGTCATTCTTAATTTTTTCCTTGTTTAATTCTGTTAATAAATCTGCCCTCCCGGCGGCTAAAGATTCTGCTGCCTCTGAACTGCCTCTTTTGGTTCCACTCCAGCCATTGCCACTACAGTACGTTCTGGCCAAGATGGAACCTGGCAGTTCAGACGGTTCAGCGAGACCCAAAGCTCCCGCTCCTGATCACGACGCTCAGTCAGGTGACGTACTCCCTGTAGCCCCCAGTCCTTCGGCAGCTCCAGATAGCAGGGAACCTAATCTAGCCAGTCCTAAGTCTTTAGAGGGAGATTTCGACTTATGTCGTGGGTTTATTGTTCAGTGTGAATTAGCGTTTACTCACCAGCCTAGTCGATTCAGATCAGAGGGAGCCAAGGTAGCATGTATTATGTCACTGTTGTCTGGTAGGACTCTTAAATGGGCCACCGCTGCAGTAGACCAGAATAGGATGCTAGCCACTGACTGTAGCTTTCTATAGAGAGTTTAAGTATGTCTTTGAGCACCCTGTAGCTGGCCAGAATGCCGCCACACGCCTCAATAGTATCCAACAGGGTTCAGTTGCTGACTTACACTGTTGAATTCCGTATTCTCACCGCTGATAGTGTGGTGGGGGGGGGGGGATAAGGCGCTTCTGAGCGCGTATGGGCGAGGGTTTAGTGAGGCAGTCAGTGATGGGATTATGAGAGACAAACCAGATTCCTCTAAATCTTTGTCGATCTGACTCTTATGGACCAGAAGATCCACCCGTGCACCTTCCTGTCCCGGCGCTTCACACCCGCAGAACACAATTACGACATAGGGATTTGTGAGTTGTTGGCGGTCTTCGCGGCTTTGGAGAAGTGGAGACACTGGCTAGAGGGGGCCCAACAATCGTTGCTTGTTTGGTTTGATCACAAGAATCTGACCTACTTCAGGACGGCGAAGAGGCTGAATTCCCGCCAGGCGCGCTGGCCCTCTTCCTCAGCCGGTTCAATTTCACCCTCACCTACCTCCCGGGTTCCCACAACACCAAGGCTGACGCGCTCTCCCGTCTGTTCCCGGGGGAAGCCCAGGGCACTACCGATACCATCCTTCCTCCGGCCCGGGTGGTGGGTGTCGTCACCTGGGCTATTGACTCCGTGGTAAGAATGACTCAGCCCGACCCGGGCAACGGACCCCCGCACCGCCTCTTCGTGCCCGCTTCTGTGCGTTCCCAAGTGCTCGAGTGGGGCCACTCAGTCGCTTCGCCTATCACCCTGGAGCTCATAGTACGTTGTCCTTCATCCGCCGGCGCTTTTGGTGGCTCTCCATGGAGCTGGACACAAAGGAATTTGTCGCTGCCTGTACCACCTGCGCCCGCGGTAAGACCACCCTCCGGCGGGTCTCGTACATCCCCTCTCGGTTCCAATTAGTCCCTGGTCCCACATCGCCCTGGACTTCGTGACTGGTCTCCCCGTGTCTCAAGGTAACACCGTCGTTTTCACCATCGTCGACCGGTTTTCCAAAGCTGTTCACTTTGGCACTCCCCTCCCCAGCCAAGACAGCGGACCCTTCTGGTCACCCATGTCGTCCGCCTACATGGCATTCCCAGGACATAGTTTCTGACCATGGTCCCCAGTTCACTTCCTGGGTGTGGCAGGCCTTCTGTAAGGGGATTTGGGCCACGGTCAGCCTCTCCTGCGGGTACCACCCCCAGACCAACGGGCAGGCGTAGCGGGCGAACCAGTGCCTCGAGGCGGCCCTGCGTTGTGTGACCACCAGCAACCCCACCTTGTGGAGCAAACATCTGCCATTGGTGGAGTACGCCCTCAACTCCATGACCAGCACAGCCACGGGTATGTCTCCTTTCGAGTGCTGGCTTCCCCCTATGTTTTCCCGTCAGGAGTTGGAGGCTGCGGTCCCGTCCACCAGTGCCCATCCCCGCCAGTGTCGCCGCGTCTGGAGGGCTGCCCGTACCGCTCTGATTAGATTTGTGGAGTGGTCCCAGCGCGGCGCCAAACGGCGTCGGGTCCTGGCCCCTGCCTACCGTCCGGGACAGCGGGTCTGGATTCTGGCTAGGGACCGGCCCCTCCAAACACCCCCCCGCTACGTGGGGCCTTACTCCATCACTCTGCCACCATCTCTGAATGTCCATCCGGTGTTCTGTCTCGATGCTCAAGCCTGTGTCCTTCAGTTCCCTGTCTCCCCCTGCCGCAGCTTCTCCACCTCCCCGTGTCCTGAAGGAAGGTGACCCAGTCTGGTCGGTCAAGCAGCTGCTTGCGGTGCGTCGTAGGGGGCGAGGTTTCCAGTATCTGGTTTACTAGGAGGGTTAAGGCCCTGAGGACCAGAGCTGGGGTCCCCTTCCTACCTGACCGACCCTACCCTGCTGGACGACTTCTATCGTGCCCACCGACGCTCCTGGGCGGTGGCTCGGTGTCTCCCGTCGGGAGGGAGGTACTGTTGTGGTTCAGCCCCCGGCTTGGCTCTCTGGCTCCACCGTGAGGTCACGAAGCACATCTGTCTCTGAAACACCAGGCACGTCTGCGCGGGCTCAGAGCGCCGAGTAGACGCAATCTACAACCACCACACCTCCGAGTGGCACCAGTCTACAAAGACCCCAGCCAACCTACTGTGTCGTCGCCAGAACGTGCCTAAGCGACAGTTGAGCCCTCGGACCTTAACCTTTCACTTGGAACTCCCGGCTTTGGGATTTGGACCTCTAAAGGAGTCACTCTCTCTCACGGATTACGGACCCTGGAAAATCACGCTCGGACTTCTTTGGACGACGGACACCTTTGCCTGGACGCACATTTCATACATTGGACACGCCCTTTACATACCGCACCACACATACAGTAAATACTTACGCATAGCCTATAGACACACAAGCCGCTGGTCATCACACAGTTTAGACACACATCCCACAGACAATACGAACGACGCATCATACACAATACATATTCTTTAGTTTTGTTAATAAGTCCGCCCTCCTGGCGGCTGAAGATTCCGCTGCTGGTTCCGCTCCGGCCGTTGCCATAACAATATGCCCTCCAAAAGGCAAGCCCCTCTCCGTCATGGTTTTCTTTGTTTGGTTAAAATCTTTCTATAACAAAACTATATGATTATTCTACATAAACTAACTGGTTAGCACTGTTGCCTCACAGCAAGAAGGTCCTGGGTTCGAACCCCAGGCTGTCCCAGATCCTGTGTGGAGTTAAGTTCTCCCCGTGTCCGAGTGGGCTTCCTCCGGGTGCTCCGGTTTCCTCCCACCATAAAAAAAAAAACGACCATGCACGTGCAGCTGACGGCCAGTGTTTCAGAGCAATTTTTAACTAAAAACCGACAACGCCACTCCCTATTAAGAAATGCGGGAGACACGTTTGCTAAACACAGGTTCTCACAGTGACGTTGTGTAACCAAGCATCAGTAGAGACGGCAATGATCAGCTGGGAAAAGGGAGTTTTTATTTAATACAGTGGACTAAAAAACACCCCCAGGTATTAAGCAATGTTAAAAACTGCCGCTCAACATACAGAATTAAAAAAGAGGTGCATCCCAATTAAAACGCCAACATTGGTACAGCACGGATCAGATGATAAAAACTACTACACTAAACAATGAAGTGTGTCTCCAGTTACAACTCGCACCGTCCGGGTTGCCGTCACGGCGATGTCAATCTAAAATGCTTACCGTTAGAATCAGCGAACCTTAATAAAACCAAGTTGCAATAAAAGAATAAATAGCAACTTTAAACCCATTTCCCGTTCATAACACCTTCTCCGTGCTGCTCCAACTCCAAAATGCCTCTTTACCGCCTCTGCACACAGGGCTTTTATCTTCATGGAGCAGCACACCTGCAACAGATAATCCAATCAGTCCACTTGTCTTTTCACACTCAACAGCCAACTAACCAATCCAAAGCTGAGGAAGAAACTCACGCTAAAAAGAAAAAATAATTGCCAGCTATACATGCAACGTAACTGACAACTTTAAACACAAATCAAGCATAAATTAGCAAATCAAAACATGGCTACTGAGGTAATTTAAGGGCATAAACTGCATCTGGTGGCTGCTACACATGTTAGGGTTAATAATACTGTCTGTGCCCCTGAGCAAGGCAATAGAAAGATCTGGAGTGGGTCCCCGGGCGCTGCAGCTGCCCACTGCTCCTATAGGATGGGTTAAATGCAGAAGACACATTTCGTTGTAACCTGTGCAATGACAAAAATAAAGTGGCTTAAAAACTATAGAAACCATAAAAACTATTCACTCAAATTAATAATTTCTCATTTTATTTGGTATTGTAACGTGGATGGATAAGTAGACATGTTGGTTGACGGGTCGAACCCTTTAGTCGAGCGGTTAGTGATACGGGTTCGCGTCCCGGCTGGGGAAGTTGCTGTGGTTGCCCCCCGAATTCACTACAGTATTTTTGTCACATATAGATTTGAAATGATATTACGTATTGTAGCGAATTCGAGGGACAACGCAACCACATGAACTGCCGCGGCCGGGAAGCGAACCCGTATCGCGCGCACCGCAGGAGGCATCGCTAACCGCTCGACTAAAGGGTCACACCCGCCAGCCAGCGGCCAGCTAGGATTGGATAAATGCAGAGAAAGAATTTCCCCACGGGGGTTAATAACGTAGTTAAATAAATCAGATTCCTTTGGCTCTTTGATAAACAGTCGCCAGCCCAAGGTCGACCCCCCTTCTAGCAACAATGCAGCAGTTCGGCTGGCATCAGCATCAAGGCCGTCAGTGGTGTGTCAACAACCATGCTAACGTTAGGATAGCAAGCTAGATATGACGTTAGCCCTAAATAATTGTATACACACACACACACACACACACACACACACACACACACACACACACACACACACACACACACACACACACACACACACACACACACACACACACAGTCTGATTGACGATCCATTTTCCGCCACTTGCATGATTAAGAAAACGGCCTTGAACTCCAGTTCTTCTTTTCCATCACCGTGGTCAGGGACACAGAGGAGTATCAACCCTAACATGCATGTCTTTTTGATGGTGGGAGGAAACAGGAGCCCCCGGAGGAAACCCATGCAGACACGGGGAGAACACACAAACTCCAAACCGAAAGGATCTGGGACGGCCTGGGGTTCGACCCAGGACCTTCTTTCTGTGAGGCAACAGTGCTAACCACTGGGCCGCCGTGTCGCCTAGATGATTAGAGATGATGAGCAGATAATTACACCAAGACACGGCACGTGTAACTGACATGCAATGGGGCCCATCTTAACTACCCTGCACCACTGACGGTCTTTATCATAATCTACAGCCGTCAGGTAACACATATCCACACTGCAACTTGTGTTCCTAAACTACAGATGAAAATGACTTGAATCTAAGTTGGCCATTTTTGATTTTTCAAAGTAATTACATTATCCTAACCCATTTACGGAACACCTATGGCCAATCAATTTCTATTTCTGTGCAGGCGAGGGAGAAGACAGCCATTCGTCCCGTGATATTAGCATGCTGCCGTGTTTTCTTTCTTCGTCAATTGAAGAGGACCCTCACAGGTGTAGCAGGGATTATTAGCATGCACCGCCTTACCGAAGGTGTTGGAAACCTGCCGCATGCGAACAGCCCGTGATAAATTCAGCTTGGTCTCTTTACAAAGACGTGGTTAAGCCTATACATACAACTTTCTTGTTTTACTCTCAGTTGGCTGCCATGTTTGCTGTTCATACCTTATTCGTGACTGTCAGGTAGGAAATGATTTCGCTCAGAGGGGCTCGGTGTTATTAATGCCACCTGTTCAGTGAATCTATTTCCTGTCACCAATGAATAAATTGCAGAGTCCAGATCTGATCTAAATATAGAGTCATATCTGCGAGTTTGTCGGATCGTTTTAAAATCGTGTAAACTCCCATTTTGAGTTCAGGCATCTGTGCAACGCTTTCCCCAGATGTATCTAAATAGAGTTGAACCTGGAATGCTTTATTTGCATTCTGCCCCTAACTCACTCTTGGAATATTTGGGTATCTTTGTAAAAAAAAAAAGATTAATAAGAGGTATGTAATTGTTATACGTATATGTTTTTCAAATTAATAGTTATTATTATTATCATTATTTTTTATTATTGTTGTAAAACGTGGTTATTACACTGCATCTATAAATTGCACAGTAGATAAGAGCTTTTCTAAAGTTCAAACTACTAACAACCCTTTCAAAAGCTTTTTTTCTCAGTATGCAAATATTCGTCACGCTGCCAGATGAACGAAATGGGTGGGATGGAATTTATGAACACCAGAGTGGAAAGCCTTTGTTTTCATCGTATCAGCAGCCCTCATTAGACTAGTAATAATTCAGAAAGTCTGATTAATCTCGTGTTCATACTCTGAAATACACAATGTCCCTTTGCTTTTTCTCTCATGTTGATTCATTTATAAGAGATGAAAAGGCCCAGAAAGTTCTGTTTATGCCTTTTGAATATCACCTTTGAGGTGTTTTTCAGTGAATATGCCCCTGAACGTTTACGTCGTTAACCACCTTCTTACTGTAAATTATAGGGGCCAGGTGTAAACGCTAACTCCCGTCTCCTGCCCCTGGAAAAATGAGCTCGGCACCAGAAACTGGAAAAAATCTGGATAGCATGGGCCCCCCCTCCCCCCATTGCCACCCTCCCTTCCTGCCACAGAAGGGGTAGAGCAATCCAGGCCGCTCAAATATACTCTAATATGGTATAAAGCAGGTCATCTGGTAACTGGAGGGTTGCCTTAGGTGTCCTTGAGCAAGACCCCTAACCCCTAACTGCTCCCGATGAGCTGGCTGGTGCCTTGCGTGGCTGACACCGCCGTCTGTGTATGAGTGTGTGTGTAACGCTTTGAGGGGCTGTTGTGGCTAGGGAAGCGCTATATAAATGCAATCCAACAGCCATTTACAGGTCCGCTGTGCTCATGGCAGTGGCGGCTCTTGCCAATTCTCTCGGGGGGTGGCGTGGCGGGGGGTGTTGCGATGATGGCTAAGGTGACCCGTCAAATGGGTAAATTAACCTAAGTCAGCTACCTAGGTTGACATTGTCATATTGTATTGTAAAAAAAAAACAAAAACAAAAAAAAAACATTTCTGGTCACCTCACATAGCAATACCGCCAGTAAACACTAGATAGCAACATAAGACAAGGGTTGTTCCTTAGGCTACAAAATGTACAGTGTGCATTATTTGTGGACAGCTACATCCAGGAGTTCATTATAAATGTATTGAATAAAATTATTTTGGCTCGACAATGACTGAACAATCCACTGTGGTCATCAACAGATAAATTGTCATCTACCAGTTTGCGGTCACAAATACCTTTAAATGTGCAGAGAGAGAGAGAGAGAGACTGCTTTATTGTTAATGAAATAAAACTGACCAAGATCTCACAATACTGACTAAGGCTCACTAAACTGACTAAGGCTCACAATAATCTGATTCAGTCTTCATCCGATAATACTCCGCAAAACTTCACACAGTCAATAAGACAGGCTAGAATGTGGCGATTCTTGCTCACCTTATCGCAACTGTCCATATGCATCTTCAGTGTTTCATGCTTTTCCACCTTGTCAGGATGACGATCCATGTTGGTGACACCTGTAGTTGTCCAAGCAACCAGGCAACTCCCTCCCCCCTTTTTTTCTCCCCAATTGTATCTGGCCGATTACCCTACTCTTCTGAGCCGATCTCTGCTCCACCCCTTCGCTTATCCAGGGAAGGCTGCAGACTACCACATGCCTCCTCCGATACATGTGGAGTCGCCAGCCGCTTCTTTTCACCTGACAGTGAGGAGTTTCACCAGGGGGACGTAGTGCATGGGAGGATCCCACTATTCCCCCCCAGTTCCCCCTCCTCCCTGAACAGGCTCCCCGATTGACCAGAGGAGGCGTTAGCGCAGCGACCAAGACACATACCAACACCCGGCTTCCCACCCGCATACACGGCCAATTGTGTCTGTAGGGACGCCTGACCAACCTGAAGGTAACACTGGGATTTGAACTGGGCGTCCCCGTGTTGGTAGGCAACGGGATAGACCGCCATGCCACCCGGACGCCCTCGGGGCACCTTTTTTATAAATATATAGACATAGAAATCTACATTTTTGGAGAAACTCACAAAAGCTGAAACTCTAAAAAATTAACACATAGTGTTGCCAATTCATAGATTGGAGTCTGCATGTTCAAGAGGAAGTTCTAGGTATTCAGAGGGTTAATGTTTTGGCATAGAGCTGATTAGATCTCCCCGTCCATCCATCCATCCATCTATCCATTATCTTAACCGCTTATTCTGCTCTCAGGGTTGCAGGGATGCTGGAGCCTATTCCAGCAGCAGTCATTGGGCATGAGGCGGGGAGACACCCTGGACAGACCGCCAGGCCATCACAGGGCCGACCACACACACACACACACACACACACACGCACACGCACACGCACACGCACACACACACGCACACGCACACGCACACGCACACACACGCACACACGGACAATTCAGTATGGCCAATTTACCTGACTTATATGTCTTTGGACTGTGGGAGGAAACCGGAGCCCCCAGAGCAAACCCACACAGACACAGGAAGAACATGCAAACTCCACACAGAGGATGACCTGGGATGACCCACCAAGGTCTGACTACCCCAGGGCGCAAACCCAGGACCTTCTTGCTGTGAGGCGACTGCGTTAACCACTGCACCACCGTGCCGCCCTAGATCCACCCACTGTAACTGAATTTGATTTCAATCTATTACTACTACTACTTTTGGCTGCTCCCGCTAGGGGTCGCCACAGCGGATCATCAGTTTCCATTTCTTCCTGTCTTCTGCATCTTCCTCTGTCACACCAGCCATCTTCATGTCTTCCCTCACCACATCCATAAACCTCCTCTTTGGCCTTCCTCTCTTCCTCTTCCCTGGCAGCTCCATATTCAGCATCCTTCTCCCAATATACCCAGCATCTCCCCTCCACACATGTCCAAGCCATCTCAATCTTGCCTCTCTTGCTTTGTAACTGAATTTAATTCCAATAAGTAACCAATAGAATGTTCAATTTCTCACGTTTATCCATCCATCCATCCATTATCCAAACCGCTTATCCATCTCTCAGGGTCACGGGACTGCTGGAGCCAGCAGTCATTGGATGGCAGGCGGAAAGACACTCTGGACAGGCCACCAGGCCGTCACAGGGCCCACACACACACACACACACACACACACACACACACACACACACACACACACACACACACACGCACACACCTAGGGACAATTTAGTATGGCGATTCACCTGACCTGCATGTCTTTGGACTGTGGGAGGAAACCGGAGCACCCAGAGGAAACCCACGCAGACACAGGGAGAACATGCAAACTCCATACAGAGGATGACCCGGGACGACCCCCAAGATTGGACTACCCCAGGGCTCGAAACCAGGACCTTCTTGCTGCGAGGCGACCGCGCTAACCACTGTGCCACCGTGTTGGTAATGGAATCAATGCATTTGAGCACCGTCGTGTATGAGGTAAACCTCCCCAGCAGTATTCATTGGAGAAGATTCTGAGGGTTCGACCAATGATCCAATGCCCTGAGGCTGCTGGAGGCAGGGTGAGTCGACGGAAGTTGTGACATTTTAAGTTCAAGCCCAACTGAGAAAATCAGCTCTACAAACATCTCATGTGAAGGAGCCCCAGGGAGACGACTTGGTGAGATGCAACCATTAGGCCCAGAAGACATATGACGGTCAATGCAGTGACTGACTGTGCCCACTGCACCTCCATACTTTTGTCCATAATCGCTACTCTCTTGTGTTCAGAGAACCAATCATTTACAGCGGCAGAGTTTAACTCCACACCCAAGTACAGTACCCACTGGCTGGGATTGATGGGGGTGTTGATGGGATGGGGTGTGCTTCTCCCTGAAATGCCAATGAGAGGAATTTCTTGTGTCTGGGAGTCAAGTAAAGTCAGTTTTATTTGTATAGCCCAATATCACAAATTGCAAATATGCCTCAAGGGGCTTTACAGCAACACAACGTCCTGCTCTTAGACCCCCGCACTTTATAAGGAACAAATCCCTAAAAGAAAAAAGAAAAAACCTTTACCAGGAAGAAAAAAAGAAGAAACCTCAGGAAGAGCAACAGAGGAGGGATCTCTCTCCCAAGATGGACAACGTGCAATGGATGTCGTGTTTACACAATTTGCAGAATACAACATTGAAAGAGGATAACAGCATTGTAATTGAATTATAAAATATATGAAGAAAATGATGAGGATGCCAAGCAGTGCCCAGACGCCACCGGAACAGCCCAAGACCCGAGCCACGTGACTAACATCATGTTTAAAAATAAATGAATAAATGAAATCTTGTAAGCAAGCATCTTTCAGGTCGATAGCCATGAACCAGTTGCTTAGCTGGACCAGTTCCTGCGATCTCCTAAGAGTGAACATGGGAAAAGACATTTGAGCAATAAACTCCTTCAAAGGGCATTGTTCCATATTTGGCCGCACATCTTTGGTTTTCTTTTCATGGCTCCTCACGTTTTTCATTCCAAACATGATTGAAGTTTTTCCTTTTACAGCCAATTTTCCTTTCTTTATGTGCATCTTTTCTTCCTCTGCATTCTCTTGCTAACTCACATTTGGTATATTTAGGTTTCTGTTGCTTTTCTAGCTGCAACAGCCACTGAAAGTGCTTCATAATGTTTTCTGGAGGTGTGCATACTTGGTTGCTCTTCTGATATAGTATGTTATCTGTCACTTTTTACTGTCATATTGTCATCGTTGAGATAGCACAGCATCTGCACAGGTTTTCCATTTGATTTTGCAATAAAACTCTTTCTGCTTTTGTTTTTCTTTGTCCCCAACAATTCCCCTCTCTCTATCTCTCTCTGCACATTGTGTTTTTTATGTCAGATACAAGGCCATCGTGAAGCCCCTGGACATCCAGACATCCAGCACAACTACCAGCATTGTGCTGCGGGCAGCGCTCATCTGGCTTCTCTCCGTAATCCTTGCTGTTCCTGAGGCTGTGTTCTCAGACCTCCACACCTTCAGCATCAGCTCCACTAACGAAACTTTTATTACCTGCGCTCCCTATCCCCATGCTGGAGAACTACACCCCAAGATCCATTCAATGGCTTCCTTCCTCATTTTCTATGTCATTCCTTTGCTGGTCATATCATTGTACTACACCTTTATTGCCCGCAGCCTGGTCAAGAGCGCCTCTAACTTGCCCGTGGAAGGAAACATGCACGCTAGTCGCCAGGCTAGTGACACAAATATTGTCTCTAGAAAATATTTTATTTTTGGATATTCCATGAGATACATGGTCAATTATATGGGTGGTTCTCATTATCATTAACCACCTATCTATATTTTTCAACCCTGTTCTCTTTTTTTTAAAATTTATTTTGAACAGATTGAGTCAAGGAAGCGCTTGGCTAAGACAGTCCTCGTGTTTGTGGGCTTATTTGCAGTATGCTGGCTGCCCAGCCATGTCATCTACCTGTACCGCTCCTACCACTATTCTCAGGTAAAGAAAGACATCCTTATTTCTCCACGTTTTAACACTTCTTATATGTAAGCCTATGTCTAACTGCTTGTCATACCAGTGTTATAGATTTGTCTGACTCCTCCGCAGAATCTGACTCCCCTTGGTGTGAGGCTAGGTAGGTTGGGTTAGGTTAGGTTAGGTTAGGTTAGGCTAACCCTAACTCTGACCCCCCCCCCCAATCCTAACCTCCTAACCCTAACTACCCGTTCACACCAAGGGGAGTCAGATTCTGCAGGGAGTTGGAAAATTCTATAACACCGGTATACAGCCTCTTGCTGTATGCCATTCCAGTCTCACACGATATCTCTCTTCCTTTAATCACTGACTCTCTTTCACACTAACTTAAACACTTTTTCTGAACCCTCCACCTCCTTTCCTCACATCAGGTGGACACCTCGCTGGTTCACTTTGTGTGCAGTGTGGCAGCTCGTATCTTGGCCTTTACAAACTCCTGCCTCAACCCCTTCGCCCTCTACCTGCTCAGCAAGAGTTTCCAGAAGCAGTTCAACCAGCAACTGTGTGGCTGCTGCCTGAATATCTTCAAACGGGCTGCGCTGAGCCCAGCACGTTTCAACACACACATGACCTCCATACGCAGCACACATCACTCCATGGCTAGTCTGAGCATGATCAATGGCAGGCAGGTCTATCAGGAGGATTGGGTGTAGTACATTTCCTGGTGATATGTGAAAGTGTGCGTGCATGTGTGCGTGCGTGCGTGCATGCGTGCGTGCATGTGTATTTGTTTACAAGCCTGTGTTTGCATGTGGGTTAAATGTGGTCATGTTAAAGATGTGAGTGTGTGTTGATGGGCAAAGCCAACTTGTGTATTAGCTGTAATTTTGTCTCTGTGTGTACTGATTTACCCATTCACCCTGTGTTTCCCTTTGCTTGCAATAGTTAGCACTGAAACATTACCATTTATGTGTTGTTTACAAAGAGTCAAGTAATACACAGTCATTAAACTCATTGCTATTTGTTTGGTGTACTAACAAAATTGTAAAGTTTAAATCCTTATATAATAATAAAAATAATAACAATAATTACATTTATATAGCACTTTTCTAGACACCCAAAGAGCTTCACATTGAAGGGAATAACTCACTTCAGCCATCACCAATGTACAGCACCCACCTGGATGAAGCACGACAGCCATTTTGCTCTAGAACGCTCACTGCACATCAGCTTGAGGTGGAGAGGGAGTATTTTTATTATTTTTTTATCCATTCATTGTCATTGTCATTCAATAGTCATTCAATGTCAGTAGATGTAGACGGTAGATATTTAGGGTTCATATTTGATAAAAACAGGATGGTAAGTTAGCACATTGGCTAATAGAATTTAATAAGATTAATGCGTTAAACATTACACTCAACAATATAAGCTTGGCTTACTTGACACGCTCTTGCACTGGCAGTGTTTGGGCAGCGAATGGAGAAAGATGGATGGATGGTAGCTTGTTTATAAGAATATTGGCCATCTCAGCCCAGCCCCCCCCCCACTCCACTACTGGTTTTCTGTTCCAGCAGGTAGTTAATTACAATCACCTGTAGTGATTAGGTGGATGGATGGAATAACTGATACAACAGGTGAATGCCATTATTAGAAAACCAGCAGTACTGGGGGGTCCCTGAGGGTTGAGGACTGGGTTGAGAACCACCGATTCTACGTTTGCTTACATTCAAGTAAAGTAACACACAGGGTGAATCAAAACTCTTAAATTCAGTCTAATTTGTTTAAGGGATACCCTCGAAACAAGTTCCATTATCTTTCTAATATCTTGAAAAACAGCAGAATAAAGCAAATTAGTGCAGTTTTATCAATAAAACCTGAATCAATTAAATTTACGGAAAATTTCAAATGTGTGGAAACAACTGAATTTAAAATGACTAATGTCAGTTTTTTTTATATATTAAAAAAAAGAAGTAAAGTAACACTGGGGCGTCCGGGTAGTGTAGCGGTCTATTCCGTTGCCTACCAACACGGGGATTGCCAGTTCGAATCCCCGTGTTACCTCCGGCTTGGTCGGGCGTCTCTACAGACACAATTGGCCGTGTCTGCGTGTGGGAAGCCGGAAGTGGGTATGTGTACTGGTCGCTGCACTAGCGCCTCCTCTGGCCGGTCGGGGCGTCTGTTCAGGGGGGGGGAAACTGAGGGGAATAGCGTGATCCTCCCACGCGCTACGTCCCCCTGGCGAAACTCCTCACTGTCAGGTGAAAAGAAACGGTTGGCGACTCCAAATGTATCGGAGGAGGCATGTGGTAGTCTGCAATCCTCTCCGGATCGGCAGAGGGGGTGGAGTAGCGACCGGGATAGCTCGAAAGAGTGGGGTAATTGGCTGTATACAATTGGGGAGCAAAAGGGGGAAAATCCAAGAAAAAAATAATCATATATATATATAGTAACGTGCACAAATAAGTAGACACGTTAGCCCTTGGCTAACGGGTCGGACCCTTTAGTCGACTGGTTAACATTGTTGCTTGTGGTGTGGGAGATACGGGTTCGCGTCCCGGCTGTGGCGGTTCCCGGGCTGCCCCCCCCCCCGAATTCGCTGCATTGGTGTCAGAAGTGGGATGGTGAGACCATGAGGTCATTGGAAGTGCGTGCGCCCAGAGGCGTGAGGGAGCTGATATGCTGAAGCGCGGGGACGTGCTTCCCGGGAGGGGAGGGGAGAGGAGAGGAGAGGAGAGGAGAGGAGAGGAGAGGAGAGGAGAGGAGAGGAGAGGAGAGGAGGGGGAGGGGTAGTGTAACCTACACGAATAAGTAAACACGTCAGCCCCTTTAGTCGACTGGTTAACGCTGTCGCCTGTGGTGCAGGAGATATGGGTTCACGTCCCGGCTGTGGCGGTTCTCGGGCTGCCCCCCGAATTCGCTGCAATATATAGCGGTTTTTCCCCCCCCCGGAAACCACCAACAGTGTTGATAAAAATGCTCAACAAACGAGGAACGAAATATTAAGATAGATGTAGGGGGAAAAAAACTTTAATACATAGCAAAACAAGCTTGTTTCATGCATCATGCACTCATCCGCTGCCAATGCGGTTAAACAACAAAGAAAAAACATACAAAGCCAACAAATGCCCAATATTACGCCCCTAGTTACGTTGCACAGCAACCAATGGGGGGGGGGGGTAGAAAACATTTGAAAAATAGAACCAATGGGTAGGTAGTGGTGATGCACAGCAACCCATGGGAAGATAGAAAACATTTGAATTTTTAAAAAAAAACACATCAGAAACATTACAACCAATCGGGTAGAGTTGGGGCTTGTTTTGACAAAGCAAGGACTACAGCTGCATGCCAAATGTTCAGCAGGTTATTTCATCCCACAACACAAGCATCATGACCAAGGCACAGACCCCCTCAACACAGCCAAACACCACCAACTGCAACTGCTGTGCTAAGGCATCGTGCCCTTTTGAAGGAAAATGCCAGACAGAGGGAGTCATCTACCAAGCATCAGTGACAAGATAAGACAACAGCAAAGTGGACACTTACACTGGACTAACAGAGGGCTCTTTGAAATTAGGTTTAATACCCATATGATTAGCTTCAGGAATGAGCGTGCAAGAAATGCAACGGCTTTAAGCCACCACATCTGGTCATTGGTGGACAAGAATATTAATTACTCCATTTCATGGAAAATCCTCACGAAGAACAATGCATATTCAATTAACAGCAAAAGCTCTTGCCTGGCAGACGTATTTTATTATTTGCAAGCCTGATATGTCCACCTTGAACAGTAGAAACGAATTGGCCACCAGCTGTAGACACAGAAAAAAAAAGCTTTGCAATTACAAGTAAACCAATGTCTTTATTATCCCCATTCATTAGATGATACACGTCATATTTATTATATGTTATATGTTTTTATATTTTAACTGTCTGCTCTTCCAACTGTGCTCCAGCACCATTCCACTGTACGATGTGCATAAAGTACCCCGTTGCATGTTGCCTTGTTATATTTTTAAATGTGTGCTTTTTCGACAGTGTCCTGGCCCTTTAAGTCCTTACTTTGTCAAAACAAGCCCCAACCCCTGCGCCATTGGCTGTAATGTTTCTGACGTTATTTTTCAAAAATTTTCAAATGTTTTCTATCCTCTCATTAGTTGCTGTGCATCATAACTAGGGGTGTGACGCGGGGCAGCGTAGTATTTATTGGTTGTGTATGGGGTTTTTGTTGTTGTTGTTGTTTAACCACATTGGCAGCTGATGAGTGTGTGATGCACGAAACAAGCTTGTTCTGCTATGTATTAAAGATTAAAGGTTTTTTTCCTACAGCTATCCTTATATATATATACTGCTCAAAAAAATAAAGGGAACACCTAAAAACACAATATAGACCTCGATGAATGAAATATTTCAGCTGAAAATCTTTATTTATTAGACAGAGGAATGTGTTTAGAGTAAAATAACCTAAGAATGATCAATGGAAATCAAAATTATTAGCCCATTAAGGTCTGGATCCAGAATCATACTCAAAATCAAAGTGGAAAATGAGAACATAGGCTGATCCAACTTCTGTGGAAATTCTTCAAGACGATTCAAAATGAGGCTCAGTAGTGTGTGTGGCCTCCACATGCCTGTATTTACTCCCGACAACGTCTGGGCATGCTCCTGATGAGATGACGGATGGTCTCCTGAGGGATCTCCTCCCAGACCTGGATCAGGGCATCGGTCAACTCCTGGACAGTCTGTGGTGCGACATCGCGTTGGCGGATGGTACGAGACATGATGTCCCAGAGGTGCTCGATTGGATTCAGGTCTGGGGAACGTGCAGGCCAGTCCATAGCATCAATGCCCTCGACATACAGGAACTGCTGACACACTCTGGCCACATGAGGACGAGCATTGTCATGCATGAGCAGGAACCCAGGGCCCACTGCACCAGCATATGGTCTGACAATGGGTCTGAGGATCTCATCCCGGTACCTAATGGCAGTCATGGTACCTCTGGCTAGCACGTAGGGGTCTGTGCGGCTCTCCAAGGATATGCCTCCCCAGACCATCACTGACCCACCGCCAAACCGGTCATGCTGGAGGATGTTGCAGGCAGCAGAACGTTCTCCACAGCGTCTCCAGACTCTCTCACGTCTGTCACATGTGTTCAGTGTGAACCTGCTCTCATCTGTGAAGAGCACAGGGCGCCAATGGCGAATCTGCCAACCAAGATGTTCTCTGGCAAAGGTCAATCGGGCTGCATGGTGTTGGGCTGTGAGCACAGGCCGCAATTGTGGACGTCGGGCCCTCATACCATCCTCATGCATTCTGTTTCTCACTGTTTGAGCAGAATCCTGCACATTAGTGGCCTGTTGAAGGTCGTTTTGTAGGGTTCCGGCAGTGCTCCTCCTGTTCCTCCTTGCACAATGGACCAGATAGCGGTCCTGCTGCGGGGTTGTTGTCCTCCTGCGGCCCCCTCCACGTCTCCTGGTGTACTGGCCTGTCTCCTGGTACCTCCTCCATGCTCTGGACACTGTGCTGGGAGACACATCAAATCTTCTTGCCACAGCACGCATTGATGTGCCATCCTGGATGAGCTGCACTACCTGAGCAACTTCTGTAGGTTGCAGATACCGCCTCATGCCACCTCTAGTGGTGAGGGCACTAGCAAAATGAAAAACTAACCAAAGATCGGCCAGAAAAGATGAGGACAGGCAAATGGTCTGTGGCCACCACCTGCAAATCCATTCCTTTTATAGGGGTTGTCTTGCAAATTGTCTAATTTCCACCAGGTGGAAATTAGACAATTTACCAACAGGTGAAATTGATTCACAAATCAGTGTTGCTTCCTAACTGGACAGGTTGATATCTCAAAAGTGTGATTGACTTGGAGCTACATTGCATTGCTTATGTGTTCCCTTTATTTTTTTGAGCAGTGTATATATATATATATATATATATATATATATATATATATATATATATATATATATATATTGTGGCGGACACGAGGGGCTATGCCTCTCACCCAGCGCGACTGTGAGCTGGGGGCGTGGTTTACGTTCCCGTGCTCGCCGGTGCAGGGTTGTTCCTGCTGCAGTTGGTTTTTGGAGTTGAGGAATAAACATCAAACTCTCCTTGGTCCCCTGTGTTTTTCCTCATTCCTGCCACACTGGTGACCCCGAATTGAACATGTTTGGAGCAGAAGAGGAGTGTGAATCCACTTCGGCCACGCCGCCCCAACTCTCACAGACGGCCGTTCTCGCCGCGGCTGTGAAACTCCCAGAGTTCTGGCAGAGCGACCCGGCCTCGTGGTTCCAGCATGTCGAGGCGCTGTTCCATCTGCGTGGAATCTCCGCGGACGACTCCAGATACTATTTGGTCGTCGCTGCGCTGGGCCAGCAGTCCACACGCCGGGCCATGCAGCTGTTGCGCGCCCCTCCGCAACACGATAAATACGTCGCCCTCAAACATCTTCTGCTCCGGAGGTACAGCCTATCTGCCGCAGAGAGGGCAGATAGAATCCTTTCCCTATCCGGTTTGGGCGACGGGACGGCTGTGGATCTCATGGACAATATGCTGTCGCTGCTAGGCTCGGACGAAGGTGGCTTCCTTTTCCCGCACGTTTTCCTGCGCCAGCTCCCGTCTCCTGTGCGCGCGGCTTTGGCTAACTCCCCGTGTCTGGCCGCTGGTGACTGCCGAGGTTTGGCTGGGGAGGCCGATCGGGTCCTGCTGGCTACCAGACGGTTCTCTGTGCAGAGTTTGTTATCTGAGCCTCTGCAGCCGGCGTCGGAGGACGCGGACACGGCGCTGGTGGCTGGAGTAACTGTCCGGAGACGGCGCGGGAGAGGCCTCTGTTTCTTCCACCAGCGGTTCGGCGGCAAGGCGAGGCGCTGCGTCCCTCCGTGCACGTTTGAGGCGCCGGGAAACTCCCTGGCCAGCGCTCAGTAGCAGCTGTGGGCGCTGGCGGACGTAGTGAGCTGCTCTTCATTAAGGACACGATGTCAGGAAGACCGTTTCTGGTGGACTCAGGCTCGCAAAAGAGCCTACTCCCTCCTGCTAAGACAGACAGGTCGGCCGAAGGCGGCGGCCCACAGTTAAGTGCAGCTAACGGTTCGTCCATTGCGACGTTTGGCACAAGGTTGGTGACTGTTTGCTTCCACGGGCGCCATTTTGAGTGGGACTTTGTAGTGGCCGCCATTACTGTTCCTATTATCGGCGCGGATTTTCTGTGTGCTAATGGCCTGCTGGTTGATGTTGCAAACCGCCGTTTAATAGATGCTGTGTCTTTCGCCACTGTTCCGTGCGAGACAGGGGGAGCCGGGCCGTTAACACACGCTAACTTTTTAGCATTAGGGGATGTTTTTCAGCGTTTGCTGGCGGATTTTCCATCGGTGACTACGCCTGCCTTTTCCACCGCGGTTACTAAACACGGGGTAGAACATTTCATTCCCACTCTGGGACCGCCAGTTTTTGCGCGTGCGCGGCGCCTCGACGCGGTAAAATTGGCTATAGCTAAGGAGGAGTTCGCCATCATGGAGCGTCTGGGTATAGTGAGGCGTTCCAACAGCCCGTGGGCCTCGCCGCTTCACATGGTGCCCAAGGCGGATGGGTCGTGGCGGCCTTGCGGCGATTTTCGCCGCCTGAACAACGTCACCGCCAATGACCGCTATCCCATCCCACACATACAGGACTTTTCCATACGCCTGGCAGGTACCACTATTTTCTCTAAGGTGGACCTGGTGCGCGGCTATCATCAGGGTCCCGTGCGCGCAGAGGACGTGCCCAAGACCGCAGTGATCATCCCGTTTGGGCTTTTTGAGTTCATGCGCATGCCTTTTGGCTTGAAGGGGGCAGCGCAAACCTTTCAGAGGCTGATGGACTCGGTGTTGCGTGACCTTGCTTTCGTGTTCGTTTATCTCGACGACATATTAGTGGCCAGTCCGTCAGCTGAAGAGCACCTGGCGCACCTGAAACAGGTTTTTCGTCGTTTGGACGAACACGGCCTGATAGTCAACCCGGCCAAGTGTCAGTTTGGACTGCCGGTGATTGACTTCTTGGGTCACCACATTTCGCCGCAAGGCGCGGTCCCGTTGCCTTCTAAGGTGCAAGCGGTGGCGGAATTTCCCCGCCCAGTCTCTGTTAAGGCATTGCAGGAATTCTTGGGCATGGTGAATTTCTATAACCGTTTCCTCCCTCGCGCTGCCCACCTCCTTCAGCCACTTTACGAAGCCCTGCGGCTTAAGAAGGCTAACGACCCTGTCGACTGGACTCCCGAACAGGTCCAGGCCTTTGACGGAGCTAAGTGCGCCCTGGCTAACGCTGCCCTCCTCGCCCATCCCACACCCACGGCGTCCGTAGCTTTAACAACCGATGCGTCTGACATAGCCGTGGGGGCTGTGGTTGAACAGCGTGTGGCGAATGTGTGGCAGCCACTCGCATTACTTAGCCGCAAACTGCGGGATAGCGAGCGCAAGTACAGCGTTTCTGACCGGGAGTTGCTGGCACTGCACCTTGCAACCCGGCATTTCCGCTTCCTGCTGGAGGGTCGCCCATTCACGGCTTATGTGGATCATAAGCCGCTGACTTTTGCCATGTCCAAGGTGACTGAGCCGTGGTCTGCTCGTCAGCAGCGCCACCTAGCGGCGATCTCCGAGTTCACAACGCACATTCAGCATGTGGCCGGGAAGTCCAACCCTGTTGCTGATTGTCTGTCGCGTGTGCTTGTGTGTCCTGTGCACCTCGGTGTGGATTTCTCCGCTATGGCTGCCGACCAGCCCAGCGACCCGGACGTCCTTGCCCTTAGGTCAACGCGTACCGGTCTCAAGTTAGAGGACGCTGTGATGCAGGAAGGCAGTCCTGCCCTCCTCTGTGATGGCTGCACCGGCCGTCCCCGCCCCGTTGTTCCAGTGGCCTGGCGCCGTCGAGTTTTCGATTCGATTCACTCCCTCTCGCACCCTGGAGTTCGGGCGCCGGTGAAGTTGGTCGGTTCCAAGTTCGTCTGGCCTGGCCTCCGCAAGGACGTCAAGGGGTGGGCAGCTGCATGTGTAGCGTGCCAGCGCGCTAAGGTCCACCAGCACACTAAATCGCCCCTCGAACCTTTTCCGATCCCGGCCAGACGTTTCGACCACGTGCATGTGGACCTGGTGGGCCCTCTACCTTCTTCACAGGGTTTTACGCACCTGCTCACAATGGTAGATCAGACCACCAGGTGGCCAGAGGCTGTCCCTCTATCCTCCACAACATCCTCGGATGTTGCACGCGCTTTTCTTTCCTCCTGGGTCGCCCGTTTCGGCACTCCGTCAGATATCACCTCAGACAGGGGCCCCCAGTTCATGTCAGAGCTCTGGTCGGCACTTGCGCGATCCTTGGGTGTGCAGGTACACCGCAGTACCGCGTATCACCCTCAGGCTAACGGGTTGTGTGAACGTTTTCACCGGTTGCTCAAGGCAGCGCTGCGCGCTGCGCTCTCGGATGGTAACTGGGTGGATCGTTTACCTTGGGTTATGCTCGGGTTGCGTTCGGCTCCTAAGGAAGACCTCGACGCATCACCCGCTGAGCTGGTGCTCGGTCAGCCGCTCCGCGTCCCTGGGGAATTTTTGCCTGGGAGTTCCGCTCCTTGACCCCGTCCGGCCGTTTATCCTTTTTTGTCCGACAGCACTCGGGTTCCAGGCCCCGTTCACCACTGTTTTCCGCGGTCGTTCGTGCCTGCGGAGCTCATGTCGGCTCGTTTTGTTTTTGTACGGCATGATGCTCACCGCTCACCCCTCCAACCTCCATACGATGGCCCATTTCGGGTTCTTGAGACGGGTCCTAAGGGTTTTGTGCTAGATATGGGTGGGCGTAGGGAGCGTGTCACGCTTGATAGGCTTACACCGGCGCACAGGGTGGCAGGCGAAGTTGTGTTTCCGGCCCAGGTTCCCCGTCGGGGTCGTCCTCCTTCCAGGACCCCGGCAGTGTCTTCACGGGTTCAGCGTTCTGCTTCTCAGCCGACTTTGGACTGTGTTTCACCTACTGTTTCGGCTGAGGGACGGCGTAGCCGTTATGGCAGTCTGCTTAAGCCTCCAGGGAGACACTAATTTTCTTTCCAGGAGTCCCTTCTGGGTGTTCGGGGGGGGGGGGGGGGGCTGTGTGGCGGACACTAGGGGCTATGCCTCTCACCCAGCAGGACTGTGAGCTGGGGGCGTGGTTTACGTTCCCGTGCTCGCCGGTGCAGGGTTGTTCCTCCTGCAGTTGGTTTTTGGAGTTGAGGAATAAACATCAAACTCGCCTTGGTCTCCTGTGTTTTTCCTCATTCCTGCCACAATATATATATATATATATATATATATATATATATATATATATAAACTCCTTATTTGTTGAGCACTTTCCTACCATTGAGTGTTTCTTTTAACAAAATTATATATATATCTATATATAGTGAGATTTAGTATAAGATTTCATGACATTTTTGATATACATATCGTTGCATCCATTATTGTAAATGCAAACTCAACCAACATGCTCTAATTAAAGTATATTATTATTATCATTTGATAAAACCTTTTGAAACAAGTGTTACAAAGTGCATCTCAGCCAAATAAAACCAAAAGGAACAAATAATGACACACATATATTGACCAGGATAAGCAGTTCAGCTAATGGATGGATATGATATTGACAATAATGGAAACATGGAACATGGACACACATGGGTATGTGACTATAAAACCATCTTTCTGCACCCTACAGTCATGCTATGTGTGCTCCATGTTCTGTAATTGCCACCAGCACATTTCACATGTATACCCGAAGAGATGGATTCAGGCGGATTTTGAAGGCCAACTCTTGTATAACTGCAGTGTTCTCATTGAAAATGTCTGTGAATGTTCTCATTCATCCAGGTCATGGTTATCCAAAGGAGTTGAATCAAGTGCAACTGGACTGTGTATATACCAAGTCCAGTTGAGCTTGATTCAACTCCTTTGGATTCTCATTGAAAAGTATTTCAAATGTTGCTAAATTGTGTATTTCCTGATGTCTCCGAGTATCAGCGTTATTTAAACACTATGGGGAAGATAATAAATGATTTTAAATGTTGAATCATCTACTGTGTAAATAGTAATGGAATGTTGAATGTGTAGTGTGACTGTTATTGTGTGTGTGTGTGTGTGTGTGTTATGGATGTATCAGTGCATATATGCATTTGTTGCTGCAGTCCACATTATCTTTGATGGGTATTCCCTTTTATTTTATCATTCGATTGAGTCTTTTTTTATCATCTTGCTGAAGCTTGGACAGCTGTGCACAAAATAAAAAAAAAAAGGCTGGTCCCGGTGAGTGCATATTTGGATGTACTTTAACCTCATGTTCTCTTCATCTGGCAACGTACAAGGTGTTGAGTAGTCATATTGATTTTGTGTACTCCACACACAGAGTAGTTCCTGCTTTCAGCGGACAAGGTTTATCTGCAATGTTCGGTTTACAGTCACTTCATCACAAGCTGACTTCCTAATTTGGCATTTCATGAAGGGAAAGGGCTCTGCCCGGGTGTGATGAGTGGGCATGGTCTGGACAGTGTTTGTTTAATTGTGGTTTGAGAGCCCTGCCAGATCTGTGTTCTGCATGCTCTCAACCATCTACTGAAAGCGTCTTCTTTAAAACACTGAAAAAGCATGAACATAGAGGATTGTTTATTGTTTATAATTTGAGGGGTGAAAATAAATAAAAGAAAAAGAGAGCGTGAGTTGATACAAATGTAAAATGAACTGATCAAAATACCGTTTGAACGCTGTTGCGAACTTCAGTTATTTGGCCAAAACAGATTGGATTTCACAGAAGCAAGGCCAGCACTGCTATTGCTGTTTATCTCTAAATGTGTGCGTTGCTCTTACCGTTTGTTGATATTCACATGCTGCAGATTGAAAGCCACACTCACATACATTCAGCATCCTGCTTAATGTTAATGCAACACCATTCCTGCAGAGTCTCATCGGACACCCTGCTGGTCAAACATCAGCGCCTATAGTTGCATAAACCATATGAAGTCCCTTCCTTTAGTGTTTCACTCGTGTGGACCTGTGCGGAGGAGAGAAGCTGGGCATATTGGGGGAAGGATGCCGAATATGGAGCCGCCAGAAGAAAAGAGGAAGGCCAAAGAGGAGGTTTATGGATGTGGTGGGGGCAGACATGCAGGTGGCTGGCGTGACAGAGGAAGATGCCGAGGACAGGAAGAGATGGAAACGTTAGGGGTCGCTGTGGCGACCCCTAACGGGAGCAGCTGAAAGTAGAAGTAGAAGACGTAGAAGTTCCTTAAGTGTCTCACGTGAACATTTGTGTGTGTGTGTGTGTCTGTGTGTGTGTGTGTGTGTGCGCGCGCGTGCGTATTAATCCAGTGAGTCAAGTGAATTCTTTATGAGACAGTACAAGCCTGTTTCATGCCATAAGCAATCATAAGCTGTCCAATGACATAAGCAGTCGTTTGACAGCTTATGATTGCTTATGGCATAAAACAAGCTTGTACAGTCTCAAAGAATTTACTTGACTCACTAGATTATTTTGCTCCTTATGCACTTTCCCTACCACTGAGTGTTTCTTTCAACAAAGTGATATATATATATATATATATATATATATATATATATATATATATATATATATATATCTCACCAACAATGACGAGATGGCCTACAGAGACAAGACTGAGCACCTCACATTATGGTGTACTACCAACAATCTTGTCCTTAATGTGCAGAAGACAAAGGAGCTGATTGTGGACCTCAGGAGGTCTAGAAGCTGCAGCCACTCCCCCATTCACATCAATGGGGTGGAAGTGGAGCGTGTTTCCAGCTTTAAATTCCTTGGAGTCCACATCAGCAAGGACCTTTCGTGGAAATTAAACACCCAGGCCCTTGTGAAAAAGGCCGAACAATGCCTGCATTTCCTGAGGAGGCTGAGGAGCACCCGTCTACCCCCCAAAATTCTCACCAACTTCCACCACTACACCATAGAGAACATCCTGACCATCTGCATCTCAGTGTGGTATGGCAACTGCACCTCAGTAGACCAGTAAGCTCTGCAGCGGATCGTCAAGGCGGCCCAGCATATCACCGGTACCCAGCTCCCAGCCATAAAAGACATTTATCACAAACGCTGCCCTCGAAGGGGTCTGAGCATCAGCAGAGATCCCACCCACCCCAACCATGGACTGTTCTCCCCCCTGCGCTCTGGGAGGCGCTATAGGAGCCTCAGAGCCCACACTACCAGGCTCAAAAACAGCTTCTTTCCACAAGCTGTTGCCCACCTGAACCTGGCTACCCACTGAATGTCTGTAGATATTTTTAAATATTTTGTACTCCAGCTCTCTTTTAACTTATTTTTAGCTTTTGGTCTTCATGTGTGTATATCTTATATTGTGTTTGCTGTGTTTGTCTCTGTCTGTCTTGCACTGTTTGGTGAAGCCACAGCCCTCATTTTATGTTTAACATGTGCCTGCACATTGTTTTTAATGACAATAATTTGAATGGAATATATATATATATATATATATATATATATATATATATATATATAACAATAATAACAATAATCACCATCATCGTCATCATTATCATTATTACATTTATATAGCGCTTTTCTAGACACTCAAAGTGCTTCACATTGAAGGAGGGAAACTCATCTCCACCACAAATGTGTAGGACCCCCCTCGGGTGATGCACGGCAGCCATTTTGCATCTGAACGCTCACCACACATCAGCTTGAGGTGGAGAGGGGGGAATCATTGGCCAATTACATGGGGGGATGATTATGAATGAATAAATGAGCGAATGAGTGAGTGAATGAATGAGTGAATGAAAAATTGAATGAATGAATGAATGAATGAATTGTTTTGGTCAAACATCATTGTACATATTTACATCAGTCTATTTCACACAACAAAACTTAATCAATCAATGACCGAAAAAGGAATAGGCTGAAGCCCAAGGTTTATTGTTGCCTATACAGTCCTTAGGGGAACCTAGCATATCAGAATTACAAAAGAAAGAAAAAAAGAATTTATACTAAGTTGTAATCCTTAATCATTTTACATTTTAAAGATTTTCTGAAATTCAACAGAGAGCTACACAATTTCAGCTCATCAAGACCATTCCATAGCTTGACTCCCAAAACTGAAACACATCTGTATTTTACAATGGTTCTCACTTTACATGTTTCAAAAATACACAGCCCTCTTAAATACTAGCTTCCTTCTCTTAATTAAAAAAAATGTTGGCTACAAACAGGAAGGCTTATAATTCTAACTCGAAAAATTATTTCCAGTGTTTTTAAATACACAATATCTAAGAATTTTAAGGGGCAGGACCGTATATATAATAGATTAGCAGATCCACAGTAACAACCTTTATTTTTTATTCTATTCTAGGGTTGTGGCAGGATGAGGAAAAATCACAGGAGACCAAGGCGAGTTTGCTGTTTATTCCTCAGCTCCAAAACCAAAAACTACAGCAGGAACAACCCTGCACCAGCAAGCCCGGGAACGTAAACCACGCCCCCAGCTCACAGTCCTGCTGGGTGAGAGGCATAGCCCCTAGTGTCCGCCACACAGCCCCCCCCCCCCGAACACCCAGAAGGGACTCCTGGAGAGAAAATTAGTGTCTCACTGGAGGCTTAAGCAGCCTGCCATAACGGCTGCGCCGTCCCTCGGCCGAAACAGTAGGTGAAACACTGTCCAATGCCGGCTGAGAAGCAGAACGCTGAACCCGTGAAGACACTGCCGGGGTCCTGGAAGGAGGACGACCCCGACGGGGAACCTGGGCCGGAAACACAACTTCGCCTGCCAACCTGTGCGCCGTTTTAAGCCTATCAAGCGTGACACGCTCCCTACGCCCACCCATATCTAGCACAAAACCCTTAGGACCCGTCTCAAGAACCCGAAATGGGCCATCGTATGGGGGTTGGAGGGGCGAGCGGTGAGCATCATGCCGTACAAAAACAAAACGAGCCGACATGAGTTCCGCAGGCACGAACGACCGCGGAAAACAGTGGTGAACGGGGCCTGCAACTCGAGTGCTGTCGGACAAAAAAGGATAAACGGTCGGACGGGGTCGAGGAGCGGAACTCCCAGGCAAAAATTCCCCAGGGACGCGGAGCGGCTGACCGAGCACCAGCTCAGCGGGCGAAGCGTCGAGGTCCTCCTTATGCTACGTTCAGACCAAAGGCGGCGCGAATTTTTTGGGCGGCGGGAATGCTGCAAAGTCAATGGGAGGAGGCGAATGGGCAGAATAATTCGCGGCGAAATTACGGGCGGCGCGAATTGGGCGAATTGAGCGACGAACGCGCCTTCGCAGGAGTTCAAAAATGTCCAACTCGGGCGAATATTTCGCCAGGCGATAGCCAATCACCTTCAAGTAGGGTTAGAACCCGCCTTCATGTTGGGAAAGAATACACGCCCCCTACCCAGAATTCTTTTCGGACGCCGTCCAAACGCAACTCCTGAACGAGCCGGTGAAATTCGCCAAGCTGGGCACGTCTCCGGTTTATGCTATGAACCCAAACAGAACGCTGACGCCGGTTTCGGCGGTGCAAGTTGATATAAAGCAGAGCCACCGCAACTGATCTCTGTCGCTGCTCCATGATGATCACAAGTAAACACAAACTGCTCGTGTGTGGTATTTGTTGTGTGCGGTCTAGCAAACTTGCTAGCAGCGTTGGTGTAACTAGACTGCTTGTTGTGACGTCAACACAGCGAATTCGCGTTCTGTTCGAACACACCTGGCGGAGCTGGCGGCCAAACACGGGCGAACAAAGCGGCGCGAACTCTCTCGCCACCTTTGGTCTGAACGTAGCATTAGGAGCCGAACGCAACCCGAGCATAACCCAAGGTAAACGATCCACCCAGTTACCATCCGAGAGCGCAGCACGCAGCGCTGCCTTGAGCGACCGGTGAAAACGTTCACACAATCCGTTAGCCTGAGGGTGGTACGCGGTAGTGCGGTGTACCTGCACACCCAAGGATCGCGCAAGTGCCGACCAGAGCTCTGACACGAACTGGGGGTCTCTGTCTGAGGGGATATCTGACGGAGCGCCGAAACGGGCGACCCAGGAGGAAAGAAAAGCGCGTGCAACATCCGAGGATGTTGTGGAGGACAGAGGGACAGCCTCTGGCCACCTGGTGGTCCGATCTACCATTGTGAGCAGGTGCGTAAAACCCTGTGAAGGAGGTAGAGGGCCCACCAGGTCCACATGCACATGGTCGAAACGTCTGGCCGGGATCGGAAACGGTTCGAGGGGCGATTTAGTGTGCTGGTGGACCTTAGCGCGCTGGCACGCTGCACATGCAGCTGCCCACCCCTTGATGTCCTTGCGGAGGCCAGGCCAGACGAACTTGGAACCGACCAACTTCACCGACGCCCGAACTCCAGGGTGCGAGAGGGAGTGAATCGAATCGAAAACTCGACGGCGCCAGGCCACTGGAACAACGGGGCGGGGACGGCCGGTGCAGCCATCACAGAGGAGGGCAGGACTGCCTTCCTGCATCACAGCGTCCTCCAGCTTGAGACCGGTACGCGTTGACCTAAGGGCAAGGACGTCCGGGTCGCTGGGCTGGTCGGCAGCCATAGCGGAGAAATCCACACCGAGGTGCACAGGACACACAAGCACACGAGACAGACAATCAGCAACAGGGTTGGACTTCCCGGCCGGAAGATTGCCGCTGGGTGGCGCTGCTGACGAGCAGACCACGGCTCAGTCACCTTGGACATGGCGAAAGTCAGCGGTTTATGATCCACATAAGCCGTTAATGGGCGACCCTCCAGCAGGAAGCGGAAATGCCGGGTTGCAAGGTGCAGTGCCAGCAACTCCCGGTCAAAAACGCTGTACTTGCGCTCGCTATCTCGCAGTTTGCAGCTAAAAAATGCGAGTGGCTGCCACGCATTCGCCACACGCTGTTCAACCACAGCCCCCACGGCTATGTCAGACGCATCGGTTGTTAAAGCTATGGACGCCGTGGGTGTGGGATGGGTGAGAAGGGCAGCGTTAGCCAGGGCGCACTTAGCTCTTTCAAAGGCCTGGACCCGTTCGGGAGTCCAGTCGACAGGGTCGTTAGCCTTCTTAAGCCGCAGGGCTTCGTAAAGTGGCTGAAGGAGGTGGGCAGCGCGAGGGAGGAAACGGTTATAGAAATTAACCATGCCCAAGAATTCCTGCAATGCCTTAACAGAGACTGGGCGGGGAAATTCCGCCACCGCTTGCACCTTAGAAGGCAACGGGACCGCGCCTTGCGGCGAAATGTGGTGACCCAAGAAGTCAATCACCGGCAGTCCAAACTGACACTTGGCCGGGTTGACTATCAGGCCGTGTTCGTCCAAACGACGGAAAACCTGTTTCAGGTGCGCCAGGTGCTCTTCAGCTGACGGACTGACCACTAATATGTCGTCGAGATAAACGAACACGAAAGCAAGGTCACGCAACACCGAGTCCATCAGCCTCGGAAAGGTTTGCGCTGCCCCCTTCAAGCCAAAAGGCATGCGCATGAACTCAAAAAGCCCAAATGGGGTGATCACTGCTGTCTTGGGCACGTCCTCTGCGCGCACGGGAACCTGATGATAGCCGCGCACGAGGTCCACCTTAGAGAAAATAGTGGTACCCGCCAGGCGTATGGAAAAATCCTGTATGTGTGGGATGGGATAGCGGTCATTGGCGGTGACGTTGTTCAGGCGGCGAAAGTCGCCGCAAGGCCGCCACGACCCATCCGCCTTGGGCACCATGTGAAGCGGCGAGGCCCACGGGCTGTTGGACCGCCTCACTATACCCAGACGCTCCATGATGGCGAACTCTTCCTTAGCTGTAGCCAATTTTACCGCGTCGAGGCGCCGCGCACGCGCAAAAACTGGCGGTCCCAGAGTGGGAATGAAATGTTCTACCCCGTGTTTCGTAACCGCGGTGGAAAAGGCAGGCGTAGTCACAGATGGAAAATCCGCCAGCAAACGCTGAAAAACATCCCCTAATGCTAAAAAGTTAGCGTGTGTTAACGGCCCGGCTCCCCCTGTCTCGCACGGAACAGTGGCGAAAGACACAGCATCAATTAAACGGCGGTTTGCAACATCAACCAGCAGACCATTAGCACACAGAAAATCCGCGCCGATAATAGGAACAGTAATGGCGGCCACTACAGAGTCCCACTCAAAATGGCGCCCGTGGAAGCAAACAGTCACCAACCTTGTGCCAAACGTCGCAATGGACGAACCGTTAGCTGCACTTAACTGTGGGCCGCCGCCTTCGGCCGACCTGTCTGTCTTAGCAGGAGGGAGTAGGCTCTTTTGCGAGCCTGAGTCCACCAGAAACGGTCTTCCTGACATCGTATCCTTAATGAAGAGCAGCTCACTACGTCCGCCAGCGCCCACAGCTGCTACTGAGTGCTGGCCAGGGAGTTTCCTGGCGCCTCAAACGTGCACGGAGGGACGCAGCGCCTCGCCTTGCCGCCGAACCGCTGGTGGAAGAAACAGAGGCCTCTCCCGCGCCGTCTCCGGACAGTTACTCCAGCCACCAGCGCCGTGTCCGCGTCCTCCGACGCCGGCTGCAGAGGCTCCGATGCCACACTCTGCACAGATAACCGTCTGGTAGCCAGCAGGACCCGATCGGCCTCCTCAGCCAAACCTCGGCAGTCACCAGCGGCCAGACACGGGGAGTTAGCCAAAGCCGTGCGCACAGGAGACGGGAGCTGGCGCAGGAAAACGTGCGGGAAAAGGAATCCGCCTTCGTCCGAGCCTAGCAGCGACAGCATATTGTCCATGAGATCCACAGCCGTCTCGTCGCCCAAACCGGATAGGGAAAGGATTCTATCTGCCCTCTCTGCGGCAGATAGGCTGTACCTCCGGAGCAGAAGATGTTTGAGGGCGACGTATTTATCGTGTTGCGGAGGGGCGCGCAACAGCTGCATGGCCCGGCGTGTGGACTGCTGGCCCAGCGCAGCGACGACCAAATAGTATCTGGAGTCGTCCGCGGAGATTCCACGCAGATGGAACAGCGCCTCGACATGCTGGAACCACGAGGCCGGGTCGCTCTGCCAGAACTCTGGGAGTTTCACAGCCGCGGCGAGAACGGCCGGCTGTGAGAGTTGGGGCGGCGTGGCCGAAGTGGATTCACACTCCTCTTCTGCTCCAAACATGTTCAATTCGGGGTCACCAATGTGGCAAGATGAGGAAAAAACACAGGAGACGAAGGTGAGTTTGCTGTTTATTCCTCAACTCCAAAACCAAAAACTACAGCAGGAACAACCCTGCACCAGCAAGCCCGGGAACGTAAACCACGCCCCCAGCTCACAGTCCTGCTGGGTGAGATGCATAGCCCCTAGTGTCCGCCACAGGGTCTATATTTTTTATAAACATTTCCTCAAACCTCAACACAGTATGGCAGATATGGCATTATCAATGAACAATACAATATACATGCAAACATTTCCTATTCAGCACTTCCCTTGTTTTGTAAAGAATGGCAATAGATTCAGATCATTTCCATTTAATATATTATATTATGATCTACCAATTCCTTGAATTTTGTTTCAAATACTCTTTCAATTTCAACGCCATTTAAATTCAGCTTTATTTCAAAATTAACCCTAAAACCACCGAACAACATAAATTTTGTTTTATTTTCATTTAGTGATAACTTACTAATATCAAGCCCTTTTTTAACATTCTCGATTCCCTTTCTACTGTTTTCAACAATTATTTCATGTCCTCCCCAGAACAAAATAAATTTGTATCATCAGCAAATGTAACAAATTTCAATATATTAGATACTATAGAAATATCATTTAAATAACGTATAAACAACTTAGGTCCCAATACTGAACCTTGTGGAACACTACACATTACTCTTCTTAGATGTGATTGGGTGTTTTCAATTTTCACATATGGAAACCTATTATTTAAATAAATTCTTAACCAGCGTTGTGTGACACCTCTTATCATAGTGTTCCAATTTTTGCAAGAGTAAGGAAAGATCAGTTGTGTCAAATGCTTTACGTATTTTGTTTCTTATCTACTGCTGTTGTTATATTTTCTACAAAATCCATCACTGCTAAAGATGTCGATCAATTGCTCCTAAACTCATATTGATGGTCCCTCCATAACTCATATTTGTAAATAAAGTCATAAAGTCTATTTACAAATACTTTTTCAAGTATTTTAGAAGATTAAGGTTGCAAAGACACAGGTCGATAATTTGATACAATATGTTTGTCACCATTTTTATAGATTGGAACCACCTTATTCATTTTCATTTTATCAGGAAAAATACCTGTTAGAAAAGATTTATTACATATGTAAGTAAATGGTTTGGGGACACAATCAATTACCTCTTTTATTAGTGATATATCAATAGTATAACCATCAGTGGATTTTTTATTCTTAAACTTTCTAACCACTTCCACCACATCACTCTCACAGACTCCACCAAGGATCATTGAATTTCTGTTGTCAAATACAAAATCAAAATCAAAATTACTGTCTTCATCTGAAGGAAGGTTAATTTCCTTTGCCAAATTTGGGCCTATGTTACCAAAAAAAAATCATTAAATTTATTTACAAGCTCCTCTATATTTTCAATAATTTTCACAAAATATGATGGAAAATTCCTTTTCCTACGATTTTTAATCATGTCATTGAGCACACTCCAGATAGCCTTAATATTATATTTATGCTTTTGCAACAGCTGATTAAAATCGTATTTTTGTTGTGATCTCATAATAAATGTTAATCTGTTTTTATATTTGTAACCCATATGATATATAGGGCTACTAATAGTCATTGATTTAGAGGTGTAGTGACATGCCGGTCCTTAAGAGGCGCACTATGCAACTCTCTAGAGTAGAGACTGCTGCACGCAGTCGTCATTATTTCTTTTCTCTTTTCTTTTTGTGAACATCCTGGAAATTGTGCTCTTGAACCGACGACTGAATTTTATTATACACTAGAAGAACCCCGCTACAATGTAGCGGTTTGGTTATCCACCCATCTAAATCTCCCTCCTCTTCATCCTGCCAGCTAACCGCCCCCCCCCCACTCAAACTCCCTCCCCCCAAATGCTTGGAATCATCTGAAATGCCGAGAAAAGTGGTTTTTAGCCATTTTTAGAAAAATGCATATTTATGCATAATTATGCATAATTTTAATTTTCTGGGATTTTTCCCGTACTCTCTGGAACAATACCTACCACCTCCAAAAAGAATTAGGATCATAAGTGCTTTAGTTTTCGGTCCCGCTATCTACACTAACTAACACACACACACACGCACACATTACGAAAATATATGAGTAGATAGCCTCAGAAAGTAAGAGTATTGACATTTTTTGATTCTGAAAAGTGCTATGTATAATCAGAATCTCATCTGTGAGCTTACGAAACGAAGGTCTGTCGAGTTTTAAGTATTTGGAACTCCAGTGAGTAAAGCACGTTTTTGTGCTAGCTTATTGCTAACCAAAGAAGGGAAAATAACGCTGGATCAGATAGCTGTTAAGATACTCTTCATAAAACCAGTCGGGATTACAAGAATGTCTAATGTTTGAATAGCCCGTACTTTGGTACGTATTGTATCATCCATTGTATCATTGTGTCATGTTGAATGTTTTAGAAGATAGCTCACGCCAATAGTTAGCTAGTGCTAAGCGCTAGCTCAGTCAGTGAAGCACTGGGGAATTGTGTAGCATTAAAGATGCGTGGCACTTATCCTGTTGACGTTAAAGCCATTCGGTTTAAGTGGTTAGCGCACTTAAATGGTTTGTATTGAGGCTACACTGTGATTGCACTGATTTTGTGTAACAGAATTATATATACACTACCGTTCAAAAGTTTGGGATCACCCAAACAATTTCGTGTTTTCCATGAAAAGTCACACTTATTCACCACCATATGTTGTGAAATGAATAGAAAATAGAGTCAAGACATTGACAAGGTTAGAAATAATGATTTGTATTTGAAATAAGATTTTTTTACATCAAACTTTGCTTTCGTCAAAGAATCCTCCATTTGCAGCAATTACAGCATTGCAGACCTTTGGCATTCTAGCTGTTAATTTGTTGAGGTAATCTGGAGAAATTGCACCCCGCGCTTCCAGAAGCAGCTCCCACAAGTTGGATTGGTTGGATGGGCACTTCTTTGAGCAGATTGAGTTTCTGGAGCATCACATTTGTGGGGTCAATTAAACGCTCAAAATGGCCAGAAAAAGAGAACTTTCATCTGAAACTCGACAGTCTATTCTTGTTCTTAGAAATGAAGGCTATTCCATGCGAGAAATTGCTAAGAAATTGAAGATTTCCTACACCGGTGTGTACTACTCCCTTCAGAGGACAGCACAAACAGGCTCTAACAGGTACTATTTAATGAAGATGCCAGTTGGGGACCTGTGAGGCGTCTGTTTCTCAAACTAGAGACTCTAATGTACTTATCTTCTTGCTCAGTTGTGCAACGCGGCCTCCCACTTCTTTTTCTACTCTGGTTAGAGCCTGTTTGTCCTGTCCTCTGAAGGGAGTAGTACACACCGGTGTAGGAAATCTTCAATTTCTTAGCAATTTCTCGCATGGAATAGCCTTCATTTCTAAGAACAAGAATAGACTGTCGAGTTTCAGATGAAAGTTCTCTTTTTCTGGCCATTTTGAGCGTTTAATTGACCCCACAAATGTGATGCTCCAGAAACTCAATCTGCTCAAAGAAGTGCCCATCCAACCAATCCAACTTGTGGGAGCTGCTTCTGGAAGCTTGGGTGCAATTTCTCCAGATTACCTCAACAAATTAACAGCTAGAATGCCAAAGGTCTGCAATGCTGTAATTGCTGCAAATGGAGGATTCTTTGACGAAAGCAAAGTTTGATGTAAAAAAAATCTTATTTCAAATACAAATCATTATTTCTAACCTTGTCAATGTCTTGACTCTATTTTCTATTCATTTCACAACATATGGTGGTGAATAAGTGTGACTTTTCATGGAAAACACAAAATTGTTTGGGTGATCCCAAACTTTTGAACGGTAGTGTATATATATATATGTAGTGATTAAGTTGTGGTGGACACGTATTGGGGATAGAATTCACCCCAGGAACTAAGGGTTAAGTCAGGGTTGCCCTGGCAGGTTAACGCAGGGTTAAGTTATGGTTGTTCAGCCAGTTTTCTGGTTATTCTTGCCGCCTCCGCTCCGTCGAGCTGTGGTTTTGTTGTCTCTCTGATTTACCGTGGATTAAAGAAAGTTGCCTACACGGCTAAAGTGTGAACCTACGGTCTTCTCCGTTCCTTCGGCTCTACACTGGTGACCCCGACGTCGGTTTTCGGATAAGTTTTCTGAAACCACACACATTATGGCTACGAACGCCGTTGCAATTAAACTGCCGGAGTTTTGGGAGTCTTCCGCGGCTACATGGTTCGCGCAGGCTGAGGCACAGTTCGCGCTTAGAGACATAACAGCGGACGAGACCAGGTACTACTACGTAGTGGCGGCGCTGGGGGGCACTACGGCTTCCAGGATAAGCGGTTTCATAACCAACCCACCGGCCGATGGTAAATACGCCGCACTTAAGAATCTCCTCCTTGAAACTTTTGAACTGTCAACAACGGAGAGAGCACGTCGCCTCTTCGCAATTCAGGGCTTGGGAGATGGCAAACCATCGGAGCTAATGAGCAGGATGTTAAACCTACTGGGTCAAGAAAAGCCATGTTTCCTGTTTATGGAGCTGTTTCTGCGCAACATGCCGCCCCACGTCCAGACTGCGCTCGCTAACTCCACCATCACTGATCCCCGTGAGCTGGCAAAGGAGGCTGAGCGATTCTTCGTCGCTACACAACGTTCCTCCCATGCCGGGGTGCTGGCTCCTACCTTCACTGGCCCCCCGCCGACATCGCGGGCGTGGCCCGACGGTGGCCCCACAGCATCAGACCGCTACAAGCCCTCTGGACTCTGTATGTACCACGCTCGATTTGGTGCGAAAGCTAAACGGTGCCGTTCCCCCTGCAACTACAGGCCGACGGGAAACGAGAGAGCCAACACTCAGTAGTGGCCATGAGTGTTGGCGATACGAGCAGGCTACTCTTCATCCTCGACACCATCTCCGGTCGGCGATTTCTCTGTGACACGGGCGCACAGAGAAGCGTGCTCCCTGCTACTGACGTCGACATCATGGGCGGGGAGCGGGGCCCCCAGTTGGCGACGGCTGACGGCAGCCCTATCCACACCTACGGCGTGCGGTCTGTAGAACTGTGTTTTGGTGCACAACGATTCACGTGGGAGTTCGTCATGGCCAATGTAACGCTTCCCCTCCTCGGAGCTGATTTTTTGTGCGCTTACGGTTTGCTAGTGGACTTTCTGAACAGCCGTCTGGTCGACGCCTTAACCTTCTCCTTCGCATGTACGCGGAGGGAAGCGGCCTATGCAGGTCTAGCCAACTATCTCTCAGAGGCAGACAAGTTCAACCGCCTCCTCGCTGAGTTCCCTGACCTCACCCAGCCTACCTTCTCTGCACCCACCGCTAAGCATGGGTTGGAGCATCACATTGCTACGAAGGGGCCCCCGGTCTACGCCAGAGCCAGGCGTCTCGACCCCGCCAAACTCGCCATTGCCAAGTCTGAGTTCGAGCACCTGGAATGCATGGGGATCATCCGCCGCTCTGACAGCCCGTGGGCGTCCCCACTCCACATCGTCGCTAAGCCTGATGGAGGTTGGCGCCCATGCGGGGACTACCGCCGACTAAATGACGCCACCACGCCCGACCGCTATCCTGTCCCGCATATCCAGGACTTTTCTGCAAACCTGTCTGGCAAACGCGTCTTCTCAAAAGTCGACCTGGTCCGTGGTTATCATCAAGTTCCCGTGCACCCCTCGGACATCCCCAAGACAGCGGTGACTACCCCATTCGGCCTATTTGAATTCCTACGAATGCCATTTGGACTCAAAAACGCGGCCCAGTCCTTTCAGCGGCTGATGGATTCAGTGCTCCGTGGCCTTCCTTTCATCTTCGTCTATTTGGACGACATACTCATCGCCAGCGTCTCCGAGGAAGAACACCTGTCCCATCTTCATGCTCTCTTCACACGCCTCAGCCAGCATGGGCTGATCGTCAACCCGGCGAAGTGCCGGTTCGGGCTGACGGCCATTGATTTCCTCGGGCACCGCATCACAGGGGACGGGGCGGTCCCCCTGCCCTCAAAGGTGGAAGCGGTGGCGGCCTTTCCGCGCCCCCAAACAGCTCGTGCGCTCAGGGAGTTCATCGAGATGGTGACATTCTACCACCGCTTCATTCCCTGAGCCGCCTTTATCATCCGGCCACTGTACGAGGCGCTGAAAGGCAAGTCCCCCAACCAGGCGGTCGACTGGACAGCAGAGCGGGACCATGTGTTCACCGAGACTAAAGCTGCGCTCTCCCAGGCTACCCTGCTGGCGCATCCTTCACCTACAGCGCCTATTTCCATAACCACAGATGCATCGGACTATGCTGTTGGTGCGGTTCACGAGCAGTGGGGGGGGGGGCTTGGCAGCCTTTGGCCTTTTTCAGTTGCCAGCTTACACCCCGAGAGCGCAAGTATAGTACTTTTGACAGGGGACTCCTCCGTCTCTGTCTCGCCATCCGGCATTTCCAGTTCCTGCTAGAGGGCCACGAGTTTACTGCGTACGTGGACCACAAGCCCCTCACGTTTGCCATGTCCAAGACGGCCGAGCCATGGTCCGCTCGCCAGCAGCGACAACTCTCCTACATTTCGGAATTCACTACCGACATCCAGCACGTCGCTGGTAAGTCTAACCAGGTAGCTGACTGCCTCTCTAGGGCAGTGATTGGGGCGGCCCACCTAGGCCTGGACTATGCAAAGATGGCCGCTGACCAGGCCACGGACCCGAGCATCCTCCGTCTCCGGACCTCCGACACGGGGCTCCGCCTGCAGGACGTTCCTTTCAGCGACACAGGTGCCACCCTCCTGTGTGACGTCTCCACAGGACAGCCCAGGCCCATTGTCCTGGACAGCTGGAGACGCCCCGTGTTTGAAGCTCTGCATGGCCTCTCTCATCCAGGCGGTAAGCCATCCGTGCGCCTGACCTCTGCTAAGTTTGTGTGGGAGGGACCTAAGAGAGACGTGAAAGCGGGGGCCGACTCGTGTGTTGCTTGTCAGCGGGCTAAGATACACCGCCACATTAAGGCGCCCCTGGAACGCTTCGCAGTGCCGAAGAGACGATTTGACCATGTCCACGTCGACCTGGTTGGTCCCCTACCCCCCTCCCATGGGTTCACCTACCTCTTCACTGTGGTGGACAGGACTACGCGCTGGCCTGAAGCTGTTCCCCTGGCATCCACGACGTCTGCTGATGTGGCCCGGGCTTTTATCGGGTCGTGGGTCTCACGTTTCGGTATGCCTTCCGACCTTTCATCTGACCGCGGGCCACAGTTTACCTCAGAGCTATGGAATGCTGTGGGTGAGGCTCTGGGCGTCAAGCTTCACCGCACTACCGCCTACTACCCTCAGGCGAACGGCCTATGTGAGCGCTTCCACCGGTCCATGAAGGCTGCGCTTCGGGCTACTCTCAAGGACTGCAACTGGGTCGACAAGCTCCCATGGGTCATGCCGGGCCTGCGGACCGCCCCGAAGGAAGACCTACAAGCCTCCTCTGCGGAGCTGGTGTACGGCACGCCGCTGCGAGTCCCAGGCGATTTCATGCCCAACGCAACGCGTCCCTGGTCAGCTGTGGACCAACGAGCCTCCTTGCTGGACGGGGTCAGAGCTTTCACACCCGTCCCTACCACCCAACACGGCGCTCCGGTGTCCCAGGTGCCCCCAGGTCTGCGGTCTGCGGACTACGTGTTCATCCGTCACGACGCACACCGCCCCCCTCTGCAACCCCCTTATGACGGCCCCTTCCGCGTCCTGGAACGGGGAACTAAGCACCTGGTGGTGGATTTTGGGGGCACGGCCGAGCATGTTTCAGTGGACCGAGTTAAACCCGCACACCTGGACTTGACGCAGCCGTTGGAGTTAGCCCAACCTCCTCGTCGCGGTCGTCCCCCGGTTCCGCCTCCTCCCCCCGTGGAGGCCCGCGCTGCCTCTTCTGATCCTCAGGCCGACCTCCACAGGCCCGCGTCAATGCCTCCCAGAGACACTCCGGCCCCTGTTACCCGGAGCCGCCGCGGACGGCCTGTCGTCCCCCCGCGCCTGCCTGACTTCGATTACTAGGGTGAATTCTGGGGGGGCTCATGTGGTGGACACGTATTGGGGATAGAATTCACCCCAGGAACTAAGGGTTAAGTCAGGGTTGCCCTGGCAGGTTAACGCAGGGTTAAGTTCTGGTTGTTCAGCCAGTTTTCTGGTTATTCTTGCCGCCTCCGCTCAGTCGAGCTGTGGTTTTGTTGTCTCTCTGATTTACCGTTGATTAAAGAAAGTTGCCTACACGGCTAAAGTGTGAACCTACGGTCTTCTCCGTTCCTTCGGCTCTACAAAGTAATGATATTGCAATTCATATACATGTTAATGGAAAGCATATTGTAAGATGTTCTGAATGAAAAGAAATTAATGAGATCTCATGTTAGAAACAGATATAGAATGAAATACTTACTATTCTGCACTATTTGTGTAGATTGTTTTTTTTAAGTACCAGATAGAATTTGAAAGATTGTGATGGCGAGCCCAGCCCAGTGAGACTGTGGACGATCATAGAAGCGGTGGCCTACTGTAGGATCTGTCCCAGAAAACGTCTGACAAGCCTGAATCATTCATCCAGACACCAGATAAGAACTCATACACACTAGCCCATTTCCTCTACCAGGGTAGAAATAGTCATCGCTGAAGTATATTCAATACACTCACGGATCAGGAACTGAACTCTTGGACCAACACATACACTCAAGGAACTGAATTTTTCTTTCATCTCAAACCACTAACACTCATTGAGGGTTGTGATTTGAACGAGGTTTTCTTTGGTTTATTATTTTATTTACTTTAAAGAGCTCTATTTTGTTTTATTTCAATTCTTTTATGTAAAAAATTAGCGTTGTGTATATTTTGCTGTTGTGAGGAAATAAAATTGTCAACTGTTCAACTACACATCAACTCCTCTCGTGAGCTAGTCAAGGCAAACCCCTCACCGAACCTAGTTAGATGTTAGCGCCTTTACTGCTACCCCTAGTTTGCACTGGAGGTGCTACATATTTTTTTGTACTTGTCCTTCTTTTCATTTGTTAGATGTTTAATAAATTCCCTATAGAGCCTATTTTTCTCTTTGCAAGCTTTTTCAAACCCCTTTGTGAACCATGGTTTTCCCCTCTTTTTAGAATTTTGTCTATACTCTAATGGACAATGCAGGTCATAGATTGTCAAGAATGTGTCCAAAAATGCATCATATTGTAACGAATTCGGGGGACAACGCAACTACAGGAACTGCCGCGGCCGGGAAGCGAACCCGTATCGCCCGCACCGCAGGAGACATCGCTAACCGCTCGACTAAAGGGTCAGACCCGCCGGCCAACGGCCAGCGTGTCTTCTTATCCATGCACGTTATACCACCCCCCCCTCGGGAAGCGCGTCCCCGCACTTACGCATATCAGCTCCTTCACGCCTCAGGGCGCATACGCTTCCGATGGCCTTACGGTCGCCATCCCACTTCTGACACCAATGTAGCGAATTCGGGGGACAACGCAACCACAGGAACTGCCGCGGCCGGGAAGCGAACCCGTATCGCCCGCACCGCAGGAGACATCGCTAACTGCTAGACTATAGGGTCAGACCCGCGAGCCAGCGGCCAGCGTGTCTATTGGGGAGTGTAACGTGCATGGCTTAGTAGACACGCTGGCCGCTGGCTGACAAGTCTGACCCTTTAGTCGAGCGGTTAGCGATGTCTCCTGCGGTGCGGGCGATATGAGTTCGCTTCCCGGCCGCGGCAGTTCCTGTAGTTGCGTTGTCCCCCGAATTCGCTACAATACTAACAAGTTCTGCAGTTTTCATATGATCATTAGATCTCAACAAATCAATGTTAAAGTCACCACAAACAAAAATCACTTTATCATTGTATTTTTCATATCATTCAGAAATGTTCGTATTAAATTGATCAATACATGGCCCCGGTGTTCTATAGATGCAACTAATTAATATGTTTTTGAATCTTTCCACCTTAATTTCAATGGTTACACATTCCATCAAATTGTCAATAGCAGTTGTCATATTACCAATAACCCTACATTTAAGAGCAGACATCACAAATAAGGCAATGCCCCCTTGCCTTTTATTGACCCTGTTCTGCCAAAACATTTCGTAGCCCTCTAATCCATCCTGCAGTTCTTTATTATCACTCCACCAAGTCTCTGAAATTGCTGTTACACTAAACCTTTGCTGAAACTGTTGAAGGTACTCTTTAATTTTTGAGAAGTTACTATAGAGACTCCTACTGTTGAAATTAATCATTGAAAACCCCCCATTTCCACATTGGAAATGAACTTGTTTTCAGAATAATATTCACAATTAATGTTAATATTCTGGTAGAAGTTGGTCTCGGGATAAATGTCATGTTCTAACTCGTAAAGTTTGTGATCACTAAAGTCAAAAGACTTTGAATCTGTGTATTTACCCATTTTCTTATACCAGATTTGTCACTCACAAACAACATTGCCCCTTACAACACAGCTAAAGTGAATGTATGACATTTCCCCACTATTCCACCTATCTTCCATAATATTCATCATTATTCATTTATATTTCTCAAGATCTTTTGTGTCTGACGGCTATAACTTTGGTCTGTTCTGGTGTCCCATTCAGTCTTATCATTACTTTACAGTTCCTTGTCCAAGTCTCCTGAATTAGTTTTTCCTTTCTCACGTATTCTTCCAAGAATACGTGAACTTTATTACCGCAAATGCTGTCCCTAAGGCAATGACACTGGCTGAAATCCAAGATGCAACCAAAGCTGACCCCACTCTATGTAAAGTCATTCGACTCATCAAAGAAGGTTCGTGGGGGTCGCTGTCTGAAAAGCAGGATTTTGCTGATGGAGTTGATGTTGCTGCTCTAATGTCATTCAAGAAAATCAAGTATGAACTGACAGTGACCGCTACTGATGACGCTGTGCTACGGGGCACAAGGATTGTTGTCCCCCATTCTTTACAAATCAGGGCAATATCACTTGCACATCAAGGCCACCATGGGGTGGTCAAAACGAAGAAGTTGATCAGAGAGAAGGTCTGGTTCCCTGGCATTGACAAACAAGTAGAAATCATGATAGCTGGCTGCATCCCATGCCAGGCTGTTTTGCCCAATCACACACAAGAACCTCTCCACATGTCTGAGCTGCCATCATCACCATGGGGAAAAGTTAGTGTGGATTTCTGTGGTCCATTTCCCTCTGGTGATTACCTTTTGGTGGTCATTGATGAATATTCAAGGTATCCAGAGGTCGACATTCTACAGTACACATCAGCCAGATCCACAATTCCTAAACTTGACAACCTTTTCTCTTCATTAGGAATTCCACTAGACGTTAAAACAGACAATGGCCCACCTTTACAAAGCTCAGAATATACAGAGTTGCAACATACTTGGGTTTCAGACATAGAAAGATAACTCCACTCAGGCTAATGCAGAGGCTGAATGTTTTATGCATACCCTTGAAAAGACTATACGTGCTGTCCATGTTGAAGGTCGTCCATGGAAACAGACTCTGTATGCGTTTCTCCGCAACTACCATGCCACGCCTCACTGCTCGACTGGAATGGCTCCCGCTGATGTGCTGTTTGGTAGGCCCCTCAGAATCAAGCTGCCTGAATCTCCTCTTCCCTTCCAGTCTGAGGCTGATGCAAAGCTACGACAAGCAGATGCAGTGGGAAAGAACAGGATGAAACACAGTGCTGACAGGTGGCGATGTGTTGCTCTTATGGCTCTGAAAGTGGGCGACATGGTGCTATGTCGTCAAAAGAAGGAAGGGAAGCTATGCCCTGCCTACAGTCCCCGCCCATACCAGGTCATTGCTGTTAAGGGTTCAATGGTGACAGCCAAATGCAACGACCATGTCATCACCAGAAACTCATCTCTCTTTAAGACTTTACAGGTGGTTAAAAATCACCACTTTCTGTCATATGAGTTGACAGTCAAGGATGGCGGACAAGATGTCAGGGACTGGACTGAAATACATACTGAAAAAATCCCAGAGCCTTTAGCCCCTGAACCCTCTTGAATCACAGTCACCTGTTTGTAGATACCCAGTCAGAGTAAACAGAGGACCCCTGTCATATCTCACTGATTTTTAATTGTGAACGGGCTGAAAGGTATAATACAAAGGAAAGATTTGAGTTGGACTGGCTAAAAGTTATTGTTTAAAAAAAAGTAAGGAAAAGAGGGTTGTGATGTCTATGGTTTATAATGCATGTGATGCTTCTTGTGTTGTAATTTGACGTTGTTTTATTTTATTCATTGAGGGGCGCTTTTGGTTAATTTTGTTGTAAATGGTTGTGGGTTGAAAGAAAGAAGAAGAAAACCCCGGAACTGTAGGATCGTTTTAGATTGTTACGGTTGCCAAGCATGGAAGATGAATAAGTTAATAAAGGAATTTAAACATTACATTGCTCCCTTGGAATTAGATATAATAACGTTGCAGCTACGAAGAGGCACTACATAGGGCTCGCTGTTGGAGAGGCTATGTACTGGCAGGGAGAGATTACGTGCTCAGTTAGCATTTCTGCTAGCCAGCGGTGAAGGTTGAGAGTGACACGTGACAAGCACAGAACTCTACACCAACACACTAGATGCTTCACAACTACCCGACTTCTTACAGAAAAAATGTCGGACACGCATCAGATTATTTGTTACGTGTTGGAAAAGGAGTAGGGGGAAGTATTGTGGTGATACACAATTGACGATAGATTCACCAGGGGCTGCTGCTCCTTTAAGGCAGACGTTCAGAGTGCTGACGTAGGCACTGCTTAGAGTTTTCCAGGAAGTGGAACCATGTTTTTCAGCAGCCTAGCGGTTAGCTGGTTGCCACGAGAGATTGTGCTGTATCGGTGTTGTTTTGTGTGGCGAGTAAACAGAATTGACTCGACTCGATCTCTCCGTCTCCTCATTCCTGCACTCCCACATTGGTGACCCCGCACGTTGACAACGAACATGTCGACCCAAAGCGATGACGACACCGCTCCGGCTCCGAGTGACGCTAACGGGATGGCTCATGTTAGTGCTAGCATCTCAGCAGCAACGGTGAAGTTGCCCGAGTTTTGGCAGCACAGTCCCTGGCCATGGTTTCAGCACATTGAAGCCCAGTTCGAGCTGGGAGGAATAACGCAGGACGTTACGAGGTATTTCCATGTGGTGGCGGCGTTGGATGCCCGGACGACGGCCCGAGCTATGGGGCTACTGGAAGCCCCCCCGGCTGTGGGAAAATACGGCGCACTCACCTTCGACAGGGGCCCGCAGTTAACGTCGAACCTCTGGACTGCAGTCGCTGAGGGGCTGGGGGTGAAGCTCCACCGCACCACAGCGTACAACCCGCAGGGCAACGGACTTGGTGAGCGGTTTCATCGGTCTATGAAGGCCGCTCTTCCTGCCAGCCTCACTGACAGCAACTGGGTCGATCGCCTCCCGTGGGTCATGCTCAGCCTACGCTCCGCCCCCAAGGAAGACCTCCAGTCCTTGTCTGCTGAGCTGGTTTACGGCCAGCTGCTGCGTGTCCCGGATGAGTTTCTCCCTGACGCCGTGGCCCCCTGGTCTGCAGCTTCTCATCGGGCTGTGGCCCGGGATGGTGCCAACGCTTCGCTCCGATCCCTACATCTCACCCGTGTCTCCCTCAGTCCTACGTCCCCAAGAATCTGCTGTCGGTCAGGTACGTCTTCATCCATCACGACAGCCACTGTACCCCCCTGCAGCCCCCCTACGACGGGCCCTTACGCGTCCTGGAAGTGGGGGCTAAGAACGTTGTGGTGGACATGGGGGGCAAGCCGGAGCGGGTCTCGGTGGACCGGTCGAACTGGCCCTGCCCTCGCGGCGTGGATGCCCCCCTTCTTGGGCCCCCGGCCCAGCCTCAGCCCCTGCCCGGGCTCCAAGCTCTGTCCCCTGACCCCGCCCCTATACCCATTCAGCGCAGTTGTTTTGGCCGCCTGGTCCGCCCCCCGAGACGTTGACAGTTTCACTGGGGACTGTTCGCCTGTTGGCTGTTTGTGTTTCACTGATTACTGATGTGTTACATTACTGTTTTGTATTTTTTCGTGACGGTGAATTCAGGGGGAGGCCTGTGTGGTGATACCCAATTGACGATAGATTCACCATGGGCTGCTGCTCCTTTAAGGCAGACGTTCAGAGTGCTGACGTAGGCACTGCTTAGAGTTTTCCAGGAAGTGGAGCCATGTTTTCAGCAGCCTAGCGGTTAGCTGGTTGCCATGAGAGATTGTGCTGTATCGGTGTTGTTTTGGGTTGATACAGATAACTACTACTTTCGGCGGCTCGGCTGCTGCAGTTAGGGGTCGCCACAGTGGATCATCCGTTTCCATTTCGTCCTGTCTTCTGCATCTTCCTCTTTTCCTCTTCCCTGGCAGCTCCATATTCAGCATCCTTCTCCCAATATACCCAGCATATGTCCTCCACACATGTCCAAGCCATCTCAATCTTGCCTCTCTTGCTTTGTCTCCAGACCGTCCAACTTGAGCGGTCCCTCTAATATAATCGTCCGTAATCCTGTCCTTCTTCATCACTCCCAGTGAAAAGCTTAGCATCTTCAACTTTGTCAGTGCCACTGTCTCCAAACTATATAACATAGCTGGTCTCACAACCATCTTGTAAACCTTCCCTTTAACTCTTGCTGGTGCCCTTCTGTCGCAAATCACTCCTGACACACTTCTCCACCCACTCCACCCTGCCTGCACTCTCTTCTTCACCTCTCTCCTTCACTCCCCGTTACTTTGGACAGTTGACCCCAAGTATTTAAACTCATATGCCTTCGTCACCCCCACTCCTTGTATCCTCACTATTCCACTGTCCTCCCTCTCATTCACGCATAGGTATTCCGTCTTGCTCCTACTGACTTTCATTCCTCTTCTCTCCAGTGCATACCTCAAACCTCTCCAGGCTCTCCTCAACCTGCACCCTACTCTCGCTACAGATCACAATGTCATCCGTAAACATCATCGTCCATGGAAACTCCTGCCTGATCTTGTCCGTCAACCTGTCATGAAACCATACTGCTGCTTGCTAATCGTCACCTCTCCTCTTAACCTAGCTTCTATTACTCTTTCCCATATCTTCATGCTGTGGCTGATCAACTTTATACCTCTGTAGTTGCTACAGTTCTGCACATCGCCCCTATTCTTGAAAATCAGTACCAGTATGCTGCTTCTCCACTCAGGCATCCTCTCACTTTCCAAGATTCTAGTTAAAAAACCCACTGCCATCTCTCCTAAACATCTCCATGCCTCCACAGGTACGTCATCAGGACCGACTGCCTTTCCACTCTTCATCCTCTTCATAGCTGCCCTCAATCTCTCCTTACTAATCCGCTGCACTTCCTGATTCACTATCCCTACATCATCCAACCCTCTCTCTCTCTAATTTTCTTCATTCATCAGCCCGTCAAAGTACTCCTTCCACCTTCTCAGCACACTCTCCTTGCTTGTCCGCACATTTCCATCTTTATTCTTGATCGCCCTAACTTGCTGCACATCCTTTGCAGCTCGTTCCCTCTGAGTAGCCAATCGGTACAAGTCCTTTTCTCCTTCCTTGGTGTCTAACCTGTCATACAACTCACCATACGCCTTTTCCTTTGCTTTTGCCACCTCTCTCTTTGCTTTACGCTGCGTCTCCTTGTACTCCTGTGTACTTTCTTCATCTCTCTGACTATCCCACTTCTTCTTTGCCAACTTCTTCCTCTGTATAATTTGCTATGCTTCCTCATTCCACCACCAACTCTCCTTGTATTCCTTCCTTTGTCCTGATGACACAAGTACCTTCCTAGCGGTCTCCCTCACTATTTCTGCAGTGCTTGCCCAGCCATCCAGCAACTCTTCATTACCACCCAGTGCCTGTCTTAACTCTTGCCTGAACTCCACACAACAGTCTTCCTTCTTCAGCTTCCACCATGTGATCTTCGGCTCTGCCTTCACTCACCGTTTTTTTTTTCAAGCATGTATTTTATTTCAGCTATGTGATCCATAAACATTATAGTATTTCTCTCCCTGTGTAGACACAGAACCCACTTGTCACTTCTGTAAGAGCAATTCTCTACTGCAGTACCAGGCCACACTGCCGGAGGAAAACGTCGTCAACTTCTGCAGCTCTCAGTGCGTCACAAAGTTCCAGGTGCTGTATTGAACCACACTATGAAGTTCAAATTCAAATTTTGTTCTCCAGTCAGTTCCCGCAGATTATGCAAAGATAAAAATCACAAGATATATAACATGATACAATCCTTGTGTTACAGCACTGGTGTCACATTGGAATTCATACATGAAATCCTTTGAATTTTATGAGTGAAGAATATTTCAGCAGTAGATGTGGAAGAAATCCCACTCCACATATTTATTCTGAATCTGTCTGTTAGTATCTCAGGCATTTCTTTCTTAGCAATATACAAAGGAATCAAAGTAATATATTGGAAAATCAAATATCAATGTCCCCCCCAGCAGACCAGTTTACCTGATCATTGCATGTAAATTCTGAAAGCTGAAACATCCTAAAACCCTGCTCTTCCCAAGTGGTTCCTGTCTTGGTCCAGTCCAAAGTGCGGCAGCTGGTCATTTAGAAGCTAGACTCCTGCAATGGCTCACTCAGCGGTTCTCTCATGAATGTCTTTATGATGTTTACAGTGGGCTTGTAATGCATCTCGAGGGAGCAACAGTCGTGCATACAACAAAAATAGACCATGAAGGATTTGATTTTAAGGGAAAAGAAGAATTAAAAACAAAATTGGATTGGCTTGGCTTTTTCAAGATTGAAGTTTCCAGTTGGCTGAAGTCAGAGTATTGTAATGTGCATGGATAAGTAGACACGTTGGTCCTTAATTAACGGGTCGGACCCTTTAGTCGACTGGTTACCGTTGTCGCTTGCGGAGTGGGAGATACGGGTTTGCGTCCCGGCTGTGGTGGTTCCCGGGCTGCCCCCCGAATTCGCTACAGTATTATATACCATTAATGAAGTGGTCAAACTGAATTCTTAGGAATCTAGTTTTCTTCCTCTTCTTGGTCTCCAAAGTTATCCAACAGACCAACATCCGATGCTGCCTAGCTACGTTCTCCCCTGTTACCACCTTGCAGTCTCCAATCCCTAAGCTATAGTCCACCTAAGATATATATATATAAAAAACGTTGTGTCCGGCCGATTACCCCACTCTTTTGAGCTGTCCCGGTCGTTCCACCCCGTCTGCCGATGCAGGGAGGGCTGCAGACTACCATATGCCTCCTCCGATACATGTAGAGTCTCCAGCCTCTTCTTTTCACCTGACAGCGAGGAGTTTCGCCAGGGGGACATCGCACATGGGAGGCTCACGCTATTCCCCCCACTTCCCCTCCCCCGAGAACAGGTGCCCTGACTGACCAGAGGAGGCGGTAGTGCAGGGACCAGGACACATACCCATATCCGACCTCCCTCTGTGGCTGTCTTTGTGATCTTTATTTGGTTACTTCACATTTAAATCCCCATTCTTTGTGTTGTTTCTGTTATTTTGTCTGTCCTCTGTATTTTCCCATCATCTCTAATAAGCAGCTCTTCTGTGTTGGAGACATAAAGGTGAAGGGATGTAATGTCATACCAGGCATTGTTTGCAACGAAGACAATATATTGGCAATTTTTTTTTAATGCACTACATTAAGTATTGTTTATTATCTTTTTTTTAATTTCTCATTGGTTGTAATCACCTTTGAATGTTAACTCTTTTAAGGTTGTGGGTCACTTAAACCCAAGTGTTTTTTCATTTATTTTTTCTGTACTTGTATTTCACGGTCACTTTGTCTCTGACTTGTCAGTTTAAATCAGTCAATATTGTCTGAAAAGGAAAAAAAAGAAACTTTTTTATACCATTCGTCCAGATTCTCTCAGTCTATCCCCGTTGGTCTGCCATGTGTTTCATGAAGGGAGCTGTTAGGAGGCATCATCTCTAGAAGAAGGTAGAAGATACATTATTGTCACTGTATATACATACAGGGAAATTCATTCTCTGCATGTAACCCATCCTCTATACACACACTAGGGGCAGTGGGCGGCTGCAGTACAGCGCCCGGGGACCAACTCCAGTTTTTTGTCATCGCCTTGGTAAGGGATACAGGCAGGAGTATTAACCCTAACATATATGTCTTTTTTGATGGTGGGAGGAAACCCACGCAGATACGAGAAGAACATACAAACTCCACACAGAAAGGACCTGGGATGCTCTGGGGTTCGAAGCCAGGACCTTCTTGCTACGAGGCAACAGTGCTAACCACTGGGCCATCACGCTGCCCAGCTCTTCACTGAGCTTACATTGATTCCAGTGTCTTGGTGACCTTATTGTCATCCTTAAGAGCTATGGTGGAAAGCATTTTCCCAGCGGCAGGATGTCTGAAACGCGACACGATGGTAAATGTCATTGCACATCAGATAGCTGAAATATCATCACATTAATTTCAGGTGCTCAAATTGAGGACATTTAAAAAAAAATTGAATTACATGTGGGACTTTTTTCAAGATATATAATTTGAGTAAACCAGTAAGATTTTATTTAAAAATACACTGAAGGGTATCTACAGGAGTAAGAGCAAGGAATTCCATCAGAGAGGGTTGAGTTGAGCTTGTTTGGTCATGTTGGGTACATTTCGGTTACATGCCCTTAACAAAAAAAAAATCTCTTAGGATCAAGAAGCAAATGTCTGTCAGAACACTCCTTATGTTAGAATACTCCACATAGACAGAAGGGTCCCAGGAGGTAAAACCCCTAGATATATAACCATCTCAAATGAGCGATAATCTTGAATGAACTGTCATAGCGTTTTCAGTCCAGATAAACGTTACATAAATCACCAGATAAGAGTTGTGTCGTTGCACAAATCAATTTTTTGTGTTAACAACTCATGTAGAAAGATTAAGTGGTATCAGTGATCGATATTAGTAATATTCATTAGCTTGTCAGTTAACTATGTTAAAAAATTTCAATTTTGCTCTTTACCTGAATATAGCAAATATCTATATCTAGGTTACAATGTGGATGAAAACTGCAAGTATGTATACTTGCATTTCTGTCACATGATGTATTTATATAGGTCCTACCTGTCAGACATGCATTTTATTGACATAACATGTGACTCGTGTTATGATTTCAAGATACTATATGTGATACAGAGGTATATCTTATATCAGTGGGCTTTTTAGTAGCTGTTTAGGTGTTGGATGTTCTAAGCATGAAACATATTTTTGGTGTCATTTTCCTGCTCAGGTTTTGTATTTTTCATTATTTGCTTGAGCTTGTAAAGAGGAAGCCAATTTTCAGGTAATAACACTTGAGGTCAGTAGAAAAGCAAAGGAAAAAGTAAACTGGTCCTATATGAGTTATTATGATGATTCATTTCCTGTTTCAGGGCAGGGGTATAGGTTAATGCTGCAAAATAGCAAGACCTAATTATAGACTCAAGGTTGATCTGTCTGTCGGCACAGTGCTGCAGTGGTTAGTGCGGTCGCCTCACAGCAAGAAGGTCCTGGGTTCGAGCCCCTGGGTAGCCCAACCTTGGTGGGTCATCCTCTATGTGGAGTTTGCATGTTCTCCCCATGTCTGCATGGGTTTCCTCTGGGGGCTCCGGTTTCCTCCCACAGTCCAAAGACAGTATAAGTCAGGTGAATTGGCGGTACTAAATTGTCCCTAGGAATGAATGGGTGTGTGTGTCAGCTCTGTGATGGTCTGGTGGCCTGTCCAGGGTGTCTCCCCGCCTGCCGCCCAATGACTGCTGGAATAGGCTCCAGCATCCCCGCGACCCTGAGAGCAGGATATGCGGTTAAGATGATGGATGGATGATCTGTCTCACGCTGTAATGTCAAGATGAGGCAAGTGACAATGAACTTAAAAAAAAAAGAAAAAGGATGTGGAACTCAGTGGGAAGGATAATCGGGTATTTTCAGTGGAACATATGTTATTTTGATCTATTTGGTATAATAATACATTCTAAATCTCCCATATTTGTTATTGGAAAGATGAGAGGATCTCATCATTCTGTAAAAAAAGAACATCTTTGAAAACAAAAAAAGACTCTTTTATGCCTCTAACAATTAAGAAATCAGTCTTAATAATGAAGATGACAAACTGAGAAAGATTGGGTTGGCGAGTCTTAACTGTTTCGCTCCGTTGTATAATTAGGGCATTTGTAATATTAGCCTGTTTGTGAATCAAATTCTGAAGAAGTGAAACCTTCATAATTAAAGAAATAAAGTAGCATTCTTAACTGCTCTATAATCTTATGTACCAGAGATCCCATTTCCTTTACAAAGCTAACCTGTGAAACCAGCTTACTGTACAATTGCACTTTACTTTGTAAGATGGGAATGAGAATGTTAGCTGGAGTTAACCAGAAGATAAATTAAACTTTTGGTAACGCTTTACATTAAGTGCATGTAATAAGTGTTAGTTAATAGGTAGTAAGACCCTTACAAGTTCTTGTAAAATGCTAATTTTATTATTATGTGTTAATAAGACTATAATAAAAGTTAGTTAATAAGTCATAAAGCCCTTATAAGTCATAACTTTTGCATTTTGTGGACTATCAAAATTATTTTAATAACTTAAATATGAGGGTCCTTAGATGTTACGTGCAGAGTTTTATGCAGATTGGATTTATAACCAGAGGGCACCCCGGTGGCTCACCTGGTACACTATGTACCACATATAAGTCCTTACTGCAGCGGCCTGGGTTCGAATCCGGCTCGGGCCCTTTACTGCGTGTTATCCCATCTCTCTCCCCTTCCTTTCCTGTCTCTCTCTCTACTATCACTATCCAATAAAGGCAGAAAATGCCACAAAAAAAAAACTTAAATAAAAAAAAAAAGATTGGACTTACAACCTAAGACCAATGTGAAAAAGTAGGTTTTGCATATTTTGCACGTGCCACCTAGTGGCCGAAGATGTGTTTATGATGCTATTATTACCACTTATATAGTCTAATTAACACATAATGTTAATGAGTATTTTATAAGGACTTATAAGGGCATTATTACCTATTAACACTTATTGCATGCACTTAATGTAAAGTGTAATCAAACTTTCTCAATAATCTTGTCAAGTAACTGTAAACTGCAAAAACTGTCATCTCTAATTGGTCTCTATCCAAATGATGGAATACATAGCCTTTTATATGGAATGAAAAAAAAATTATGTTTCTATTTGAATTTAGCTAAGTCACATTTTATACTATGTAAAAGTGACTTGTTCCTAGTACTCAATCATAAAATTCATAGTCATAAATTTACAAACCTGGTCAAAAGCCCTATTTGTATTGCGCTATTTGGTGAGTGCCCGAAGGATTACATGGATGTCAGCTGATGCCAACTTGCTGAATACCGAATCAGTTTAAAGGATTTTGCAACCCATCTCTCAGTTTGACCACGAACAATAGGAAAATAAGGTTTAGGTTCAAAAATATCAGTTTCCCTTTAAATGTTAAAGTCTAATAGTAACCCAGTCACTGAGGATGCACAAGCCAGTGCATTCTTAGTGTCTGTCCCAAGCCTGGATAAATGGGGAGGGTTGTGTCAGGGAGGGCATCTGGCATAAAACCTTTGCCAAATTAAATATGCAGATCATAAATTAGATTTCCATACCATATCATCAAGGCCTGGGTTACCAACAACCACCACCAGTACTGTTGGCCAGCAGGGGGCCGGTGGAAACTATGCTATTGTTGGACGAAGGAGGGGAGGGGGAGGGCATGTCCAGAGGAAGCAGGAGAGGAAGGAGGGTAAGAGTGTGGAGGTGAGAGTCAAAACTTTGAATGTTGGCACTATGACTGGTAAAGGGAGAGAGCTGGCTGATATGTGTGCAAGAGACCAGGTGGAACATGGTCACATATAAGAATGGAGGAAAGTGCACACAGGTGGACTATATTTTATGTAGGAGGTGCAATCTGAAAGGGATTGGAGACCTCTAGGTGGTAACAGGGGAGTACATAACTAGGCAGCATTGAACAGTGGTCTATAGGATGACTTTGGAGACCAAGAAGAGGAAGAGAGTGAAAGCAGAGCCAATGATCAAATGGTGGAAGTTGAGGAAGGAAGACCATTGTGTGGAGATCAGGGAGGGATTAAGAGGCACTGGGTGGTAGTGAAGAGTTGCCAGATGGCTGGGCAACCACTGCAGAAATAATGAGGGAGAGAGCAAGGAACATACTTGGTGTGTCATCTGAACAGAAGAAGGAAGACAAGGAGATTTGGTGGTGGAATGAGGAAGTACAGCAAAGTACACAGAAAAAGAGGTTGGCAAAGAAGAAGTGAGATAGTCAGAGAGATGAAGAAAGAAGACAGGAGTACAAGGAGATGTGGCGTAAAGTGAAGCGAGGGGTGGTGAAGGCAAAGGAAAAGCTGTATGGTGAGTTGTAAGAGAGGTTAGACACTAAGGAGGGAGAAAAGGACATGTACCGATTGGGTAGACAGAAGGGCCAAGCTGGGAAGGATGTGCAGCAGGTTAGGGCGATCACAGATAGAGATAGAAATGTGCTGACAAGCAAGGAGAGTGTGCTGAGAAGGTTGAAGGAGTACTTTGAGGGGCTGATGAATGAAGAAAATGAGAGAGAAGGTTGGATGATGTGGGGATAGTGACTTAGGAAGTGCAGTGGATTAGCAAGGAGGAACTGAGGGCAGCTATGAAGAGGATGAAGGGTGGAAAGGCAGTTGGTCTTGATGACATACCTGTTTAGGCATGGAGGTGTTTAGGAGAGATGGCAGTGGAGTTTTTAATTAGATTGTTTAACAAAATCTTGGAAAGTGAGAGGATGCCTGAGGAGTGAAGAAGAAGCATACTCGTACGGATTTTCAAGAATAATGGTGATGTGCAGAGCTGTAGCAACTACAGAGGTATTAAGTTAATCAGCCATAGCATGAAGATATGGGAAAGAGTAGTGGAAGCTAGGTTAAGAGGAGAGGTGACAATTAGCGAGCAGCAGTATGGTTTCATGCCACAAAAGAGCACTACAGATGTGATGTTTCCTTTGAGAATATTGATGGAGAAGTATAGAGAAGGTCAGAAGGAGTTACATTGTGTTTTAGTGGATTTAGAGAAATCATATGACAGGGTGCCGAGAGGAGGTGTGGTATTGTATGAGGAAGTCAGGAGTGGCAGAGAAGTACTATGTAGGAGTGGTGCAGGATATGTATGACGGGCAGTATGACAGTGGTAAGGAGTGCAGTTGGAATGACAGATGGGTTCCAGGTGGAGGTGAGATTACATCAAGGATCAGCTGAGCCCTTTCTTATTTGCAATGGTGATGGACAAATTGATGTATGAGATCAGGCAGGCGTCGCCGTGGACTATGATTGTGGATGACATTGCCAGCAACCATACCAACATGTACCCTGGCTCTGCCAAATGACGGAAGCTAAGCAGGTATGGGTTTGGCTAGTACTTGGATGGGAGACCTCATGGGAAAATGAGTTGCTGCTGGAAGTGGTGCTGGTGGACCAGTAGGGGGCAATCTTCCCTCTGGTCCTAAAAAAAAAATAATCAACAAATATCAAATCCCAATGCCCCAGTGCAGATATGGGGACACTTTGCTGTAGGAGATGCCATCCTTCAGATGAGACGTTAAACCGAGGTCCTGACTCACTGTGGTTATTAAAGTTCCCATGGCACTTATCACAAAGAGTAGGGGGTTCCCCAGTGTCCTCGCAAAATTGCCAACCTGGCTGTCTCCATCTGGCCACCTAATCATCCCCCCATGTAATTGGCTCAATGATTCCTCCCTCTGCACCTCAAGCTGATGTGTAGTGAGCGTTCTGGTGCAAAATGGCTGCCGTGCATCACCCAGGTGGGTGCTACACATTGGTGGTGGTTGACGTGAGTTACCCCCTTCAAGGTGAAGCGCTTTGGGTGTCTAGAAAAGCGCTATATAAATGTAATGATTATTATTATTATTGTGATCTGTAGCGAGAGTAGGGTGCAGGTTGAGGAGAGCCTGGAGAGGTGGCGGCATGCATTGGAGAGAAGAGGAATCAGAGTCAGAAGGAGCAAGACACAATACATACGTATGTGTGAACAACAGGGAGGACAGTGGAATGGTGAGGATGTAAGTAGAGGTGATGAAGGCGTATGAGTTTAAATACTTAGGGTCAACTGTTCAAAGTAATGGAGAGTGTGGAAGGGATGTGAAGAAGAGAGTGCAGGCAGGGTGGAGTGGAGTGGTTGAGAAGAGTGTGAGGAGTGATTTGCGACACAAAGGTACCAGCAAGAGTGAAAGCGAAGGTTTACAAGATGGTAGTGAGACCAGCTATATTGTATGGTTTGGAGACAGTGGCACTGACGAAAAAACAGGAGGTGGAGCTGGAGATGGCAGAGTTGAAGATGTTTAAGATTTTCATTGGGAGTGATGGATTAGGAATGAGTATATTACAGGGACAGCTCGGGTTGGATGGTTGGAGACAAAGCAAGTGAGGCAAGATTGAGATGGTTTGGACATGTGTAGAGGAGAGATGCTGGGTATATTGGGAGAATGATGCTGAATATGGAGCTGTCAGGGAAGAGGAAAAGAGGAAGGCCAAAGAGGAGGTTTATGGATGTGGTGAGGGAGGACATGCAGGTGGCTGGTGTTGACAGGGGAAGATGCAGAGAACAGGAAGAGATGGAAACGGATGATCCGCTGTGGCAACCCCTAACGGGAGCAGCTGAAAGTAGTAGTAGCAGTCCAATAGTGAGTGATCAGACCACAGTTACTCTTTTAGTGATCCTACATATATATTTGATAATTTCATATGTCAGTATTTCAATGAAAGGAAAGTAGAATTATTGCCTCATCCCTCCCTGCAGCTCTAACAGCACACATAGTAGCTAGCAGCTGTACAGATTAGTGAAGAAGGTGGGATCATGCTCTCCCCTGTTATTTCAGTTTAGACATGTATTATGTACCCAAGTCCCATGCTTTCATCTTCACCTTGAGAAATATAGCACGGTATTTACTAAATGCTTTGCCTGACAAGAACTGAGATGATAGGTTTAATACTTTGCAATGAGTCTTTGGATGTGGAAATTGATGTCAGAGGTTATACCTTGTCTACATATTTACCTTGTGCTCACACTTGGTGACACTGGTCATCCTGATCTCTGTCTCAGCTCCTGATACAGGATGATATCTTTGACAACCTTTCAGGCACTTGAAGGTAAAGTTTCCTGAACAGGGGAAGCAGGGTCACTGGGGAAAGGCTTTGCATGGTCAGGGAAATTGTCTTGATTCAATGGAACTGTTGAATGGGTGCCCATGAGGCACAATACATCACAGTCTGACTGTACACTCTGTTAAACAGCAGAAATTACATTTGCTTTATTTACACACCATATGACTGACGCACAAGGACATGATAACATGCTGACATTTTATAATTTTATAAAGGGTACAAAAATCAATTTTTATGCAGGAAGCCGAGAACCAATGCCAGTTTGTGGTATGCACTATGTGATGTATGATTATGATGAGCAGCATTGCAATACCAGGCAATAAAAGGACCCTCTCCCAACAGATGTCATTAAATTGACTAAGCAACAAAAGTAGAATAATCTCTGTTTGCACTCCATTTTCCTCTTTGAGAGAGCAGTAACAGAAAGTTGAACTTTCTCTAGGAAAGACAAAGACTTTACAACATATATAAAGAACATAAAAGTATCTTTCTATCCTCTTTGCTATCACCTTGCTACAGCTATCTTGTTTAGTGTCTTAATGGGTAGCAGATAAGCAGCTCCTATGTTAGCTTTGCCGCTGTTTAATTAAAAAGATACCCGGGGGACTTGAATGTCAAGTTACACCATCCACAGTACACCCTTTGATGCAACTACATTGATGTAGCTGAATGCTGCTCCACTGATAACATGATCTTCAATGGCCGGTGCAGCAGCAGCCCTCATTATACCTGTTTTGTTTCTTTTTTTGTTTTGTTTTGTTTTTTTGCATCCTCTAAAAGTATGTTTTTCTTCAGAAATATTTTACTGAGATCTGCATTCTTTCCTTGAATGTGTATTTTTAACAAAGAAGAAACTATTGTTTAAACAGGACCAAATTTGTAAGTAGAAAATCACAAGCCAGGCAATAATCCAAATATTCATTGTATGATGAATTTACAAAAATATCAATATTTTAATGCAAACCAAGTGTTTGTTCAGTGCACAAAAGACAAATGTACAAATCAAAAACTATACATGTTGATTTAAACATAAGATAAGCATGTTAAAAATATTAACATGGTCAAGTGAGTAAACATCCTCTCAGGGAAAAAATAAACAAAGTACTTAAATTGTTACAGTGATTGGTATAAATAATTTTGTAAATAAATTATGAGCCTTTTGTCTCCGCCTCCAAACTTCTCTGGTGAGCAGATCGTTGCATGTTGGTCAGGCAGTGTATTGATTTTTTGTCACTTGCATCTGTGAAGACAAGAGGGATTTTTTTATTTTCTTTTTAAGCAGCATACAGCATGCATGACTATGGACGTGATATGACTTGACTGTCTTTTTTTTTGTGGATTTCTCCCCCATTATCTCCTCAATTGAATTTGGCCAATTACCCCACTCTTCCAAGCCGTCCCGGTCGCTGCTCCACCCCCTCTGCTGATCCGGGGAGGGCTGCAGACTACCACATGCCTCCTCCGATACATGTGGAGTCACCAGCCGCTTCTTTTCACTTGACAGTAAGGAGTTTCACAAGGGGGATGTAGCATGTGGAAGGATCACGCTATTCCCCCATTCCCCCTCGAATAGGCGCCCCGACCGACCAGAGGAGGCGCTAGTGCAGCGACCAGGACACATACCCATATCCAGCTTCCCGCGTGCAGACACGGCCAATTGTGTCTGTAGGGACGCCCGAGGTAACACGGGGATTCGAACCGGCGATCCACTTATTGGTAGGCAACGGAATAGACCACCATGCCACCCGGACACCCCATGACTTGAGTATCTTAAATAAACTGGAGGGCAATGGGAACTCTGTAGACCACATGCATCCTTTCTCTGAATTTTTTAAACTATTTGATTCTCTATTAATTTTGAGTGCATGACTTTTTTATGTTTTGAAGATTGAGACAAATTATTTTCCCAGTCTTGAAGCTTTTGAGACAGTCAGAGTTGATGACCTATATCTGCTTTTTAATGATGATCAGACTAATTTAACATTGCTATTTAAATCCTCTATCTATAGAAGTTGTTGCAGTGTACCCCAAAACAACCAGATATAAAAACAGTTTCTTTCCGTGGGCTGTTATTCACTTGAACGCTTAACACTGTCAAATAAATCAACCATTTTGTATATAATACAGCGAATTCAGGGGGGGCAGTCTGAGAACCGCCACAAACGGGACACGAACTCGTGTATTTCGCACCGCGGGCGACAACGTTAACCAGTCAACTAAAGGACCCGAACCGTTAGCCAAGGGCTACTGAGCCTATTCATCCATGATCGTTACATTGCCCCCTTCCTTCGGGAAGGGCGTCCCTAGCCGGACCGTCACAGCCGGGGCGCAAACGTGTGTATGTTGCACCACGGGTGACAACGTTAACCAGCCGACTAAAGGGTCCGACCCGTTAGCCAAGGGCTAACGTGTCTACTTATCCGTGTACGTTACACTACCCCCCCCCCCCCTTTGGGATAGGCTCGGTAGCCCTTGCTAACGTGTCCGACCCTTTAGTCGACTGGTTAACATAGACGTCCGCGGTGCGGAATACAAGAGTTCGAACCCCGGTCGTGATGGTCTGGGCAGGGACGCCCTTCACGAAGAAAAGGGGCAATGTAACGATCACGGATGAATAGGCTCGATAGCCGTTGGTTAACGGGTTGGACCCTTTAATCGACTGGTTAACGTTGTCGCCCGCGGTGCGGGATATCTGAGTTCGCGTCCCGGCTGTGACGGTCCGGCCGGGCTGCCCCCCGAATTTGCTACAATACTATTGTAACGTGCACGGATAAGTAGACACGGGTCGGACCCTTTAGTCGACTGGTTAACATTTTCGCCCGCGGTGCGGAAGATATGGGTTCACGTCCCGGCTGTGATGGTTTCCGGGCTGCCTCCCGAATTCGCTACATTGGTGTCAGAAGTGGGATGGTGAGACCATGAGGTCATGGGAAGCGCGTGCGCCCAGAGGCGTGAGGGAGCTGATATGCTGAAGCACGGGGACACGCTTGCCGAAGGAGGGGGGTAGTGTAACGTGCATGGATAAGTAGACACGTTAGCCCTTGGCTAATGGATCCGACCTTTTAGTTGAGCGGTCAGCGATGTCTCCCGCGGTGCGGGCGATACGGGTTCGCATCCCGGCCGCAGTAGTTCCTGTGGTTGCCCCCCGAATTCGGTACACTATACTGTACTTATTTTGTACGTATATTGTACGTACATTGTACGTATACTGGTACGCTCTGTCATGTCCATCTACCGCAGGCATGCATGTAAGTAACCTGCCTACATCTATTTCAGCATCTCTGACTTATTCTGTGCACCACTGCACTTTATCACCTCTTATTATATTATAAATCAATCCTTGTGTATGGGATGAATATATCTGAAGATTGTTGTGTTGTAGTGTTGTTATTCTATGTTAAGTACGCTGAGACAGCCACGAAACCGGAGTCAAATTCCACGTATGTGCAAACCTACATGGCCAATAAACATGATTCTGATTCTGATTGATCGATCTCATTGTTGATTGGCTGGTTGGTAATGGTAGAGGTGGGGTAACTGGCGTGTTTAATGTCATTTGGGTAGTGAGCAAAATTGAATGTTCTGTCAGTATGGCTTTGAGCAATATACAAGGTAAATTGATATTCAGGGATTAAAGCAAAACTAAAGGGTCCGACCCGTTAGACAAGGGCTAGCGAGTCTATTTATCCGTGCACGTTACAGCCAACCCTCCCCATGGGTGTTTATGCTCTGAAATGAAAGGAGGAACCTGGCTAACCTGTGACTAGCATAACAAAGTAATGTTAGTGTGCTAGCTATCATTAGCTATCATTAAATTAGGTATATCTGGCCACAGACTAAGCTGGTTACATTCATCAGGTACATCAATAATGTTATTTTGTTAGTAAGTAATACATTGATATGTTGATAATGGTAATAATTATTGTGTGGGTAAAAGTAACAGTAATAATACGTTAGCTATATTAGCTATCAATAATAGCTAGTAGCAAGCTTAGCTTGGAGCAGACAGGTATTATTGTTGATTTTGGATGGATTAAGCTGGCCATGGGGTCTGCTATACTGCAAAATCCATTGCCGATATTGCGCTTCTTGTGTTCTGGGTTTCGGGAATAGAAAGGAAATTACACCCCCTCCAAACTTTTCAGATATCTAGTATCCGATTTGCAGATCCAGTTTCAGCATTTTGCTGTCTGTTTGAAAGCTTGGCGGACTTCCCTCACATAGAAACCGTTGCTAAGGTAGGATTAGACAAGCACCGTTCTGGGGCGGTACTTTGCGAAAGGTCAGTTGTAGTATGTATGGAACCACGTGTGCATCCGGGCGACCGGTACAAGTCCGCAGCTGTCCACAGAATGTATGTCCGAGCCTTACATAAATCTTATATTATAAGGGAAACTTGGCACTGATCTCATACATACTCTCTGGAATCCAAATGACAGAAATCGGTCATCGCGATAGAGAACTTTTGAATGAATGATTTTACGAATGCATGAATGAATGAATGAATTTAATAATTTGACATTTTAAATGTTTAATAATTTGATAGCGGATACGAGCCTCATTTTGTGCGAAGCTTTTATCCTCTATCATAATACGCACTTTTTTATTCTTCTTACTTTGTCTATTTGGCTAAAATGTGTGGCACATGAAAAAACAAATCCTGTGTAACGAGATTTATGTCTTTTTCATGTATCCTACCTGCAGGAGCGGTGGTCAAAGTGTCGCCTCTTAGAGGCACAGATGGTAGAGTTGAGGTGACAGGGGTGCATAGGTCTTGGCTTGTGTGACGGCTGGAGTCTAGGAAGACAGTCACAGTGCTCCACATCTATCTTACAATCAGGCATCCACGAATTAGGTGAAAACTCTGTAGGAGAAATAAAAAAAAGACCATTAAATATGTGCATTAGATACCCCAGAGCTGGATTTTGGCAACTGCGCACACACACACCTGGTTTATTAGAGGGGTAAGGTATACATCTGTGGTCAATACAGTCCCAGATCAGCCCACTGGCACAAAGTCTCCGTGAGTCCTTTGCCTCTGAGAGCTGGCGCATGGGAGAGCAACTGCCAATGAATGAAACACAGGGAAATTAAATATATCAGTTTAAAAATACAGTGCTACAGCAATTTCGACCAAGACGTATTCTGATGGGCTGCACTCACCCACTCCTTTTGTGAGGTCGGGCGTTTCGCCTTATTATGGCAGGCTCCATGCACTTGCACTCTGTATGATTTGCTACTTTTATCAGCACAGGCTCAGGCCCAAACTTGAATGGGATAACACTTAAAAGCTGAAACACACACGCAAACACATATACACATGTCCATTCATGCAGAGAACACTTACATTTGCATATCGTGATGTGGATCTTTGGTTTCTCCACCCTGTGTCATGCCTGAACAACTACTGAAATGCTGAGTGAGATACTTATAAATTCTAATTGAAGCCAAAACTTTAAAAACTGTCAACATAATTTCAAGCAAAGTTAAAAGAATGCTAATTATTCATTCATAGCTGCAAAGTGTGGACACTCACAGTTTTATTGACATATGTGGTGGTTGTGTTTCTGCAGGTGACCCCCTCTTTATTGCAGCAGCCATTGCACCTGTGGGTGGGACATACAGGTCGAATTGTGGTTTGAGTACAAGTTCTGTAGGATCCCACATGAGACGATGATGATGAATTCGACTCAATTAATTTCCCAACAATTAAAATAGACCAAACAATTGGCAAGCCAGGTGACGTTAACAACACACTTTGATGTAAAACACACCTGTAGACGGAAACACAAGGTGGCTTGAAGAACATGGAAGGCTCGGTGCCTAATTCCTTGGCCACATCCACACATGTTTCCCTTGGCATGCACTGGGTGCGCTGCCACTCCTCATCGATGGCTATGTGGTAGACATACAGTATGAGACACACTCAGGGGTACACACTCACAAATACATGCACAAAGTTTTTTTTTTAACCTTTATGAATCCAAAGAACACGTATTAACTTGACAAACATAGGTTTCTCCAGATATACCCTGCCTCAAATTCACTTCACTTACACATATTTTCAGCAAAGTGCTAATCAGTATAACCACAGTCATCTGCCATGGGCCACAGTGGGCTACCCAGTTCAAACCACTGTTTACTACAGTGTGCTCTGCTCAAGAGTACTATGGTGATAGATGTCAAGGGAGGGGCGACTCGCCAACTTCCCTAAGCAAATTTTTCCAGCATGTCAGGTTATTTGAGCTGACATGCTTCCGGTACAGTTGCACGCACGCACACACACACACACACACACACACACGTATTGCACGTGTATTTGTTTTAGCCAACCTTTAAGTATTTCCAGACTGTACGAGTCAGCCGCATAGCGTGTCGACCGATGAGATCCTGCTGAAGAGGAAGAGAAGGATGAGGAGGAGGATGAGGAGGGGGAGGAGGATGAAGAGTGGAATTCTGGTTGGGTCTCTGGTTGCTGCAGTTTCAGACGACACTTCCATAACTTCCAGTCTGGGAAGTCTGTCAGCCTCAGTAGCTCATCTAGACTGGACGCTGACCTCACCTCTCTCTCCCACTGCTCCTGACTCAGCACCTGGAGACAACACAGGCAAATGGGCCTCACCCCATCGGTTTTCTACTGTAGGATGTAAAACCTCAACTCATTTGCTTAGTAACGGTAATCCTTTGGTATCATCGGATGTAACAGTGCCCCAATGTGGCCATTCTGGGCTAAACGTTTTGTGCGCCTCCCTCCAAGTTAGCAATGCTATTGGAGGTCAAATGTGCCTCTGAAAGCAACTCATGACTACAACAGCAGCTACTTAGCAGGGACCTCAGCATAGATCCAGATTTGGTTCTCAATTCAAGTCCTCCTTTCTGCTCACTGTTACCTTTCTCTCAGCTGGTAAGGATATTCGCAGACAATTGAAAGTCTAGCAATGAATAATAAATAAAACAGCCCAGCCAGAGAATGGCTATACCATTCTGGTGCAATAAAATACTGGGAGCCAGATCAATAAAACGATGGATAAACAAATAAATAAATAAACCCCTAAGAACCCAACCCTGATTTAACAGACCTTTGAAGACGATGTCTGGCTATAATCTCCAGACACAGGTTGTAACAACCATAAAAACTTGACATGCATAAATATCTTGTACTATTATTTACTAATGAGACATAAATGACTCCCTGCTGAGAGCGCTGAGGCTCAGCTGTTGTAGTGTTTGCTTTATTAGGGAGTGATTCGTAGCCCTCGGCCTAATGTCATGCTCATTAGTCAGAGAGAGATTATCAACAGCTGCCTGGCAAATGCACGTGTATTTGGTCTGAGCTGTCCTTATCGCAGCTCCATACAACAGAGCACGTCTATGAATGAAATAGTGTCTCTCTCCCTCTCTCTCTCTCTCTCTCTCTCTCTCTCACACACACACACATACAAAACACATGCACGTCTACACAAACACACAGACACGCACACACTCCCATGGGTCATTCTGTCCTTCGCCTAACCCCATAAAGAGGGGAACTGATGGCAGGAAACCATGTTTCCCATAAAACACCTGTCGTGCTTCTTGTTAAAGACAAAAGGTCTTTCGGATCAGTTTTCTACAGCAAAGTCTATCTCCCCAACCTGAAAGTGAAACACAAAACTTAAAAAAAACGACGCTCAACTTACAAATTACAAGCGCTTCGCTTAAAAAATATTATATGACACCGCAGACATTGATTGGCCTGTCCGTGTAAAAGTTAGTGAAACTCTCAACGCATTGAAAATGCACAAGGGTGGGATCTCTCTGAGTGAGAAAAGAGGAAGGCGAGAGGAGCTGAGGACTCCAAACGGCCTCCAACGCTTATTTTATGAGATGGGAAGGCCAAGGCCGAAGCCTGATAGCGGGATGGTGGTTCTGCAGCTGGGGCGGAGGCAAGCCAGTCATGGAATATTACACTTGTCTGCACAATGTTTCTTTATTTCCTCTGGACAACTGTAACAATCTGAGCCCTCTGATGTGTTCAATGTGTTGTGGGAAGGAGGGTGGGGCAGGCTGGCTGGCTGACAGACTCCACTTAAAATCAGAGAGGGAAACAACAACAGAAAACAGGGAGGGTTTCCCCTTAATCCTTACCAAGGAATAGACCGACTAATGAGAAACAGAGAGGGAGCATGGGGGCGGGTGGTGGGGGTGGGGGCTGATAGGGTGGAGGGGGGCATGGACAACAGGGCACAGTAAGGGAGGAAAGGGCAAACAGAGAATAGAAATAGAGAACAAATAGCGATAAGGCAGTATAACGGGATAGCTGGACAGATGTAATAATCTATAAAAGACATAGAGGGAGGGAATGGGAACAAAGCTGTTCACATTGTTAAAGAACGGTGGGAGAGGGAGGGGCAAAAAGGAGGATAGAGTCACGAGTCACAATGTTTAAAGGTGACGCTGACGCAAGAGCAGGTTGCTGATACCTTTTTACGTTTTACCACCTGTGACGTATGTGTTTCCTCTGAGTCCCTTAACAAGGTTTATGTAAGAACCACACACATACACACACACACACACACACACACACACACACATATGGCTGCTGTCAATTTTTCATGGACAGCACAGCACTCTAGCTTGGCTAAGTGGTCCAGTGTGAGCTCGATAAATGAATAAGAGAGAGGGCAAGGAAGCTACACTTGGACAGTGTAGCATAAAAAAAAAAGTGAAATTTAACACCAGTCTATATAAGCTTCAGAGTGGATTCACGTCTGGTCTTTGAACAATGACCTTGTGCAGCCAGGTAGTTAATAAAAATATTGTGCAGTGCCAGATGCCTCTGAACAAATTACTAGCAACAATTTATTATAATAATCTTAAAGCATGGTCTTGTAGCCTACACAGAAATACGTTAGACTTGAGCTAAACTTAAAGACAGAATGGGTCATTTCCCTACTTACCCCAGTCCCTGCATCTCTGTGCATGCTGTTGCCCACTCCTGCCCGGCTTAGCTCCATGACCAGAGTCAATAAAAGGGTGAGTGTGCACAGACTCTGTTTCATCTTCGTCACTGACCTTCGATTCTGCTCAGGTTCCTTAAAGCAGTGCCAAGTCTTGAAAGTCTGTCTACGTTTTACTGTGGGTCCAGATCACAGAAGGTGGCTGCCTTTCCGTAGACTTCCTAATTCCCACACCAGTCAAGTCACTCGGACCACACACACACAGACACAGACATACACTCGGTCCTCTAGATGTGTAGATGTGGGTATGCAGCACGCACACACACACGTTCTTGGTCTTCCAGACACATAGAAGCACACGCGCGTGTCTGAGCCAGATGCAACCTGTCACGAGCACCCAGACACCCCCTAGCCAAATGGAGCCGGCTAAAGAGGCTTTAAAATGTGCACCTCTTACTGCCGAAGCTTTGAAGCAGCTCCTGAGGTGTCCAGTTAAATAAGTAGGCTACCAGCAGTCAGCAGTGGCACAGTACTTCAGAAACATGCCAGCCAGAATTTTCCAGAATACTTCCTGTCAGATTTGCCTTTTTCACATGCACTGTTTCCTCCCGGCTGGTGCAAATGGGGTCAGGGCCTGACAGAAACGTGTTGGGACCTCTTGCTAGACGAGACACTCCTCTTGGTTCAGACTTTTTATGATCAACTATGTTCCCTCTCCTCTTTGTATTTCATCTCCTACCTCCAGTAAAGCCTTGGTCAGGACCTCAGGATGCCCTCAGGATCTGGTTCTTTTGGTGGTTACAGTATCTGCCTGTGACACTTTCTGCTCTCGACCAGTTCACGCGTCACCAGATCCCACCTTGGCGTGTCTGTAAAATGGCCCAGATATGAAGGAGTAACCACAAATTTAGTTCTTCTCTCTTTGGATCTGGACTGGAGCATGGATGGCCTTATGAGAGACCAGAATGGACACACGTGTGTCTGCCCTTGTGTATGTCCAATCAGGTGTTTGTCGTGCTGTTTCCTCATGTGAAATTGCCTCCTGTTATTTGTGTGTTGCTGTCTTCCTTTTTTTCTTCTTCTTCTTTTTCTTCTCTCCAGGGTCTGTCAATTGATCATATCTTGCCTATTAAATCCCATGTCAGTGTCTATCCCTCTGAAGTTGACAAACCGCACACAGCCTTGCAGCAGTAACATGTGTTGAAAATGTGATCCAGACCTCTGCAATAGTGAGGGAAATCAGGGGCCGGCACCACCCGTTCTACCATCACCCCACCCATTGCCCTATCCAGACTCATTTGACTGTGCATTTTCTTCTGCTAGTAGATGAGAGGAAATATGAGAACATTATTCATATGCAAATTAGTAACGTCAGCCTGAAAGTCTTTTCCTCTGTGGCTTGACAGAGGAATGCTCAGTGATTTAGCAGAATTAAACAAAGTAAATAGTTTGATGCAAAGCAACTTGGTGTGTAAATTTTGTAAAAAATAAATAAATAAAATAGATAAAAATTAGCCTTGTACAATATTCACAACAATATTTTATTCACTCTGATAAAGTTTGAGAAAAAACTTTTTTTTTTCAACATTTCATGATTTCACTTCCTTTGTGAGCTTGGAGGCCTAGCAATGGGAAAATTAAATAAAACTCAAATTTAACAAGGGGAATGGAAAGCAGTTAAACTGTTATTTACTAACATGTTTCCTCAAAAATTTCTTGTTAGCAAGTGGGTGTTCCTCTGTGCTTGCGTGTGTGTGTGGGTGTGTGGGGGGGGCACCATCCTCATGGCAAACATGAGAACAGTACTTCCTTCACTTTGACATGAAGCGCACGTGTTTAGATAGATTTCGGAAAATAATATCTGCAAAGTCCTACCTTGTCTACTAAATGGATGTGGCATTTTCACACATTTACAAAAGCATAAATTAATTCAAAAGCATATTTTCGAAACAGCAAACAACTGGAACAAATGTTTAGATCAGTAACAGGAGGACGATGATGCCTCATTACTATTCGGAGGTAGTCTCTGATCTTGGACCTCCAATTTATGGCCTTCTCGAAGCCATTGCTTCCAGTCTGATAGTCTCCGATGGCCGGTTTTATCTCTTCCTCTGTTGTCATTACAAATGGACCTGGAAGACAGATGCACAGATTCAGAGACACAGCAGACTCCATTTAGTATTATGTAGCACAGATCAGGGGGAAGTTGTGCTTCCTTTTAAAATACATTGACCATTACATTTGTTAAAAGATGTGTTCCAGGTGGAAGGAACTGGGACAAATGACATAACGTACTGGACTACTGCTCTCCTGCTATCAGCACAAAGTGAGCTACCTCAGAGCCCTACGTAGAGAATAAGATTCTGTACTGATCATACTTCAGTCATACCAGGGTGCAGATAGTTCTCATTTACAACAATGACAGGAAACAGTGAAACCCAAGTCGAGTCGATTTCTCTACTGAGCATCTTAACTAAAACACTGAGCATGATAAATGTTCAAGAAAGTGCCATGCAGTTTTAAATAGAGTAAAAAAGCAGAGAGCAAAGGTATGTAAAATGGCAGGAAAGAGTGCTAAAAGCTAGAGAATAAAAGTCGATTTTTTTAGAGCAGTGAGCAGTCTTATGGGGCGCTATATCTTCTGTGCTTCACCTGAGCCTTGACCGTCCAGCAGCAAGTTCTTAAAAAATATCTGGTTACTCGATTTTGAACCCTGTTTGGCTGTATTATTATTATTTTATTTGATTTGAACTGAGGCCAGGCATGGTTGTTCATTAATGATTTCAAATTTCTGAATAGCACCACCCATGTTTGAGTCCAGCAGACAAAGATGTATAGATCAGATATACTGTATATAGTTGCAAGCTGTGAATCCAATTTGCAAAAATATCGAGTCCAATTTGTGTTTATCGCGTATATTGGGGGAAATGACTCGGACAGGGGAAAACACCAAATTTAAAAATGGACTCTTACTGTCTCAGAAGTCCCCATTGGTTTTTTTACCTGGTTTTGCACCTCATTTGCCTAATGTGATTCTTTCTGTCTCACACACTGAATACAGAGAATGCCAGACACTTCCATTCCTGGTGGATGCATTCATTAAAGCCAGCTGGCTCAAATTTGGCCAGGCTACATGTAGCGACGGAGACCTTCCTGCTTCAAATGCTAACGTGAATCTTAAAAGCCATTTTCATTCTCTTGCTCGCGAAACATCTGACAGCAATTACAACCGGTCTACGAGATCCTGCAGTGAGACGATTAAGTATAATCAAATAATAATGCGGCTTTATGAAAGAATATTAATAGAGGGATTCTGAACCAAAGTGATAGTTTTCAAACAAAACCTTTAAAAGATTTAGTCTGCGAGTCTCATCTCATGCAAGGAAAATTATTTCTCCAACTGCAATAATCAAGAAAAGAAGTGTTTCACAAAATAATTTTTGAACCTGATATCTGATTTTTTTTTTTAAGAAAGTGCTTCATTATTTTCTTCTTTTCATTTGGTCAATGTAAAGCCAGAATGAATGACATATTTTAAGCATGATAACGCATAAAAAAAATCAGTTTTGTAACAGTAATGACACTCCCACATTGGAGCAGATGTGCATGTTATGTAAATTTCAGCTGTGAGCACTGGGTCTTCCCCTGTTTGTAGGGGGACTATTAAATGCTGTCATTTAGTGCAGTATACACTCACCGGCCACTTTATTAGGCATACCTGTCCAACTGCTCGTTAACGCAAATTTCTAATCAGCCAATCACATGGCAGCAACTCAATGCATTTAGGCATGTAGACATAGTCAAGACGATCTGCTGCAGTTCAAACCGAGCATCAGAATGGGGAAGAAAGGTGATTTAAGTGACTTTGAACGTGGCATGGTTGTTGGTGCCAGACGCGCTGGTCTGAGTATTTCAGAAACTGCTGATCTACTGGGATTTTCACGCACAACCATCTCTAGGGTTTACAGAGAATGGTCCGAAAAAGAGAAAATATCCAGTGAGCGGTAGTTCTGTGGGCGAAAATGCCTTGTTGATGCCAGAGGTCAGAGGAGAATGGCCAGACTGGTTCGAGCTGATAGAAAGGCAACAGTAACTCAAATAACCACTCATTACAACCGAGGTATGCAGAAGAGCATCTCTGAATGCACAACACGTCGAACCTTGAGGCAGATGGGCTACAGCAGCAGAAGACCACACCGGGTGCCACTCCTGTCAGCTAAGAACAGGAAACTGAAGCTACAATTCGCACAGGCTCACCAAAATTGGACAATAGAAGATTGGAAAAACGTTGCCTGGTCTGATTAGTCTCGATTTCTGCTGCGACATTCGGATGGTAGGGTCAGAATTTGGCGTCAACAACATGAATGCATGGATCCATCCTGCCTTGTATCAACGGTTCAGGCTGGTGGTGGTGGTGTAATGGTGTGGGGGATATTTTCTTGGCACACTTTGGGCCCCTTAGTACCAATTGAGCATCGTGTCAACGCCACAGCCTACCTGAGTATTGTTGCTGACCATGTCCATCCCTTTATGACCACAGTGTTCCCATCTTCTGATGGCTACTTCCAGCAGGATAACGCGCCATGTCATAAATCCGATAGAGCACCTTTGGGATGTGGTGGACCGGGAGATTCGCATCATGGATGTGCAGCCGACAAATCTGCAGCAACTGCGTGATGCTATCATGTCAATATGGACCAAACTCTATGAGGAATGTTTCCAGTACCTTGTTGAATCTATGCCACGAAGGATTAAGGCAGTTCTGAAGGCAAAAGGGGGTCCAACCCGGTACTAGCAAGGTGTACCTAATAAAGTGGCCAGTGAGTGTATATCCCACCAGCAAGGAGCTGGAACATATCAGGCCTTTTGGCAAAATGAATCGGGGGGGCAGTTGTTTTTGGACGAAGATCAGTCACATACTCCTAACTTTGACATGATACTCAACCAAGAAGAAAAATAATGAAATAAACGCACCTGATTAATCAAGAGGTGCCAAAGACAATGGCCTCACTGAAGGAAGAACACTAAACAGACAAAGTTCACCAATGTGAATGCATCCTGACAGTGTATAGATGAATGTTGTCCATCCTTGTTGAATGCAGAAAATGAAATACAAGCTTAATTAAAATCTTTTAGAAAAAAATGATAATTATAAGATATATGTAACAGATAAAACGAACTGTAATTCTAAGTGAAATAAAAATAACATGGCACCTATAGGGTATAGTACTTTCTGAGAAATGTTGAACTCCTGATTGGGTAATAACAGCTTGGTAAAAAGTCTACAAAAGCACGCACATCTAAATAATAAATACTAGGTGCTGGACAGAAGAACATATAGTGCATCCGGAAAGTATTCACACCCCTTCACTTTCCCCACATTTTGTTATGTTACAGCCTTATTCCAAAATTGATTAAATTCCTTTTTTTCTCATCAATCTACACACAATACCTCATAATGACAAAGTGAAAAAGGTTTTTTAGAAATTTTTGCAAATTTATTAAAAATAAAAAACTGAAATATTGCATGTACATAAGTATTCACGCCCTTTGCTATGACACTCAAAATTGAGCTCAGGTTCATCCTGTTTCCACTGATCATCCTTGAGATGTTTCTACATCTTGATTGGAGTCCACCCGTAGTAAATTCAATTGATTGGACATGATTTGGAAAGGCACACACCTGTCTATATAAGGTCCCACTGTTGACAGTGCATGTCAGAGCAGAAACCAAGCCATGAAGTCAAAAGAAATTGTCTGTGGACCTCCGAGACAGGATTGTATCGAGACACAGATCTAGGGAAGGGTACAAAAAATGTCTACAGCTTTGAAGGTCCCAAAGAGCACAGTGGTCTCCATCATTCGTAAATGGAAGAAGTTTGGATCCACCAGGACTCTTCCTAGAGGTGGCCACCCAGTCAAACTGAGCAATCGGGGGAGAAGGGCCTCGGTCAGGGAGGTGACCAAGAACCCGATGGTCACTCTGACAGAGCTCCAGCGTTCCTCTGTGGAGATGAGAGAACCTTCCAGAAGGACAACCATCTCTGCAGCACTCCACCAATCAGGCCTTTATGGTAGAGTGGCCAGATGGAAGCCTCTGCTCTGTAAAAGGCACATGCTAGCCCGCTTGGAGTTTGCCAGAAAGCACCTAAAGGACTCTCAGACCATGAGAAACAAGATTCTCTGGTCTGATGAAACCAAGATTGAACTCTTTGGCCTGAATGCCAAACGTCATGTCTGTTAAAAACCAGGCACCTCTCATCACCTTGCTTATACCATCCCTACAGTGAAGCATGGTGGTAGCAGCATCATGCTGTGGGGATGTTTTTCAGCAGCAGGAACTGGGAGACTAGCCAGGATCGAGGGAAAGATGAATGGAGCAAAGTACAGAGAGATCCTTGATGAAAACCTGCTCCAGAGCGCTCAGGACCTCAGACTGGGGCAAAGGTTTACCTTTCAACACGACGACAGTAAGCACACAGCCAAGACAACGAAGGAGGGGCTTTGGGACAAGTCTGTGAATGTCCTTGAGTGACCCAGCCAGAGCCCAGACCTGAACCCCATTGAACATCTCTGGAAAGGCCTGGAAATAGCTGTGCAGTGACACTCCCCATCTAACCTTACAGAGCTCGAGAGGATCTACAGAGAAGAATGGGAGAAATACCCCACATATAGGTGTGCCAAGCTTGTAGCTTCATACCCAAGAAGACTTGAGGCTGTAATTGCTGCCAAGGGTGCCTCAACCAAGTACTGAATAAAGGGTGTAAATACTTATGTACATGCAATATTTCAGTTTTTTATTTTTAATGCATTTGCAAAAAATTTCTACAAAACCTTTTTCGCTTTGTCATTATGGGGTATTGTATGTAGATTGATGAGAACAAAAAGGAATTTAATCCATTTTGGAATAAGGCTGTAACATAACAAAATGTGGGGAAAGTGCAGGGGTGTGAATACTTTCCGGATGCACTGTATGAAAAATGGGAAAATGAAGTCTGCATGCTAGATAATGCTCCCATGAACATCTAATGGTACACCACCAAGTGACGTTTTGAGCTTGAGACGTCACTTGGTGGTATACCATTAGATGTTCTTTGGAGCATTATCTAATGTGTGGACTGTAATAACTGCTTGGAACATTTTTTCCAGTTAACTGAAATTTCACAGTTGCACAGTAAGGGAACAGTGGAGGTTTTTGTATGAAGTGTTCCATCAAATTCAACACCACTGTACTCTACAATATGGGCATTGACAGTGACAACGTTTAGAAGTCATAAGGTCAGAGAGCTTTTTTTAATTCAATAATGACCCAGTGTAGTAAGTAGCACAGCCATTTAATAGATGGACCTGGATTTGAAATAATGTGCACTACACCTTGTGATGACTGGGTAATCCTATGATCAGAGGAATCTTATAGCCATACAGGGAGCCTTTTCTCACTCACTCTCTTTCCTTCTCTCTTCCTTCCTTGGCAAAGTAAAGTGCATAGTGCTTTCTGCACAGTAATAGCTTTACAAGCTTGACTGGCCCAGAGGGATTTCTTTTAGTAAATGTGTGCAGATAATATTTCCATATCTCTCTTAGCCTTTAAGTGCTTCTCTCGCTAGATTCCTTAGGATGACACCAGAGTTTATCTATCCAGACCTTTGTCTGATGCAGTTCTGGGCTAGCTTTGGGTCCATGTTATAATCCCACTTAAACATAATGTAACTTTGAACCATGAACGCTGCTGTACTACTTTGCCAGTTTTTATGATAACTGTGAAATACTTCAGATATTAATTTTCAAAAAGATTAGCACTTACACAAAAAATGTTGGAAGGTACAGGGAACACATTGATAGCTAGATATAACCATGTAGACAGAGCATGACAGCTGGGGAATAAATACTTTGGTTTGTGTTAAGGAAAAAAAAGACTGGGAAAAGGAAGACGGGGGATCAAGTTGATTTGTGAGAAACTTGAATTGTTGCAATAGCATGTCTTTCTCGTAAATTATATAGCTCTCATTATTCGTTTTCCAACAAAACAGAATTGTATGATCTCAGTAGGAAATAGCATTTAACTGACAAACTAAAAAGCAATTATATACTTCTAAAACTAGGCTTCTGATATTATGGTGCAATTTAACTATAACTATACCAGTCTGATGCAACACACAATATCAACAGTGTGTGTTTAAAGACTGTTGAACTGAGCATAACAGTTCAAATGCATCAATTTTAGATGCTCTCGAGCACTTAACAGGAATTTGACATGGTTCTGCTTGGAGTAGTACCAGGAAGCTAACTTCACGAGCACCACTGTTATGTCCATAAGCTTTCTGTGGGGTTGCATAATTTTACTCTACAAAGCCAAAATGACATGTCGGCCTATCAAAGCCATGAAATTAGAACGAGTAGGGCCTTGCTTTTCAGTCTGGAGCAGGTCAGTTAAGGTGGTTTTCATCTTTATAGCTGGCGCTATTAAACTTATAATAATGTTGATATAGAGATGGGCATTGCTGCAATGCTTAGCCTAAAAATAATGAAAAGCTAAATGATACCCCAAACTGGATATATATTTGATGCCACACAGCATTAACTTGGTGAACATTAATTCCAGGACCCTTATACATACCGTAGAAACATTTAGCTTTCTTTATTTTTAGCACATTCTCAAGAAAAACTAAAATGTTTCTCCCCTTTTTCCCCCCAATTGTACCCGGCCAATTACCCCACTCTTCCAAGCCATCCCAGTCGCTGTTCCACACCCTCTGCTGATCCAGGGAGGGCTGCAGACTACCATGTCTCCTCTGATACATGTGGAGTCGCCAGCCACTTCTTTTCATCCAACAGTGAGGAGTTTCACCAGGGGGACGTAGCGCGTGGGAGGATCATGCTATTTCCCCCAGTTCTACCCCCCCCCCCCCAACAGGCACCCTAACCGACCAGAGGAGGTGCTAGTGCAGCGACCAGGACACATACCTACATCCAGCTTACCACCCGCCGACACAGCCAATTGTGTTTGTAGGGACTCCCGGCCAGGCCGGAGGTAACACAGGGATTTGACCTGTGTTGGCAGGCAATGGAATAGACCACCATGCTACCCAAACACCCCAACGAAAACTAATTTGACTCTTTTTTTTTCTTTTTTTTTAAGACTAAACCATCTGTAAATCACTTGGATTGTCTCTCAAACCACTCTGTAGATCAGTAGGAAGTGAACTGTCAAAGGAGTCAGACATTTTTCTGGGATGTCATGTATCAAACTTGTTCCAGTGTACTGGAAGTTCACCTACCTGAAAAATTCCCAGAATACACTTTGAAAACCAGTGAGCATCTTTGCTGACTATGCCCACTAACTGAAAGTTATGTGACTCCTCTTTAGCTATGGCTACCCTTTCTCAGCTGAAGCGTGATGGAAGACGAGAGATCAAACCTTATGTACAAAGGTACAAATGTTGAGTTTGTGCAGTTTATCATTTATTTTTCAATATGTTTTAAATATATTGCTAACTCCAGGTTTTTTCATAAAAACTGTGCTTTTTTTTTAGAATAACTATTGTAGAATGTAGCTAGCTGTAGCTAATGTTACCAAACATTAGCGAGTGGGTTGACAACAGATCTACCTAACATTATTTTCCTCTCATGTAAAGCTTTTACAAATAATTCTGTTGTCACATTGCATCATTACAATGTGCTTGTTTTGGATTCATGTCTGCTCGTCACTTCCAGCTGTTTCCAGCTTCCGCCTTCATGAGAGTTGGCTTGTGAGATTGATAACTACTGTTTATTCTCTTACCATCTCTTCTCTTCTCCTGGATCGCCACCTTGCCGTGGTGATGAAGAAACTTGTGTGTACCAATAATCCCAAGAACTATGCCATCCGGAGCTTGGCTCCTGGTAGGGTCACCCAAGGCGGATAGGTCAAGGGGGAAGTTCCAGACGAAATGCGATCCAACAAAAACCTCAACGGCAGAACTGGTGGAAGATGTCTCCAGGTCACAACGGCAGTGAAGTTAGATGAAGGCTGCAACAGAGGGTGGTCCCCAATCATCTTGGTTCTTCATGCCATTGGACGCTGGCCACCCCCCTGCCTGCAAGGACCGTGTGGTGGCTGTAGGCACATCAGCCACTCCACGTAAAAAGCTGTCACGTGCAAGTGGCTCCAGGATCAGCCTCTATGCCCACCTGAGGATCCAGAGGGACCCAGAGGGAGGATACTCAATCCCGAGTGACCGCTGATGATGATTATCTCTTCTCTATATTCTGCCCTAACCTCTTCATTTGTCCTACTGATTTAGTTATTTTCTGTGCCTAGTTCACTTATTGCTAGATTATTAAGTTTTCTTTCTCAAACGTCTCTTGTTTTTAGTCGACAGCCTCTCATTCATTTGTTACTAGCGTCGAGCTTAGCCCAGCTTAGCAGGTAACTCTATTGCATTTGCAGTCAAAGCAGCCTCATTAAAATGATGGTATGGGGTGACTGTAGGTTTTCTCTACTAGAGAGACATGTCCGTAAGTTAGAGCAACTTCTTTTGGCTAGGATTACATTAGACGTGATCAGCACTCCAGATAGCATTAGCCCCAGGCCTGACAGCAGACCTGCTGTTCTTAGCACTAGCTCAGCCTCGTCAGCAGATGCGGCAGAGTTGTTTACCGGCATGAGAAGGCTTGCAAGAGCAAGCCAGTGTTCGTGTGGCCTGATTTGCAGTCACCTCTTCCGACTACAAACTGGTTGTCGCCCCTCACCAGCCCTGTTGGTAGTCCTACCAGCCAGCTTGCTTCTACCGCTCCTGTCGAAAGAGTAAAGCAACACACACTAGTGATAGCGACTCCATTACCTGCAATATCAGATTAGCTTCTCCAGCCTTGATTCACTGTTTACCTGATGCCAGAGTCTCCAACATAGAGGATAATCTTAGGGTGCTGACATCACAGAGGGAGAAACGGGGAACCCAGGCACACAGCACCACTACTTTCAGCAACATTGTTATTCATGTTGGCACCAATAATGCTAGAATGAAGCAATCAGAGATCACAAAAGCCAGCCTAGTCAGGATGCTCGAGTTTGCTAGAAAGATGTGTTGGCATCGATTAATTGTCTCTGGTTCCTTACTCGTGAGGGGTAATGATGAGATGTACAGTAGGCTCAGCTAAATGAACCACTGGCTGGCTTGTTACTGTGAAGAGCGGGATTCAGCTTTGTTGATAACTGACCTTCTTTCTGGGGCCGCCCTTACCTGCTGGAAGTGGACAGCATTCACCCAACTGGGGATGGTGCCACTCTTTTGTCTAGCAATATACTAGATAGCCGTCTACATTTAGTTTGACACTAGGGACTTATCATTCAGGTTTAAACCTAGGTTTAAACCTAGTGTGGATGTAGAGTCAACTAGTTTAGTTAATATGTGTAGTCAGGGAATTTCTCATTATTAGATTGACACCTTGGTCTATAACATTGAGACTTCTTCCTACCCTGTTGTATTGCTCCCAAGCTCTCCTCTCCTAAATGTGTGAATCACAATAATCTAATAATCATTCCTATCACTGGTGGTGGGGAAATGTGCAACAAAGTATCTAATAAACTACAGACTCAAACATCTAATCTTATCAAAAGTGTGACCACATATTGGCCAAAGCATAGGTCATCAAAATTGTCAAGTAATAATACAAAGTGTCTAATTCCAATTAATATTTCACCTATTGGTATCTCTAGAGTTCTGCCTACTACTGATCACTTCAACAAGATGTTTAAATTTGGTTTCATAAATATCAGAACACTGTCTACCAAAGCACTACTAACAAATGATCTAATTCTTGAACATATTGGATTATGTGAAACATGGCTGAAACCAAAAGTTTTCCTTCTCTTAAATGAAGCTTCCCTACCAGAATATACAAACCCCAATTCCAATGAAGTTGGGACATTGTGTAAAACGTAAATAGAAACAGAATATAATGATTTGCCAATCCTTTTCGACCTATATTCAATTGAATACATTACAAAGACAAGATATTTAATGTTCAAACTGATAAACTTTATTGTTTTTTTTCAAATATTCACTCATTTTGAATTTGATGCCTGCAACACGTTCCAAAAGAGCTGGGACAGGGGCATGTTCACTAAAGTGTTACATCACCTTTCCTTTTAACAACACTCAACAAGCGTTTGGGAACTGAGGACACTAATTGTTGAAGCTTTGTAGGTGGAATTCTTTCCCATTCTTGCTTGATGTACGACTTCAGTTGCTCAGCAGTCCGGGGTCTCCATTGTCGTACTTTGCTCTTCATAATGCGCCACACATTTTCAATGGGAGACAGGTCTGGACTGCAGGCAGGCCAGTCTAGTACCCGCAATCTTTTACTATGAAGCCACGCTGTTGTAACACGTGCAGAATGTGGCTTGGCATTGCCTTGCTGAAATAAGCAGGGATGTCCCTGAAAAAGACGTCGCTTGGATGGCAGCATATGTTGCTCCAAAACCTGTATGTACCTTTCAGCATTAATGTTGCCTTCACAGATGTGCATGTCACCTATGCCATGGGCACTAGCACACCCCCATACCATCACAGATGCTGACTTTTGAACTTTGCGCTGACAACAATCTGGATGGTCCTTTTCCCCTTTAGCCCGGAGGACACGATGTCCATGATTTCTAAAACCAATTTGAAATGTGGACTTGTCAGACCACAGCACACTTTTCCACTTTGCGTCAGTCCATCTCAGATGAGCTCGGGCCCAGAGAAGCCGGTGGCGTTTCTGGGTGTTGTTGATATATGGCTTTCGCTTTGCATGGTAGAGTTTTAACTTGCACTTGTAGATGTAGCGACGAACTGTGTTAACTGACAATGGTTTTCCGAAGTGTTCCTGAGCCAACGTGGTAATATCCTTTACAGAATGATGTTGGTTTTTATTGCAGTGCCGCCTGAGGGATCGAAGGTCACGGGCCTTCAATGTTGGTTTTCGGCCTTGCCGCTTACGTGCAGAGATTTCTCCGTATTCTCTGAATCTTTTGATGATATTATGGACTGGTGATGAAATCCCTAAATTCCTCGCAATTGTACATTGAAAAACATTGTTCTTAAACTGTTGGACTATTTGCTCACGCAGTTGTTCACAAAGTGGTGAATCTCACCCCATCTTTGCTTGTGAATGACTGAGCCTTTCGGGGATGCTCCTTTTATACCAATCATGACGCTCACCTGTTTCCAATTAACCTGTTCACATGTGGAATGTTCCAAACAGGTGTTTTTTGAGCATTCCGCAACTTTCCCAGTCTTTTGTTGCCCCTGTCCCAGCTTCATTGGAACGTGTTGCCTGCATCAAATTCAAAATGAGTGAATATTTGCAAAAAACAATAAAGTTTATCAGTTTGAACATTAAATATCTTGTCTTTGTAGTGTATTCAATTGAATATAGGTTGAAAAGGATTTGCAAATCATTGTATTCTGTTTTTATTCACGTTTTACACAACGTCCCAATTTCATTGGAATTGGGGTTTGTACATCCATATAGCTCAGGCAGATAAACAAGGTGTGGGTGTTGCCATAATATACAAGTCTATTTTCAATTTAACTTCTAAACATGAATCTAAATTCCACTCTTTTGATGCTCTTATTCTAAGTCCATCTCCCTCAGCCACAAATAGACTCAGCTCAGTCCAGATTGTGATACTCTATTGACCTCCTGGCTCTTACTCACTATTTCTTGAAGAATTTGGAGAATTTGTCTCAGGTCTTGTTACTCATTCTGATGAGATTCTAATTCTTGGTGATTTCAATATTCATCTGAATAAGGCTACTGATCCTCTAAGTAAAGCCTTTCTGGCATTTGTTGATACTTTTGAGTTCACTCAGTTTGTTCAAGAATTGACTCATTGCAGTGGTAACACCCTTGATTTGGTTTTATATAAAGGGATAGCGGTTTCTGATCTGAATGTCTTGCCAACCACATCTGCTGTGTCAGATCGTTTTCTCATCAAATCTGAGGCATTGTCGGCCTGTCCTGTTAGTGCTGGCACGGATGTGGTTGCCACTTGCCACATTGGTCCATCAACTGTAGCTGCATTTTTCCAGCAACTGTCTAAGTCTTTGATCCTTTCACTGTAGAGACTGACACTGTTGAAAATTTCACTAGTGATTTAAATGTGGCCCTCCCTAGTCTTCTCGATTTAGCGGCACCTCTCACTACCAGAGCTAGGTGACTAAAGAGGCCTACACCCTGGTTTAACAACAAGAAATCTGCTCTTAAGCGGGCCTGCATGAGACTGGAATGTAAATGGCGAAAATCAAAATTGGAAGTGTCTTACCTATCATGGCATGAGTGTTTATTGAAATACAAGCGTGCTTTATCTGCTGCAAAAGCAGTGTATCTTTCTTGCTTAACCAATATTAATAAACATAACCCCAGATTTCACTTTGACACTGAATCTAAATTTACTAAAAATCAGCCATCTATTAGCTGCTCACCATTCATGGCCCATGAGTTTCTAGATTATTTCTGCAATAAGGTTGATGAGATCTTAAACAAATTTAGTTATTCAACTCCAGCTACTCCTGCAGATCCTGTCTTACTAAATTCATATCTATACAATGAGTCACTGATAGTCCCTGTTATTACAGCTTTTGAGACTATCTCTCGATACTTTGACGAAGCTCATGTCAGCTTCTAAACCAACTACTTGCCTACTTGACCCGTTACCAGCAAAACTTTTTTAAAAGCTCTGGCCTTCCCTGGGACCTACAATGCTAGACATTATTAATTTATCAATTACTACTGGCACTTTTCCCAGCAGTTTTTTTTCCGCACCCCCCCCCCCCAATTGTGTCCGGTCAATTACCCCACTCTTCCGAGCTGTCCCGGTTGCTGCTCCACCCCCTCTGCCAATCCAGGGAGAGCTGCAGGCTATGACAGCGACGAGTTTCACCAGGAGGACATAGCGCGTGGGAGGATCCCGCTACCCCCCCAGTTCCCCTCCCCCCCAAACAGGCGCCCCGACCAACAAGAGGAGGCGCTAGTGTAGCAACCAGGACACATACCCACATCTGGTTTCCCATCCGCAGATACGGCCTATTGTGTCAGTAGGGACACCCGACCAAGCCGGAGGTAACACAGGGATTCGAACCAGCCATCCCCATGTTGGTAGGCAACAGAATAGACCACCACACCACCTGGACACCTGAAAGCCACTTTTATTTGACATAGTATTCTTACAATGAATTTTGTTCTCTGCATTTAACCCATCCTAATATATAGGAGCAGTCAGCAGTGCCCAGGGACCAACTCCAGTTCTTCTTTCCATTGCCTTGGTCAGGGGCGCAGACAGGAGTATTAACCCTAGCATGCATGTCTTTTTGATGGTGGGAGGAAACCAGAGCACCCAGAGGAAAGCCATGCACACAAGGGGTTGAACCTGCAAACTCCACACAGAAAAGACCTGGGATGGCCTGGATTTCGAACTCAGGACCTCCTTGTTGTCAGGCAACAGTGCTAACCACTGGGCCACCGTGTCGCCCCTAATCTGGAAGAACACATTTTGTCTGCTATAATAATATTATGTTAACATTCTCTTATGTTAAATATGGCGTACCTCAGGGCTCGGTTCTTGGCCCTCTACTTTTCTCTCTTTATATTTCACTTCTTGGCCAAATTATATGCAGTCATGGAATACATTTCTATTGCTATGCAGATGATACTCAGCTCTATGTGCCTATAAGGGCTTATGGTAAGGTCATACTCAAATGACTAATTTAGAGGCCTGCTTAGCTGCTGTGAAAAAATGGATGTCACTACATTTCCTGCTTTTAAATTTGGATAAAACTGAGATGCTGGGCATTGGCCCTGCTATACAGACACAAGTTTGATCAAGTAACATTAACAATCAACAACTTTGTGAGTCACAAGGTGTGGCAGCCAAAAATCTTGGGTGTTACATTTGCTCCCAGCCTTTCCTTTGATAAGCATATTAAAGAAATCATCAAGACTGCCTTTTTTCCACTTACATAACCTTGCTAAAATTTGGTCTTTCCTGTCTACGGCTGATGCAAACATTCTAATACATGCATTTGTTTCATCTGGACTTGATTATTGTAATGTTCTGTTTTCAGGTCTGCCACATGCTAGCAGTAAAAGTCTTCATTCATTCATTCATTCATTCATTCATTCATTCATTATCCAAACTGCTCATCCAGTTCTCAGGGTCACAGGGATGCTGGAGCCTATCCCAGCAGTCATTGAGTGACAGGCGGGGTGACACCCTGGACAGGCCACCAGGCCATCATAGGGCTGAGTAAAAGTCTAACCTTAACCCTAAAATCCCAACTAAAAATAGAATATTTGACCATATTACGCCAAGTCTTGCCTCCCTTCACTCGCCCCCTATCCATGTTAGATCAGACTTCAAGGTGCTTCTGCTGACTTATAAAATCCTAAATGGGCTTGCCCCATCATACTTGTCTGATCTCCTTAAACCATACATTCCATGTCAAGTTCTCTGCTCTCAAAATACAGGGCTTTTGTGTGTACCCAAAGTTAAAAAGAAGTCAGCTGGTGGCAGGGCCTTTTTTTTATCGGACCGTTCTTGTGGAATAACCTGCCTCCTGCTGTCAAACAATCAGAGTCCATTGAGTCCTTTAAATCCAAACTTAAAACTCATCTTTTTGCCTTAGCCTATAACTAGTTGCCTTTAAGTTGCGTGCTTCACAACCTATACTGCATGGTGGGTTGGTTTCTGTCTCAATGAATTTACCAAGCACTGTTCTGCTGATGAGATTATAGCATATAGATTTTATTGCAAACTGTTCTCTTCTCCCACATCTTTTCTCTCTTTCTGAATGTCTTCTTTATCTTTCTCTGTGTATCTGAATGGTGTGATGTGAGCCTCCCTTGTGTGCACGTGCAGTCTGTCCACCACCTGGACACTGATTGGCATCCCCCTCATCATGTTTTCTTTTTACATATCTTATAAATCCATATCATTTTGTTGCCCTGTTTCAATGTTATATCCTTTCACTCAGATGTGTGACTAATTTTTTTTTGGTTTGTTTTTTCCTTGTCTCTTCTCCCACGTATGTGAATGGTGTGATCTGAGTCTCTCGTGTGTGCATGTGTAGTCTGTCCTCCCGTCAGGTGTACATGGTGATGTCGGTCACATGGCTCAGGTCCTGGGCTGTTCCGGTGGCATCTGGATACTGCTTGGCATCCTCCTTATCATATTCTTCATATATTTTATAAATCATAATAATTCTGCTATTCTCTTTCAATATTGTATTCTGTAAATTTTGTACATACATCCATTGCACGTTGTCTGTCTTGGGCGAGATATCCCTCCTCTGTTGCTCTCCCTGAGGTTTCTTCCTATTTTTTCTCCCTGTTAAAACTTTTCTTAGGGAGTTGTTCCTTATCCAATGCAAGGGTCTAAGGATAGGATGTTGTATTGCTATAAAGCCCACTGAGGCAAATTTGTAATTTGTGATAATGGGCTATACAATTAAAATTGACTTGACTTGTCACATGTCAGTGGGTCATCAGGGTGTCTGTTCACTGATTCAGGGACCTAATTAATGCCCGATGTCCAATGCACTAGCCTATATAGTGATTCACTAACTATTTGAAGTAGGGAGCAGTTTGAGACACAATCTTAACGTTTCTGAAAGATCTTTGCAGTCTCATTTACATTTATTGGAGTTTTACAATGAAGTTGTACAAATAATTATGCATGGATTTGTTTGGTGTTAAAATGATCACTGAATGTTTGTCGAATTATTTCAGCTGGTATATAGCTGCTATTTGAAGGTACTCATTTTTAGATTTTCTGATATTCCGCGGGATTACAATATGTTGAGAGAAGTAACTGAAGCTTCTCCTACCTGTGGAGACAGGTTGGATGTGCACTGCCCCTGTCTGCAATGTAGAGTCCAAATATAGAGTCGGTGTCCTTGTGACGAGCCTAGACTAGACACAAAATGACAAAGACTCATCAAAATATTCATACGGTGACTACTCACATGCTTTATCTTTCTCTGTCCCTCAGTCTATACATGACCACTTGACAGTACCGGAACCTGTAAATAATTTTGGCTAAAATAAATATTCTCATTTGTTCAAAGTTTAGACAATGTGAAATGAAAATTGACTTATTCACCTTGTTAGCTCATTTCCCCGGTCATATTTTGCACAGATTTAACAACTTATCCTAAAAGAAAAAAAAAACAATAACAAAATGGAAAAACGAATTTTTTCACTTATTTTACATCAAAATCTAATCACCTTAACCTTGTTTAAAAGAGACAAGTTTTTGCAATTGCATCACCATGTCCGAATGGGCAAACAACATTTCAAACAATTATATCATAGGATGTTTTGCACAATTCAATCAAATCCTAGAGGATCAAATTACATCGCTCCCTATGTTTTGTCAAGTCAGTTGAAGTCAAGATTATTTGTATAGCCCAAAATCACAAGGTAGTCCTGAAGGCCTTTACAATCAGTACAACATACGTCCCGTCCTGATATCCTGTTTAAGCTTGTATCCTCTACTACTCACAAAATCACCACTGCCTTGACAATCTTTTGCCATCATCACCAATACCACTGGAATAAAACATCCTAGTTCACAGGGCAGCATGGTGGCCCAGTGGTTAGCACTGTTGCCTCACACCAAGAAGGTCCTGGGTTTGAACCCCAGGCCCTTTCTGTGTGGAGTTGGCATGTTCTCTCTGTGTCTGCGTCGGTTTCCTCTGGGTGCTCCGGTTTCCTCCCACCATCAAAAAGACATGCATGTTGGGGTTAATATTCCTGTCTGTGCCTCTGACCAAGGCAATGGAAAGAAGAACTCGAGTTGGTCCCCCGGGCACTGCAGCTGCCCACTGCTCCTAACCTACAATGACAAAATAAAGTGGCTTTCTTCTTCATCATAATTAATTATCGAGAGTTTTGAGGCTCCTGAAAAAAATGAAACATTGTATTTACTGAAAAAGTGTGATGTCAACTGGTTCCACACAACTATTAACTAACTTCTAAGAAACTTTCATGATTCATTTAAATATGTACACTAGGAATTAAATGTTACATAACACAGTTGCACTGAAACATTTGACTTAACATGTTTCAGTAAATCCACCATGTCGTTTTTTTATTGTAACTCTTTGTAAAAAAGAAATAGCTCTCGTTATTTAGTTGAGGCGGTTACATTGATAACTCATAGTAGGTCACTAGATTGGTCACAACAGAATCACCTCCCTTTGTTTAGCAATTTGGTCGGAAATGCTCCCTGGTGGGGAGCTGGTCGTAATAACTTGTACCATTCACCACAATCAGAAACTTCTACAGGTGGTGGGGGTGCCTATAAAACTGCAAGTGGGTCTGGGGGGAAATAGCGTGATTCTCTGCACGTGTTACATTCTCCCCGGATAAACCTTCAACTGGCAGGTGAAAAAAAATGGTTGGCTGCCTCCATATGTTTTGAAACATGCATGCATGCTTATGCACCCCCCCCCCAACCTCTGACGCGATATAGCAATGGTGGGTCCTTAGGAGAACAGAGAATTGGTATTCCATATATTTATTGACAGATGCTGCCAAGCGCCTACTTTGATGGATCTATACCCTAAATCCTAACCTCAAAGCAATGGAAACAGGTAATGAATGGGGCTGTGGATGATGTAAAACAGACCTGTAGTGAAGCAAAAAAAACCAAATCAAACAAAAACAAAACAATTCTTTTTCTAAAGATTTGTTTCTATTGTGTTCAGAATTACCATAATCATACATACAAAACAGTCAATATGAAATGAACAAGAAGTCGGGGGTAAAAACTGGGCATGAGAAGAGGAGAGGGTTACACAAGTGCAATGACCCACATTATAACCTGTGGTTTTAATTACCGACCCCAATGCTCCCAAGTTTCCTTCTCTGCAGTAACCCTGTAACAGTGCAGACAAACACCCAAACAAACACACGCATACGTCTTGTATCACTTAACTTTTGAGAACCCTGTACTGGAAATGCTCACTGACAAAACATGAGCCTAATCAATACATGCCAACTTTCAACCTCACGACAGCCCTTTTCCAAAAGGGATTGTCAGTTTTCACTTTCCCAAAGGAACGCTCACTTCAAAACAGTCAATAATCTCAAGTGTAATGAAACAAGTACACAATATACACGGACACAACTACAGACATGTCACCACTTGAGTACCACTAAGCTGCTGTTAACAGACTAGGGATAATCTGTTCCACATTTCCTATTTCCTCTCTGCAGACAGAGAAACTGGGAAGACACACCTCATATTTCCAATCAACCTAGTCTGGCCCACATTCAATTATTCATATCTGCATGCAACCAACAACCCCGCCGATCGCCCACCCCAACACACACATACTGATGGTATTGATCTTGTCTGTGAAGTCATGAGAGCAAAAGATACCAGGACATAAACAGTGTTTTGTCATTTCACTCTGCCTTTCTGTTGACGTTGACTCCATTGTCGCAACAATGCACGAGATGTCAAACTTCAACCGATCTTTATTAATGAACTGGCATAGCCAAGTGGATTTCTGGTATTCTGTCCTTTTAAACATTTACAGGTAAATGTTGAGCAGAGTTCACGCGATGTTAATGACGTCAGTGTAACAATGATCTCTTAATAGAATTCAACAAGTTGTGTGGATTTCTTGTGTAGTTACTTTCTCAAAACAATTGTACAGTAAACGTTAAGAGAACGGAAAACATTACAGCTTAATTAGAAAAATAATACTTAGCCTTCAGAGAACTAAGAAATTTGGATCTCTGACTCTAATACAATCTCCTTGATGTCATAGCCACGGAGACACACACACACTTGCCCCCAAGGCTTCACCTGAGATAACGACTACGGTTACTCCTCCTTGGCTAGGTTTGGGAATGCCTTTGCCCCCGAGTTCTTGACAGGCTGGTTCTACCATTTTGTCTTGTTTTGGCAGATTCACCCTCAGCTGTAAACCCACCACAGGCTCCTCTGACATGGGCCTCCCAGCATGGACCACCCCCCGGCCTGCAGTCATCCACAGGTGGACAAGGAAAGAGAGTATCAGACACCCAGAGAGCAAGAGATGCAAATACATCGACTAATTTGTGAAAAAAAAAAAAAATCACACATACACTGATAAGCCAAAACATTATGAACACCTGTCTACTATGCTGTTGGTCCTCAGTGTGCTGCCATAACAACCCCGACCCGCTGAGACATGGACTCTACATGACCCCTGAAGATGTCGTGTGGTATCTGGCACCAAAACATTAGCAGCAGATCCTTCAAGTCCTGTAAGTTACAAGGTGGAGCTGCCGTGGATCCGACTTGTCAGTTCACCACATCCCACAGATGCTCAATCACATTGGGTTCTGGAGAATTTGGAGGCCAAGGCAACACCTTGAACACTTTGTCATGTTCTTCAAACCATTGCCAAGCAATATGTGTAGTGAGGCAGGGTGCATTATCCTGCTGAAAGAGGCCACTGCCATCAGGGAATACTATTGCTCTGAAGGGGTGTACCTGGTCTGCAACAATGTTTAAGTAGGTGGCACGTGTCAAATTGATGTCCACATGAATGGACGGACCCAGGGTTTTCCAGCAGAACTTTGTCCAGAGCATCACACTCCCTCCATCTGCTTGTCATCTTCCCACAGTGCATCCTGGTGCCTTCACTTCCCCAGGTATACGGCATACATGTACATGGCCATCCATGTGATCTAAAATAAAACAGGACTCATCGGACCAGGTGACCTTCTTCCACTGCTCCAAGATCCAGTTCTGATGCTCGCATGCCCATTGTAGGCACTTTTGATGGTGGACAGGGGTCATCATGGGCACTCCGACCAGTCTGAGGCTACGCAACCCCATACACATGCACTGTGTGTTGTGACTCATTCCTCCTGTAAACATTAAAATGTTCTGTTACTTGTGCCACAGTAGACCTTCTGTCAGTCTGGAGCAGACGGTATTGCCTTTGTTGCCCTCGCACATCAATGAGCCTTGGATGTCCAACAACCTGTCGCTGGTTTGTGGTTTGTCCCTCCTCGGATCCTGCTGGTAGTTACTCACTGCTGCTGTCTGGGAGCAACCCACAAGCCTTGCTGATTCAGAGGTGCTCTGGCCCAGTCATCTGGCCATAACAATTTGGACCTTGTCAAAGTCTCTCAGGTCTTTATTCCTGCCCATTTCTTTCTGCATCCAACACGTTGACTACGAGAACTGATTGTTCACTTACCATCTAATCTACCCAGACCTGGACATGTGCCCTTGTTTGGAGATGATCAGCGTTATTCAGTTCACCTGTGAGTGGTCATAATGTTTTGGCTCATCAGTGTATACGCATACACGAACCAAAATTTGCACAATCATCCTGTTCAATCTGAAGAAGGGAAGACTACAAAGGAGGTATGTAGAGCTGATTTCAGGTGGTGATCCATAACAGCATGAAGTGAAGTTCAGCTTAAGAGCTTCTCCCCCAGCAATAGGGCAGCTGGAAATTTCCACTCTCTCTGGTTTAGTGCAGCTTGCCTGTGACTATTTATCTAGACGATTCACCCGAGCACAGTGGGTTTTTTTTTATTACTGTCTGCTGAAGAAGGCTAAATCAATTTCTGTCTTTGCATTATCTCAAAAGGCATGGACAATACAATTAACTGAAACCGAGGGAGAATGGATGGACACATTTCTGAAATGTTCAAGTACTCAAATGAACTAAAATATTTGATCAAGTCTGACTTAAGATTTAAAATGTGAAGATGCATGCATTTCAAAACACCATGCAGAGGTTAACTTGTGAATAACCAGCCAGTATTGATCCAGTATCAATCAATGAGGCTTTACTGTATGTGTGTGAATTCATCGTGTCTGTCTGTACATTGTTAAATGTGTGCATTCATGCCTTCTGTCATTCACCAAGAAATGTCTTGGGGCAACTCGTGATGTCTTTACTACTTCCTTTAATGCCATTCTTTGGGAAACTCAAACTAAAAGGTCAAGCAGGCGTTTGTACATTTGTTGGTTAGTTGATGATTTCAGTATTAGTAACCTCCCCAAGAAGCCAAACTCCCACAGAGGGTGTACACATAGCCGGCTATAGCAAGATCAGCTGACTGTATGTGTGTATGTAACTTGACAACTTAAAAAAAAGAAAAAAAACACCACACATCATACCTACTTAATGTGGGTGGTAAGCAGTAAATGTACTATGTTTGTATATTGTGCAAATGTGTATGTGTGTCTTCCTGACAACGCATTGTTCTCTCTTTACAGAGTTTTATTCAAATAAAAAAAATGAAGTCAATGTCTCTTGTTCTCATTTTAGTCATTCAAAGGATTTTCCTATCATGAAGAAATAACACATCACATCAAGTTTCAAGAAAGGAAGATCAAAAAACGTATCTGGCTGTTGAATTCATTTTGTTTTTTTAACCAATTATGCTTTAAATGTTTCATTTCACGATTATTGATGCATTGATCCCAAAGTACCTGCAAATCCCCAGGTTTCAGTTGCCCTGAGTGGCCACAGAAGTCTTCATGAGCTAAGACCCCCTCTAAAAGAGAAATGAGTCACAAGTGTTACACAGTAGCTACATCAAACATGCTGACTTTAGGCATAGTTCAAAAACTATTGACCAGATGACCTGATGATGTATTATAGTAAACACAATGAAATAGGATGTTGCCAAGGTGCAGCTCAAGATGCAAATCCATTTTGATGGCATCTATGTGAAATATTGTTATCATCTTCGTATGGATTAGTAACACAAAACTAAATGGTGGGCAAATATTGTACTTTGTTGCACAAAGCGCACTGTCATCCTTCAGATTTCAGTCAGTAAGACCTCGAGACACCAATTGTGAGCTGATGGGAGACTAAAAGTATGTGTACACTATTTTCCACCTCCTCAGTGGTTAGGGTGGACAGGAAAAGAAGTGCTGAGTGGGAGGTCAAGGGTCAGAGGTGAACATCTGTTTCAGGGAAGTGAGCATGGTCCCCTGCAGCAAGCTGCCTGTGATCTGTTACCACAGCTGTGTGGTTTCAAAAGTCATGTGACGCTGAGCAAATACACCTGCTTACAGGCATGCTGAGAGTGCACCAGGCAACCTCTTCCAATCCACCCACACCACGGGTTCAAATGGGAACTTAAGTATCATCCAAATAGACTATGAGGAAGTTCTTGTAATCCAGTGTTGTGGTCTTGGACTTAGGTCAGCGCCTCTGTGCTGAATAACTTGTAAAATACATCATTGATTGACTCACATTCTAACCGCAAAAGTGATACACAGTACAATATGAATATAGTAATGTTGGATTTATATAGTTTTAAAGCCACTTTGAGAATATAAATACAGATAAAAACTCAAGACATGAAAACAAAAGATGGAAGACGAGAACAGAAAATAAAATCATAGATTATAAACAATGCAGTGAGAGATATGTGTCAACATGCACATATGGATGCTTACACCATCTACATTTCAGCTCACTGGAAAAATACAAAGGATGGTATGGAGCAGGGTTCCCCAATTAGTTTCCCCCAAGGGCCAAATCATGTCATGCATGCCAAGCCAAGGGCCAAAACGTCCAGCGGGGAGGGGTGGGGGGTGCAGAGATTGTTGTTGCTATTAAAATTATTATTATTATTATCATTATTGTTATTACTAATTTTATTATTATCATTAGTAGTAGTAGTAGTTATGGTGGTGGTAGTTGTAATAATTTAAGCCTGGGATTCTTAAAACCTGTGTTGAGGGTCACACAAGAAAAAAAATGCACTCCTGAAACAAAATAAGTCCAAAACCAACCATTTAATTATGGACAAATGGACAAAAATAAATGAATGTTCATTCACCAATCAGTGAGAGAAGTGAGAGCGATGGGATGAGGCAATCCTTCTGATGTCGAGCCTGTATTCTGTTGTGGCAAGCCTGAGGCATTGGCCAAGATGTGCACTGGAGAGTGTTTCTTTCCTGGTTCTTGATCACGTTCATTGAAAAAAACTATGACTCACATATGCACATGGAGGGGAAAATTGTTAGTAGGAAGGTTGTAATAGCTCTCCTGTTTTTTGAATTGAGCTTGCGGAACCATGTTGATCCAAAACTCACTCATCCCACCGTCCTTGTGTTGTGCTTAGAACAAATCAGATGCTCTCATTCTCCAAGAACTCCATCTGAAGAGTTGCCTCATCTATGGAAGGTACCAGCCATCTGGCCTCTGCAGTCCACTGGCCGTCAGCCAAAACAGAAAACAGCTGTCTCAGGGAGAGGACGATGTCACCTAAGAGTTTAGGGGAGCTTTCAAACTTTCAAATCATCCCTTGAAGTTTTCTACCAGACTCATCACGAAATCCTTCATCGCTGGATCCTCCCGCATTTCATTCTTCTAGCAATGCTCCTGCAGACGTGGAAAGTGCAACTTTCTCCCGTGAATGTCTCTCTCCAAAAGGTCCAGCTTTGGCCAGAAAGCTTCAACTGCCTCGTACATGTTTACAACAGTGTGGCTCTTGCCTTGTATTTGCAGATTAAGTTGATTTAGATGAGACATGATGTCACACAAAAAATAGCACATGCCCACACCTTATTGTTACTTAAAAACCTCTGATATTCTTGGGCTTTTTGGCTCCACAGTCTGGATAAAAATTACACAAGCTCATCGCACAGGCTGCAGACCCCCTCCAACACGGTGTTTGCTCAGCCAGCATACATCATTATGCAGCAAAAGTTCCTTATGTTCCACTGACATTTCCTCCTGCAATGCTCTGAAAAGGCAATGTTGCAGACTAGAACTCTAGAGAACAAAATTTACCAGTCTCATCACTATCCATCGCCTCTTCCATTTCCCCACACAGTTTAGTGCACAACACTGATTTGTGAATAATGCAATGAAATGCAAAGAGCTCTGGGTTAACAGCTGCATGCCTGTTTACCAAGCCCTTGTGTTGTCTCACAATTGATGTAGCCCCATTGGTGACAACAGACACAATTTTGCTCACATCCAAGCCATTCTTCTCAAAGAACTGTGTTAATTCATTAAAGATGATTTCCCCAGTTGTGTGCCCAGGCAGAGGAAGCAAACAAAGTAGATCTTCCTGAAAGGTCTTCCCATCAAAAAATCTTGGGAACACAGATAACTGTTGCATATTGATTTGGTCACAGGACGAGTCTATGGCTAGTGATAAGGCTTCTGCTTTCTTCAAATCGGTGAGTAGATTGGAAAAACACTCCTCCACTAAAAGTTGTACTGTTCTTGTTGCCATGTTAGCTGACAATGGCACCTGCTTTAATAGCTCCACAACTGTTTTCTTGTTTTTCTCATCATGACTTAAAACTTTGCCAGCCATATCAATTGCACACGTTTTAATCAACTCAGCATCAGTGAATGACTTCTTAGCTTTAGCAAGGTTCTATGAAACATGCAATGATGCCGTTATTGCACTCTCTTGTGCCGATGTTGAGTTACAGATAGTAGAAATGGAGTACTTGTATGATGATATCATATTTACTATTTTTCGTTTAAGGTGATCTGATTTTGTAGGGTAGTTGGCATTAAAACTGGTAGCAAGCATAGAGTTGAAGTGCCGCTTGAGATTTAGCTACGGTCTGCATGCATATTAAACATGTCGGTTTGGCATTGGCGTGGTCCGGTAAAATAAAACAGAACTGACCCATCCAGTAAGATTTTAACTGATGGTTTTCCTGGTCGACTATCAACTTTTTCACACAGGCCATGTTTTTGGTTTAGGACAGTTATTATCTGTGATGTAGCTGGTGAGTGGCTCTGTCTAGTCAAGGACTGTAGAGAGTACGTCTTATGTCTACGGTATGGGTCAAGTGTATGGTGTGGGGTGAGGTCAAAATAAAGTAGTGCAGCATGCACTTTATTTCACATGCTGTGCACTTAGTTTCATATGTTATGACAGGTGCGTTAGTGACTGTGGGTCGGCGGGGGCCAGACATTTGGCTCTCGTGGGCCGGACCTGCCTCACGGGCCGCTTATTGGCATTCAGGGGCATAGAGATTGCCTCCAACTAATGTTGTTATATGACTACCTCGGGTTTTTTTCTATTCCTTCCACTGTTGTCTGTCACGTGCCATCATGGCAGCATCAATCACTGACATCACAGAAAGCTGAATCAGTTCATCTGGACACAACGTTCATTGGGAGAAACGTTTCATCACTCATTACATTACATTGCAGTCATTTAGCAGACACTTTTATCCAAAGCGACTTACAATAAGCACATTTAACATAGGAAATCAGGAGAACTACTAGTCATCAGAGGTCATAAGTGCATCTTCTCTCTAAACAAGCATCTAAGAGCAAAACCAGTGCTAAAGTAAGAGCGCAAGAAAGACATTTTTTTTTTCTAATGAGTGAATACAATAAGTGCTACGAGCAAGTCACAGGGTAGTAGTTCTTGAAGAAGTGAGTTTTCAACCTGCGCCGAAAGATGGGCAGTGACTCCGCTGTCCTGACATCAGTGGGGAGTTCATTCCATCACTGTGGGGCTTGGACAGAAAAGAACCGTGACCGGGTCCATCATCAGCAGGGGCCTCTGAGCGACGGGGCAACCAGGTGTCCCAAGGCAGCAGAGCGAAGTGGTCGGTGGGGGTGTAGGGCTTGACCATGGCCTGGAGATAGGAAGGAGCTGTTTGTCTGTGAATGTTCTCATTCATCCAGGTCATGGTTATCCAAAGGAATTGAATCGAGTGCAACTGGACTTGGTATATATCCGTGAAGACATGTCGCCTCTCATCCAAGAGGCTTCATCAGTTCGTGCCTTTCTGACTAGACCAAGCTAGTCTGACTGGCTGATGATGAAACTCTGGTGGTGAAACTAGGAGTTTCATCACCAGCCAGTCAGACTATCTTGGTCTAGTCAGAAAGGCATGAACTGATGAAGCCTCTTGGATGAGAGGCAAAACGTCTTCACAGATATATCCCAAGTCCAGTTGCACTCGATTCAATTCCTTTGGAGAAGGAGCTGTTTCTTTCACTGCCCTGTAGGCTAGCACCAGAGTCTTAAACTGGATGCGAGCAGCTACTGGGAGCCAGTGTAGGGACATGAGAAGGGGAGTTGTGTGGGAGAACTTAGGGCGGTTGAACACCAGACGAGCTGCAGCTTTCTGAACAACCTCCAGAGGTCTGATGGCCGATGCCAGGACACCAGCAAGGAGGGAGTTGCCGTCGTCCAGCCGGGAGATGACCAGAGCCTGGATGAGCACCTGTGCCATCTCGTTAGTGAGGAATGGGCGAATCCTCCTGATGTTATAGAAAGGAAATCTGCAGGAGCGAGCAACTCATCTAAGTGACCTCTTCAGTCTCAACTGACTGCAGGTATATCCACCACACTCTTTCAAGGATAAGGATGTACACATCACATCCTTGACAGAGAGGAATGCTGGTTTGAACAAGGAGTCAAAGAGGCCATCCATGTAAAGAGGGAATGACCAGGGGGGCTAAGAATACATCTGTCACCTTCTTACAATGCTGTGATTGCAACTGTTCCCCAATCCTGGGTGTTATGGTGGTCCAGTAGTTAACACTGTTGCCTCACAGCAAGAAGGTCCTGGTTTGAACCCCAGGCCGTCCCACATCCTTTCAGTGTGGAATTTGTGTGTTCACTCCGTGTCTGCGTGGGTTTCCTCCGAGTGCTCCGGTTTCCTCCCACCATCAAAAAGACATGCATGTTAGGGTTAATACTCCTGTCTGTGCCCCTGATCAAGGCAATGAAAAGAAGAACTGGAGTTGGTCCCCGGGTGCTGCAGCTGTCCACTGCTCTTATACAATAGGATGGGTTAAATGCAGAGAACAAATTCATTGTAACCTACAATGACACAATAAAGTGGCTTTCTTATTTCTTCTCTGTGAATAGTACACACCGCCATTGTAACTCTAGTTAATGGTCATGGTAATTTGCTTATGAAACCGATCCTTGTTTTCGGACATTATGCCACTGTATTGTTTATAAGGGTGGGGATACCTGCAGCCAGTTGAGACTGAAGAGGTCACTTTGATGAAACATTTCTCTCTCAATAAACGTGTCCAGATGCACTAATTCAACTTTCTGGGATTTCCTTACCTGGATTATTAAGCATGCATCAAGACATCAATCACTGATATTATATAGGCTATAGGCATTTATTAGGCTTGCATACATCAATTCCTTTATTCAAGATACTTCTTTCAGTGTGTATGTCATTGAGGATTTAAATGTGGATATCTCAGACAGGAACTCATTATTTGCTAATCACATAGCTCAGTTCTGTCAAGACAATAACCTTATATTGTCAAGCAAAGTGCTTTTGCCTATAAATAAGTTATACATACATAAGTGAGGCCTGGCACAGTATGTCATGGCTGGACCACTGTATTTGCACTGCTGATGCACATGCCTCATTGGGGAGTATGAGTATTATGTATGGGGCAGCAACGACGGATCACATACCTCTTGCTATGGCTATAAATGTTGAACATTACTTGTGCTATCTAGTAATGGAGATAGTGACAACGCAGGAAGGTTGGACTGGTCAACTCTTACAAAGGAGGACATCTTAGCCTATCATGCCCGTACAGATGAAACCTTGGGTAATATACATCTGCTTAGAGATGCAGTTATGTGCAGAGACATTAATTGTAAGGATATGAGGCATAGGTGAGATCTCTGCTGCATGTATGATGATATTGTTAGTGCTTTGTATGAAGGCAGTAAGCCCTACTACAAGTATAAAAATAAGACACATAACATCAGGCCTGGTTGGAACAAGTATGTAGCTAGGGATCATGAAGAGTCAAAGTCAAAGTCAAAGTATCTTTATTGTCCCTTGCAGGGAAATTAGTTTGCAGCCAGTATAAAAACTCTCACACAAAGACAAAATATACAAACACCAAGGCGGAATCGACAACAGGACATAGTGGGCAAGGAGAACCAAAGTAGGTCAAATATAAAATATAAGGGGTCCGTGGTGGCGTAGCGGTCTAAGCATCGGCTTGGTGTCGATGCAGTTGCCCACTGGGGACTGGGGTTCGCGCCCCGGTCTCGTCAGATCCGACTATGGCCGGACTCGATGAAGCAGCAATCATTGGCAACGCTGTCTTCGGGAGGGGGGCGGAGTCGGCTTGTGTTCGTCATGTGAATGCGTCTCTGTGTGTCGGAAAAACAGTGGTTCGGCTTGGATTCGCCTTGTCACGAAAGTGGGGAGGCATCTCCTTCGAGACTGCCGGCCGGAGAGATGCAGTTGGCGAACGCATGCAATACGAGGGTGGGTGTTTGAATTAAAATAGGGATCAATTGGCCACTAAATTGGGAGAAAAAAGGGAAAAATCAGAAATAAATTTTTTTTAAAAAATATATAAAATATAAAATATATGAGAACATTCACAGACCTAAAAAAATAAATAAAAAATACAAATAAAATACAAAATATAAATATAAAATACAAAATATACAGACCAAGGAAACTAGCGAACTGCAGACAACAGATAAATACTATCTACTATTTAACAACTGGATGGCAGTGGGGACAAAGGAAGCCCTGTATCTCTTTGTCCTAATACAGGGCATCCTCAACCGACGATCTGAAGGTAACAGCTCAAACTCTGGCTGAAGGGGGTAACCTTGGCACTGCAGAAGGAAAGTAGCCTTTCTGAACACCCTCCTTTTATAAAGGTCAATAAGCTGGGCTAGGCTCCTCCCTGGAATCCTGCTAGCTCATTTGATACGTCTATCTATTGGCCAGAGTCAAGTTACCAAACCAAGACACAATACAGTACGTTAAAACTGTTTCAATAAAACTTGTATAAAAGAGAGTCATCATCTGGGAGGAGACATTAAATGTCCACATTTTCCTCAGGAAAAAAAGTCTTTGTTGGACCTTCTTTGATGTGGAAGCCACATGAGTTTCAAAGCATAATTTTTTGTCGAGAACAACCCCCAGATATTTGTAGAAGAAGAAGCCTGTGAAGCCTTCAAATCATGGCTATGGCAGGTAGACCCAGACAAAGGCCTGAGCTTCAACACAAGAAGCTCACTAATGCAAAATACAAATATGCCATTTGCGTCATTCGGAAAAATGAGCAAGCCATGAGGGCAGATTCCATGGCTAAGAAGCTGTTACAATGTTGCTAATTTTTGGAAAGAAGTGAGAGTTCTCAACAACTGTAAAACATCTCTACCATGCACTGTTGACGGTATCTCCGGTACAGAAAATATTGCTGAGTAATGGCGACAGTTTTGTAATACTTTATTCAACTGTGACCAAAGTGATGTGTATAAGGTGGGCAATATTGAGAGTGATGATTCAATGGTGATCATGTCACATAAGGTGTACCAAGCTATAAACAAGCTGTCTGTTAGCAGGGCAAGTGGTTTAGATCATGTTACTGCTGAACACCTTAAATATGCCAGTGTGAGGATAGCTCTTCTCCTTGCTATTTGTTTTATTGGGTTTATGGTCCATGGCTTGTTGCCATACTCAATGTTGTCTGTTCTGTTAGAGTCAGTCATTAAGGATAAGCTGGTAAAATATGCAGCCTAAATAACTACAGGCCTATAGTTCTAGCCAGCATACTGTCAAAAGTCATAGAAAGAATCCTGCTGGATAGAGTGCATGAGTTTATCAACTCCACAGATAACCAGTTTGGTTTTAAAGCTAAACATGGCACTGACACTTGTATATATGCCTTAAAGGAAATTGTAAACAAATACAGAGGCCAAAACTCATCAGTTCTTATGTGTTTTATTGATGCATCTAAAGTTTTTGATCGTGTTAATCGTGTTAATCAAAGAGGGGTGCCTAAATACATTGTGAGAATCCTGGCTTATTGCTATATGCCCACCAGACTATGCAAGTGAAATGGGGTAATAGCGTTTCAGCCCCATTTGGGGGGTTAGCAATGGTCTCAGACAAGGGGGAATTCTGTCTCCAGTTCTCTACAATTTATATATTGATGATTTGTCCAAGCAGTTGAAAGCCTGTAACATTGGGTGCATGATTGGTAATACCTTGGTGAACCATATTATGTATGCAGATGACCTTGTCATCCTTAGTCCCTGTAGCGCTGGTCTCCAGCAGCTCCTTGATATATGTTCTGTATATGGTGTGGAGCATGATATCAAATATAATGCTAGTAAGAGTGTTGTCATGATCTGCAGAACCAAAGAGGTCAATTATCTCAAATTTCCTGATTTTAAATGGTCTGATAATAATCTTGGGGTATGTAATAAGGTGAAATATCTTGGACACTATATTACTGAACAAATGACAGATGATAATGATATTTATAGGCAATGCCGCATGATGTATGGACAAGCAAACACTCTCACGCAAGTTTGGTATGTGTTCAGTTAGTGTGAAGTTGTCTCTGTTCAGAGCATATTGTACACCACTTTATACTGCACGCCTGTGGTCAAACTACAAAAAAGCAAGCTTACAGAGGCTTTGAGTAGCTTATAATGATGCAATGAGAATATTACTAAAAAGACCTAGATGGTGTAGTGCAAGTGAAATGTTTGTGGCTGCAGGCGTCAATACTTTTCAGACTGTTCTAAGAAATTTCATATATACGTTCATTTGCCAGCTCAATGACTGATAATGTAATCATCATGACTTTAACTAATATAAGACTCAGTGCCACATGCTTCCAATCCTGGCAGTGGGGCCATTGTTATAGCTGCCTCCTTGTAAGACACTGATTTGTTCCTTTTATGTTATTTTATTGTGTTTACTTCATATATTGTCTAGGGTTTATCTTTTACCAATGGTTCTTATCTTTAATGGCTTTATTCTTTATTCTATTGTTTTTTACATTGTCTTTGTCTGTTATGGATGCTGAGTCTGCAATAAAGTTTTGAGTTTAGTTGAGTAAATCCATTTTCTGAAGATGTAAACAGAAGTACTGCAATGAGTGAAAGCCATTATATATTTCGATGAAGTAAATAAATGTAACTTTTTTTGCCTGCCAGATTATAGGTTCAATCAGGTCCAGCTGTCATAACAGGAGGTTGCAACTTTTACATCATGGCTATAACATCTTTCTTTTTTTTTCTTTTTAATATAGTAAGTAATTTAAAATACATAATAACTGTACCTTATTGGCAAACAGGATGCCCTGTTTATTTTCCCACAAGAGAAAAATTGGTTGTCTCCACATGTGCTCTGAAGAATTCAAAATATCCTCATCACCATGCAGAAACATCAGGGATCCACCAAGGAAGACAAAGGGCCTTTACAATCAATCTACATATTTACAAGTAACCAAGAAAATGTACAAACAGGGTAATGTGGTCATGTTTTCTGAGCCATCTAACTGACGAGTTTCGAATAAGTTAGGACCTTATGTCAAATGTCAGGAAATTTCGTCAAGGAAGACCTACTTTTGGTGGAGACAGAATTCATTAATTTCAAAATTCACAGAAAAATAAAATACCGCAAAAACAAGTATGGCTCTGGAAAAGAGATCAAAAGCAGATGTGGAACCTCTTTGTTGACTGCCGGGGCAAGTCCCACTCCCTTTCAGAACACAGGAACTTGGTCAGTTGTAAGAAAGTTTGTAATCTTCAGCATATGGGCTGGAATTCAAAACTTTCGCGGCACCACCCTAAAACAATCACTCACGCGCTGTCCTTGACTCTAAAGTCATTTATTATTATTATTTACTTCTTTATTTAACACATTTATAAGGTCAATAAACTCAATAATCTGTTAGCCTGTTAAATCACCTCTTCTGGAAGTCTTTAACATGCTTCAGCCTCTGGCTGCCTGGCATTTCCTTTGCACTTGCCTGTCGATGCCATCTAGTGATCAAAATCAGAAGATTACGTGTCTCTAGAAGAATTGGACCTCACCCGAGAATAGAGCATCTATTGAACCATCGATCATCTACTTGAGTATGTGTCATCACCAAGCACAATGGTGTCGATAAAAAGGAGTATGCTGAACAAGTCAGTGGGGTTTCACACTGGAACAAAACAACTTCTGTTTTTACCCAACTAATTTAATACATTGCTTCACCATTGTAGGTCCACTCCGCCATGGACTCAGCTGTTGTCTGGTGTAAAGGCTGCTTCTTTGAAAAGCTTGCACTATATGAAACTAGAACAACTAACAAAAACCTCAATTAGAATTTCCATTATCCAAGCCGCTTATCCTACTTAGGGTCGCGGGACGCTGGAGCCTATCCCAGCAGTCACTGGGTGGAAGGCGGGGAGACACCCTGGGCAGGCTGCCGGTCCATCACAGGGCCGACACATTCACACCTAGGAACAATTTAGTATAGTTGATTCACCTGACCTACATGTCTTTGGACTGTGGGAGGAAATCGGAGCAAACCCACACAGACATGGGGAGAACATGCAAACTCCACACAAAGGACGACCTGGGATGACCCCCAAGTTTGGACAACCCTGGGGTTCGAACCCAGGACCTTCTTGCTGTGAGGTGACCATGCTTACCACTGTGCCACTGTGCCACTCTGAAGGTAATGTGGAAGGGGAAAAAAAACAATGTGAAAAAAAAATACTGTTTCAAGCTCCCTGTGAGGGTGATCTGGGAAACCTCCTGGCTTGCTCACCCTGAATTCATCCAACATCAGGAAAGGATCCAGATTCCTTAGCTAAAAAAATTAAATATTGCATGGATGAGGAACATTACAGCTTGCCATTCCTAAATCTGAGATATGAAATTACGTCAAGATGATCTGTAAACATGTTTTGTTTTTTGTTTTTAAATCCAGTGCACATTACAGTTAGTCTGTAGTTAACTGATAGCATTGTATGGATAACAAACAATACAATAGTAATTCATCACCTCTATATGGATGGACAGACAGACACAGACTAACTCCTCGTCTAAAATTGTAATAAATAATGTCCCCATAACTAATGTGTGTTCTACGTGATTCCTTGGCATTCTGTTTGATGAATCCTTATCTTGGAAACCTCATATCAAGGCCATAACCACGAAAATGGCCACGAGTATTGGTATACTAGGCAAAATCCATCACTTGATCAACACTGAGGTAGCCACTATGTTATATTATTCAATGGTTTATCCGTATATTAATTATTGTAATATAGCCTGGGCTAGTACTCATCTGACCAAACTTGAGCCCATATACTGTCTTCAGAAACAAGCACTAAGAATAATAAATTGAGTACATCAAAGACATTCCTCTCAGCCTCTATTTCTTCAATTAGGTGTCCTCAGTGTTTATCAAGTGAACCATCTCCAGATTGGTTTATTTGTTGATAGCTCGCATCAGATAAGGAACAACTCCCTAAAAAAACCTTTAACAGGGAGAAAAAATAGGAAGAAACCTCAGGGAGAGCAACAGAGGAGGGATCTCTCTCCCAAGACGGACAGACGTGCAATGGATGTTGGATTTAATTTACAAAATACAACACAGACAAAGGATAACATAATTATAATGGAATTATAAAATATATGAAGAATATGATGAGGAGGATGCTAAGCAGTGTCCAGACGCCACTGAGCCAGGACCTGAGCCACGCGACCACCATCACCACGTAGAAAAAAAAAATTATTATTATATTAAGATAGATGTAGGAAAAAAAACTTTAATATATTGCAGAACAAGCCTGTTTCGTGTGTCACACCAGGCTTGGTCTGTTCTAAACAGGCTTGTTCTGCAATGTATTAAAGTTTCATTTTCCCCCCCTAAATCTATAGTAATATTCCGCTCATAAAAAACGCTCTCTCTCTCTCTGTCTCTGTCTCTGTCTCTCTCTCTGTCTCTCTCTCTCTCTCTCTCTCTCTCTCTCTCTCTCTCTCTCTCTCTCTCTCTCTCTCTCTCTCTCTCTCTCTCTCTCTCTCTCTATATATATATATATATATATATAACCCAGTTAGTCAAGTAAATTCTTTATGAGACGGTACAAGCCTGTTTCATGCAATAAGCAATCATCAGCTGTCAATTAATGGATGTATATATATATATATATATATATGTGTGTGTGTGTGTGTGTGTGTGTGTGTGTGTGTGTGTGTGTGTGTGTGTGTGTGTGTGTGTGTGTATATCCATTAAGATGAGATGAGAAACTCAGGAGAATTTTTAACAAACACCGCATCCCGGTATACTTCAAACCCAGCAACACACTCCGACAAAGACTGGTTCATCCCAAAGACCTTGTACCACACACCCAAAAAAGCAATCTGGTGTATGCTGTACATTGCAATGAGGATTGCACTGACCTATACATAGGAGAAACCAAACAAGCCTACACAAACGGATGGCCCAACACAGAAGGCCAAACTCCTCAGGACAAGACTCAGCAGTTTATCTACACCTAAAGGAGAAGACACACTCCTTCGAGGACAGCAATGTACACATTTTGGACAGAGAAGATAGATGGTTTGAAAGAGGGGTGAAGGAAGCCATCTATGTGAAACTGGAAAAACCATCCCTCAACAGAGGAGGAGGTCTGCGACACCACCTATCCCCCACTTACAATGCCGTCCTTTCATCTCTACCCAGGAGACTCAAGAAGCTTAGCCTCCAGGAACAACAGTCGGTCACTAACGGCTCCAACGACTCATGACCACTGAATAATTAAGTCGAAACTAACACCCCCAACGACTGACGCTGCTTAACATCGGATCACAAAGAGCCACGCATATCAATACCTCTGATAACGACGGGCATTGCTAAACATCGGAACACAAAGAGCCATGGACATCGTTAGCTCTGATAACGACTCCAAAGAGGATAAATATCTGAGTTTCATCACAGCCAGTCAGACTAGCTTCGTCTAGTCAGAAAGGCGCGAACTGATGAAGCCTCTTGGATGAGAGGCGAAACGTCTTCACGGATATATTGTCACAGCCTCTCGCCCTTGACATCAAAGCGTTCGCGGTCACAGCCTCTAGCCCTTGACATCAAAGCGTTTGCCCCTGACACCTGCTGACCCCCCCTGTAACAGCCTCTCTCCCTTGACTTGCCTTGACATCAAAACGTTCGCTGTCACATCCTCTCGCCCATGACATCAAAGCGTTCGCCCCTGACACCAGCTGGCCATCAAAGCAGTCAGCCGCTCTCCCTTGACATCAACGCGATCATCACCCTTAAAAAGCCTCCACTGTGGTCCAGTCTTGGCTGGAACGTCGCCTTTCATGGACCTCTGCCTGCCTGCCTATCTGCCACTGAGCCAACTCCTGCTCTACCCCTGAGATCGGTTACTTCAATAAAGACTTGATTCTTCCCTTACCTGGTTGTCCCGTCTGCTTTTGGGTTCTTTCCTGATACGTGACAGTACGTTCCAGCCACTATGGACCCAGCAGACCATTCCACCACAGACCTGGCCACGGTCTGCCAGGCTGTAGCCAACCAGGAATCGGTCCTCGACCAGCACAGCCAGGTGCTACAGGAGATGGCTGACGCCCTCCGTGAGCTCGGCTCAAAGATCTCCGGAATCCAGACCCAACTTGGTGCCTCTGCTAGCCTGGGACCCACCCCTCCAGCTCCGCCACCCCCAGCGCCATCAACTTCGGCTAAGGAACCATGGGTTGCCCCGCCCGATAAGTATGATGGAGATTTTGGACTTTGTCGCCCTTTTTTGATTCAGTATGAGATTGTGTTTAACCAGCAGCCCCAGTCATATTCCACGGATGGAGCCAAAGTCGCTTACATCATGGGTCTTCTCCGGGGAAGCGCTCTGGATTGGGCTACAGCGGTGTGGGAGATGCGGGCCTCCACTTCCTCATCCTACACTGAGTTCACCACTGCTTTTCGCCAGGTTTTTGATCATCCCGTGCGGGGAAGGGACGCGTCAAAAAGACTGATCTCTCTCCGCCAGGGTTCCCGCAGCGTCGCTGACTACTCAGTTGAGTTCCGTACGCTATCAGCGGAGAGCGGATGGAACAACGAGTCCCTCCAGGCCGGCTTTTCCAACGGTCTCAGCAAATCCATAAAGGACGAATTGGTTTCCTACCCCGAGCCTGGAAGGTTGGAGGAATTGGTTACCCTGGCCATTCGTGTGGACAACCGTCTCCGGGAGCGGAGGCGAGAGAGGACGCGCCGCCTTCCTGGTCACAACAACTTACCATGGGCCACACCTCCAAACTCTGGGGGCCGAGCTCGCTCACCTGAGGCTGACGTCCTCTGAGAAAGCCCAAGGCGCGACTCTTCCCCAGCTTCGGAGCCGATGTAACTCGGCCGCTTCCGGCTCAACCCGGAGGAGCGTCAACGCCGCATCGCCGAGAACAGCTGCTTGTATTGTGGTCAGCCTGGCCACTTTCTCGCCTCCTGCCCTCACCGTCCGTCAAGACTAGTAGGCTCACAAGGGAGGAGGAGGATTCTCGTGAGCCCAACTGTCTGCCCTCTGTCTCCTCGTCCATGTACCCAGTTGCAAGCTACCATCAGTTTTAAAGGTCAGTCCACTAAACTTTTGGCTTTAATTGACTCTGGTGCTGATGAAAGCTTTTTGGATGCAAGTGTTGTGAAGCAGTTAGGTCTTGCCACTGTGAGTCTGGACCAGCCTCTTGAAGCTAATGCCCTGGATGGACGTCTCCTGGCCTGGATAACCTTTAAGACCGAGCCTGTGTGCCTCCTGTTGTCGGGAAACCATCAAGAGGAGTTAAGTTTTTTTGTTATCAATTCTCCATTTGCTCCCATTATACTTAGTCATCCTTGGTTGGTTAAGCATAGTCCCCATATTGATTGGTCATCGGCCAGAATTTTAAGTTGGAGTCCCGTCTGTCATGCCTTATGCCTCCAGTCTGCTCTGCGTCAGTCTGTCCCCTGTCGGGTGTCAAGCCCTGGCTCCAGGAATGCCAAGCCCAATGCTCTGTCTCGTGTGCATGGGAAGGAGTGTGAGCCCAAGCTCCAACCTGACACCATCGTTCCCTCTACCTGTGTGGTTGTGGCTGCGACTGCGGCTGTCACCTGGAACATTGAAAGGGAGGTCATGGCAGCACAACAGACTCAGCCTGACCCAAGTAACGGTCCCCCTGGGCGCTTGTTTGTTCCAGATGCTGTTAAATCTAGTGTGTTGCAGTGGGCTCACTCTTCCAAACTTACCTGCCATCCTGGCGTAACCCGTACCCTAGCCTTCCTCCGCAGGCGGTTCTGGTGGCCTTCCATGACAGAGGATACTGGGTCTTTTGTTTCTGCCTGTCCTGTTTGTGCCCAGAATAAGCCCTCCACTCGGGCCAGTGCCGGTCTGCTGCACCCCCTGCCTGTTCCACACCGTCCCTGGTTGCATCTGTCCTTGGATTTCGTCTCTGGTCTGCCCACCTCCAAAGGTAACACCGTTGTACTGACTGTTGTTGATCGCTTCAGTAAATTTGTTCACTTTTTGCCCTTGCTAAACTGCCTTCGGCCCGAGAGACTGCGGATCTGCTGGTCAGGGAGGTTTTCCGGGTCCACGGTCTTCCCTGTGACATAGTGTCTGACCGTGGCCCCCAGTTCACTCTGCTGTCTGGAAGGCTTTCTGCTCTGCCATCGGTGCCACCGTCAGCCTGTCATCGGGTTTCCATCCTCAGACCAACGGCCAGGCCGAGAGGGCCAACCAGGCATTGGAGATGGTTCTCCGCTGTCTGGTGTCTGCCAACCCATCCTCTTGGTCCTCACAACTCCCCTGGGTAGAATATGCCCATAACACCCTGCCATTGTCTGCTACTGGGTTGTCCCCTTTTCAATGCCTTTACGGCTATCAGCCTCCCCTTTTTCCTTCTCAAGAGGTAGACATTCCGGTTCCGTCTGTCCAGGCCCATGTCCGGCGGTGCCGTCAGACCTGGCGGCGAGCCCGTGCTGCACTGCTCAGGACCTCCGGCCGTTACCAGCGCTTGGCGGATCGTCATCGCACCCCTGCTCCGGACTACTCCCCCGGTGACCAGGTATGGCTCTCTACCAAGGATCTACCCTTGAAATCGGACGCTAAGAAACTGTCCCCCAGGTATATTGGTCCCTTTCCCATTGTCAAAGTCATTAACCCCTCTGTGGTCTGTCTGAAGCTGCCCCGCGCTCTCCGGGTTCACTCTTCCTTCCATGTGTCCTGCCTCAAACCTGTCTCTACCAGCCCTCTAGTTCCTCCGGTCCCCCCGCCCCCACCTCCTCGTATGATCAACGATCATCCAGCTTACACCGTTCGTCGTCTCCTGGACTCTCGTCGCCGCGATCGCAGCCTGCAGTATCTCGTGGACTGGGAGGGATATGGCCCGGAGGAGAGGTGTTGGGTCCCTCGTCGCCTGGTCCTGGACGGGAAAACTTAATCCGGGACTTCCACAAGACGCACCCTGACGGGTCTAGTAGGTCGCCCAGTGGCGCCCCTCGGAGGGGGGGTACTGTCACAGCCTCTCGCCCTTGACATCAAAGCGTTCGCGGTCACAGCCTCTCGCCCTTGACATCAAAGCATTCGCCCCTGACATCAGCTGACCCCCCCTGTCACAGCCTCTCTCCCTTGACTTGCCTTGACATCAAAGCGTTCGCTGTCACAGCCTCTTGCCCTTGACATCAAAGCGTTCGCCCCTGACGCCAGCTGGCCATCAAAGCAGTCAGCCGCTCTCCCTTGACATCAACGCGATCATCACCCTTAAAAAGCCTCCACTGTGGTCCAGTTTTGGCTGGAACGTCGCCTTTCATGGACTTCTGCCTGCCTGCCTATCTGCCACTGAACCAACTCCTGCTCTACCCCTGAGATCGGTTACTTCAATAAAGACTTGATTCTTCCCTTACCTGGTTGTCCCGTCTGCTTTTGGGTTCTTTCCTGATACGTGACATATATACGAAGTCCAGCTGCACTCGATTCAATTCCTTTGGGTAACCATGACCTGGATGAATAAGAACATTCACAGACATTTTCCTATGGTACCTTAACATAAAAAAAGCTAAATTAATGAACAGAAATACTGATCAAAGGCCATATTACAGGAAATTCCTAACTTGCAGATCCTATTTTAACTGTTTGGTTACGATGATATATTGGGTTATGATTTGCTTAATATGTCTGTGAATGTTCTCATTCATCCAGGTCATGGTTATCCAAAGGAGTTGAATCAAGTGAAACTGGACTTGGTATATATCCGTGAAGACGTTTCGCCTCTCATCCAGGAGGCTTCCTCAGTTCGTGCCTTTCTGACTAGACGAAGCTAGTCAGACTAGCTTCGTGATTTGCTTAATACCAACTGGAGAAAAATCCTAGACATCCCTATCTTCACTTTAAACTTAAGACGGTAAATATTTGTAATACAGCCCCATTTTCTCAAAGCCAGCAGCTGCAAGCTCCAAAGTGCACTGAATAGCATGAAATGAAAGAGAAAGTAATTCTAAAATGATTAGGAAGTGTTAGGCCTAATTATTCTTACCTTTCCACCTTTGCCTCGGGGTTCTGACTTTGTTTTGTGTACTTAAACACAGAGGGCACAAAATCAGGATTCTGTAAGTCCAGTGACGCCTCACCTGTAAATAGCCAGACACACCACATTAGCCAAATAATACCAGCTAACGCTGCTTAGCGGTTACTAAACCAGGCATTCCAGTGAAACCAAAGAGTAGATAGATAACTTACCTGATATAAAATGGGCACTGCAAACGCCAGCATTTCTGATCGTGTCCTCAGTCCAGTTTTCATCAATACGTTTGATAGCTTGCAACCACAGGCGCCTCCGGATGCTCTGAAATGGCCGTGATCCCGTCGGAATTCGGTAAAACTTCAGTCCGCTGTTGGTAGGGTAGCGATTCGTACAGCCAAACGCACAACAACCGGACATTTTGATGCTGGTTATACTTCTGAATAAACTTTGTAACCTCCTCTACCTCGTCTGAATCCGTGAACGAATGACAGATTTGGGGGTAGCGTTTCACTTCCGTTGCCTAAATGCGCGCGCATACTTTTGATGACGTAGACATATGGCTCACATTAAGGATGGTGTGAAGAAAGGAGGTGTGAATAAAAACGACTTTGTGAAACATCAGTAAGCTTTACCATTGTCTGGCTGGGGTTCGCTACAATAAAAACTTTACCCGAACAGAACCAGACGAACTGCATCGTCTACTACGGACAACGACGGAGAGTCTTCACGGCGTGCCTGCTACTGCTAGATGCTACGTCGCCATCTTGTCAAGGTGAACTCGCCAAGCAGCGCGTATTGCCACCAGATGGCGCCAGATCCTAGGCAATGCGGCAACGTTCTAACACGGTACAGTACAGTCACATTCACTGACATTGATGAAGAACTGTGAGTATTACTCCATTACTATGCAGCCTGTAGAACTGTCAATAAAGTTAGCAACGGATGAACAGTTTAAAAGACTGATCCTGTGAACATGTATAACTCACCTACCTGCTCAACTAAGGCAAAGGAAAGAGACAGTTATGTCGTTATTGGTCAGTTAACACCTGTAAGGGCTCATCTACGCCTAAAGAAAGAGACTTTTAGGTTACATGCTGCATATGAGCCTTTATATATGCTGATTCAACGAAAGAAAGAGACAATTACATTTAAATGCAGCCATATGGACTCTTTATAGTTAAATAGGATACTTTCCTGCCTAACCACAGCAAAGGAAGAGACTGTTCCAATTCCCATTGGATAAATGGGCTCTTTATTGGCGAAGTAATAATTACATGCTTGTCTGCATCAAGGAAAGGGACTGCCACATGTTCATGCAAAATTTACTTTGAAGGATTTTTTTTGGACGCTTGATATATATATATATATATATATATATATATATATATATATATACACATTTTTTGATAACTTTTAAGGACTTTATAATTAAGGATATTTTTGGACATTTGATACTTCTTTCTTTTTCTTTCTTTTTTTATTTCCTTTGGACATCGATTATCCCTTTGATCACTTTTGGACCTTGCATTTCAAGTACTTAAAAACATGAGTTTATTGTGGTGTTCATAGTTAAGGTCAAAATTATTAGCCCTCTTTATGAAATCAAACAAAACCCTTAGCTTTTCCATGGAAATGACCATAACCACAAGTGTTTATAGTTTAATTACTTCCAAAAGAACAAAGACAAAATCTCCTCTAAGCTTGTTAAGATATTTTACTTATGCACTGAATTGAAACAAGAAAAAAACAAAAATGACAAGGCCAAAATTATTAGCCCTCTGACAATTAATAGTCAATAGTGTAACCTTTCTGACTCACAACTGACAACAACCCCTTATGGTAGTTCCTAACTAGGTTGGAACATGTCTCTTGAGGGATCTTAGGCCATTCTTCCATGGCAAATTGTTCCACCTCATCCAAATTGTGTGGTTTTCCAGCATGGACATTAACCTTGAGCTCCCGCCACAGATTATCCATAGGATTGAGATCTGGGCTCTGAGAGGGCCACTCCAGGACCTTGATTTTGGTGTCTTTCAAAAAGTTTTGGACCAACTTGGATGTATGCTTCGGGTCACTGTCTTGCTAGAAGGCCCAGCAGCAACCTAACACTAGACTGGCAGCAGATTCCTTTACAGTATCCTTCAAAATGTCAACATAATCTTCTTTCTTCATGATCCCATGCACACGAACAAGGTTTCCTATACCTGAAGCAGCAAAACAGCCCCACAGCATTATGCTCCCACCACCATGTTTAACTGTGGCAACTGTGTTTTTAGGGTTGAAGGCTTCTCCCTTCCTTCGCCAAACAAAAGCAACATTCATGTGCCCAAACAGCTCAAATTTAGTCTCATCAAACCAAAGGACAGACTTACAAAACTCATGTCCATGTTTCAAATGTTCACAGGCAAACTTCAGTCTGGCTTTGATGTGCCGCTGTGTGAGCAATCGAGTTTTTCTTGGACGATGACCTCGAAGCCCACCATGATGAAGAGCCCTCACAACAGTCTTCATTTAAACATCAAGTTCAGAAGAGGCCAGTTCAGCAACAATCGTCTTGGCAGAGATCTGGGGATTGTTGTTGACATCTCTGACCATTTTCCTCTCCCAAGTTTTTTTAAATCTTCCACTTTCGACCACATCCAGGTTTGTTTCTAACAGAATTTGTCTCCTTGTGCTTTGCAATGATGCAACGTACAGCTGTTCTAGACACTGTGAAATACTTTGAAATGGCAATATAGCCTTCCCGTGTGTGTGTGTGTACATACACACAAGGTGTTGTGATGCGTCTAGTGCAGCAGTGTGTAATTGGAGGGAAGGTGCATGTGTGCATGTGCGGCTTGCTGCCGCTGGCTAGCCTTTGTGGCGAATAGGGAAGCATCCTAGCGTGTAAGCCTTCCCTTGCCAGTACATAGCCTCTCCTTCACCAAGACTCCTGCCAGGCCTCCCCGTGGCCACACATGGTAACTGGGGTCTTGCGGCCCCAGGCTAACTTGGCAGGGGATCTCGGAGCAGCAGTGGGCCCCAGAGATATGGTGTGCAGGCCCACCCTGGTGGACACGCCCTGGCACCTATCAACCACTGCCCCGCTGCCTTGTGGGTGAGTCTGGAAGACATAAGGCTAAGGGAGCTTACCCCAACAGAAAAGCAAGCTGTGGCGGCACGCCTCGAGGCGGTTTCCGAAAAACTGGATTTCCGGCAGCCCCCTGCAGTTGTGTGGAGGTGCCGGTCGTCTAGGGATCCTCCTTGCCATCGGAACCATCTCCTCTACAATCAAGTCATGTGGCGTTGGAGAAGCGCACCTCCCATGCCACTTTAAAAACCATCTCTGCGCAGGTATCTTCTGCTATCTGAGTCCTCAAAGGACCCACAAATAGAAGAAGATGGTCATCATCGGGCACGATGGACAACCAGCAAGCAAGCATAGCCTTCCCCCTTAAGATGAGCATCCACTATCTTCTTTCTGAGTTCCAGACTGATTTCTTTACTTTTTGGCATGATGAAATTACTTCTTACCAAGAATTTAAGAGTAGTCCCTCTCAATCAAGTGTTCAAGTGCCACTAGCCCTGTTCATTGGAGTCCCTTAAGTAAAGTTCAATGCTGACTGATTGCTCAGGTGTGGTTTGAAAGCTGATTGATTGGTCAGGTGTGTTTTGAAAGCAAAAAATTACATGGGGGCTAATAATTTTGACCACCTAAATTTGCATTTGGTAAAAAGCAAACCTTAAGATTTATGTTACATTCCAAAATGTACTAAATAGGGGCCTTAACATTGATTAATGTTTTACTATGTAAAGTTTTACGAATGATGCAAACATTGGACAGAATTTTAGGGAAATGGTCCATAGTTCCTTGGGGACTAATAATTTTGACCTTAACTGTATTTTGTACTGATACTATTCGTCATGTTTATGCTCTTTACTGCAAGGGTTTGATAATTGCTAAAGGAGTTTTCTTGTAATTAGAGTTAAATTACTAATCAAACTTTTCAATTTAAGTTTGTAACCCCTAAACTCTCCAACAAGTTGCTTTTCTTTAAAGAATTTCTAAAAGAAAACAAGTAACCTAAAGCTTTAAACAAGGTCAAAAGGGATTTATTACAAGTAACTTAAAGACATAATTCGCGAGATAAATAACAGCTAAAATATATCTTGCGAATAGCCATCAGTATTGTTTGCTCTACTATTTCTGATTTAAATTAACAATCATATTTTGTTGATAACGCCAAAGTCAGCTGTGGACGGATAATTAGAAGGGCAAACGACTGATCATCACCACAAAGAGCAAGATCCATCGAGTGAGCTTCACACAGCAGTAGATGCGCCAGCACCTCTGAAGGAAAGTATTGAAGCAACACAACACAGTCGTACTGATCGCCAAGATAAAGATGGAGACTTACCTGAAGGTCTCCGACACTCAGAGTGTGCACAAATTCCTACAGAGAAGATGCGCATGCTTCAAGAGGAACAGGCCAAGAAAAAAGAGAAACGGTTGCTATCAATGTATGAGCAATGGAAGCTCCACGTATGCAAGGCAAGGGAAAAACTGAAGGTATATTTGCCCAATACCGACCTCTTCTGTCTCGTTGAAGACCTCAAAAACCCTAGGGAAGGCATAATAAACATGTTTTGTGAACTGCGAGATCTTGCCACTCCTTCAACCGACATAAGAAGACGTGTCGACATGTGTGACTCAATGACCAGTCTGGGTGTCCTCCAAAAATGACCCAGCTGCTGAGAAACTTGTCTACGTTCTACTCGATGCTCAAAGCGATACCACATTTATCGACCAAGAAGGGAATGACAGTCTTAAAGGTGACAAGTCCCCAGTTAAGTTGAAGTTGACTACCATGAGTGGTAGGGACACTGTCCTCACAAGTGAGAGAGTGTCTGGCCATCGTATAAGGGGATACAGTTCTTCCACTCCAGTTGATCTCCCGATGGCCTACAGGACAGCATACCGGTGAACCATGCTCACATCCCCACCTGTGAGATGGCTAAACAATGGAGTCATCTCACAGAAATAGTAGATGAACTGCAGCCACTGAGGAACTGTGAAGTATGCCTTCTCATCGGCAACAACTGCTCCAGTGCTATGGCACCAAGGCAAGTCATTCTAGTGGGAGATGAGGAACCCTATGCCATAAGAATGGACTTGGGATGGAACATTGTGGGGCGATCATCATAAAGTCACGACTGGCCGAACACAAGTCATCTGTGTCAAAGAATCACAGTTAAAGAGCTGCCTCCAGCAACTCCTGCCGATGTTCTCCGCATCCTTGAATCTGATTTCAGGGATGGCAGTGAAGACAGCAAAACAGTGTCACAAGATGACGTCGTATTCCTCAACAAGCTAGATGAAGGCATACAGAAAAATAAATAAACAGGGCCACTACAAAATGCCTCTGCCCTTCAAAAACAGACCCAGCCTCCCTGACAACAAAGGCTCAGCCATGATATGCCTCAATCACCTCAAAAGGAAACTGCAACAGGATGAAACGTATAAGAAGCATTACATCGAGTTCACGGAAGAGGTCATCGAAAGAGGAGACGCAGAGCAGATCGAAGACGGTGGGAGAGAAGGTGAGACATGGTACATTCCCCACCATGGCATTTATCACGCGAAGAAGCAAGAGAAACTTCGTGTGGTGTTCGACTGCTCAGCCAGATACAAAGGTCCCAGTCTAAACAATCACCTCCTCTCTGGGACCGATATGCTAAACAACCTGAGCAGAGTTCTCATCCGCTTCCGACGTGACCCTGTCGCACTGATGTGTGACATTGAAAATATGTTTCACCAATTTCATGTAGCTGAAGCTGATCGCAACTACCTGCGCTTTCTATGGTGGATGCAAGGAGACTTCAACTCACCACCCAGTGAATTCCGCATGAAGGTGCATCTATTCGGCGCAGTGTCTTCTCCTGGTTGTGCAAACTACGGGCTGAAGCATGTTCCCAAGGAGAATAGTGACACCTACCCTCAAGACTCACAGTTTATCATGAGAGATGCCAACGAGACGACGGGCTCACCAGTGTCAGGAGCACAGAAGATGCTACTCAGCTCACCAGAGAAGCACGTGAGCTCTGTGTCATTTGCGGCCTTCGACTACATAAGTTTGTGTCGAATGACAGAAATGTCCTAGAGAGTATACCACTCTCTGAACGAGCCCCCAATGTGAAGTGTATGGACCTTTCATTCGACGATCTGCCACTTGAGAGAGCTCTCGGAATTCAATGGGATGTAGAGTCCGACCACTTCCAGCTTAACGTCAGCCTCAAGGATCAGCCTGCGATACGTCGCGGCATTCTATCTACAGTGGCCTCCCTGTATGACCCCTCGGGTTTGTGGCACCTGTTCTGCTCAAAGTGAAGATCATTCTACAGGAGATGTGTAGACGTGGCTGAGTCTGGGACGACCTTCTCTCAGACGAACTTCATCCAAAATGGGATCAATGGAGAAGCAACCTAGCTCATTTGGGTAATGTCACCAAATCCCGGACATACTCACCTGCTGGATTTGGAAAGGTCTCAAAGACAGAGTTACACAATTTCTCAGACGCTAGCACGAAGGGTTATGGTCGTTGTTCTTACCTGCGACTTCAAAATGAAGAGGGAGAAGTTCACTGCACCCTGGTTGTAGGGAAATCACGTGTCTCACCAACAAAACTGACAACTATTCCAAGATTGGAATTGACTGCGGCGGTTGTATCCACGAAGAAGAGTAACATGCTCAAGGAAGAACTTGGAGCTTTTGATGCTGAGGAGTTTTTCTGGACTGACTCTAAAGTAGTCTTGGGATATATTAAAAATGAGGCACGACGTTTCCACACCTTCGTTGCTACTCATGTTCAGAAGATTAATCTCAGCTCAGTCCCTCAACAATGGAGATACGTTCCAACCAGCGAGAATCCCGCTGACCACGCTTCTAGGGGCTTGACTCCCAATGAGCTTCTGTCATCTACCTGACTCACTGGACCCAAGTTTCTATGGGACATGGAAATTAAGTTGCCAGAAGACGAAATTATGGAGTTATCGGTTGGCGATCCAGAGGTCAGAAACGTTCTAACACTTACCTCAAGAGCCACCGAACAAGTAAGCCTTGTTGATCCCTTGGCTAAGTTCTTATCCTGGTCACTGGCCACTCGAGCTGTTGCACACATTCTACGGTGCATCAGCAAGAACAAATCAAACAACCTCACCACTGTAACAGAACGAGAAGATGCAGAACGTTGCATAATCAAAGACCTGCAGAAGAATGCGTATCAAAAGGAGTTGGAGCTGCTGAGCAAAGGGAGCCATGTGCCATCTCACAATCCATTATACTCTCTCGATGCTTACCTCAACAAAGATGGTGTCCTCAGGGTGGGTGGAAGACTGTGCAACTCCTCTCTTCCCAATTCCATCAAGCATCCTGCAATCATACCCACAGATCATCACATCACAAGGATGATAATTGCTCATCACCATGAGAAAACGAAACATCAAGGCAAAGGTCTCACCATTAATGAGGTCAGGTCCAACGGCTACTGGATTCCAGGGATCAACTGGGCAGTAGCATCCTACATTCATCAATGCGTCACATGTAGATGGCACAGGAAACCAACGAGAGGGCAAAAGATGGCTGATTTATCCCCTGAAAATGTGGAACCATCGCCCCCCTTTACCTTTTGTTGAATGGATTGCTTTGGCCCGTTCGTTACTAAGCAAGGAAGAAAGGAGAACAAGAGGTATGGTCTCCTCTTTACTTGCCTGAGCTCCCAGGTTATTCATATTGAGATGCTTGTCGACATGTCTACTGACTCCCTCATAAATGGCCTTCGATGTTTTATTGCAATACGTGGCACTGTCCGTGAGATCAGGTCAGATCAAGGGAGCAACTTTGTTGGAGCGAAAAACGAACTCAAAGAAGCTCTGAAAGAAGTCAATGCAGACCGACTGACTGCATTTCTTGCTCACAAACAGTGCGACTTCAAGATGAACGCATCTTATTCGAGTCATGTCAGAGGGGTGTGGGAGAGACAGATTAGGACAGCAAGAAGCATTCTAAGGTCCACACTTACCCTTTCCTCCGGGAGGTTAAATGATGCTTCACTTCGGGCCTTCCTCTAAGAGGTGATGGCAATTGTCAACAGTCATTCACTAACCGTTAGCAACCTCAGCGATCCTCATAGCCTCGTGCCTCTCACCCCTAACCATCTTCTGACTATGAAATCTTCCAAGGCCCTACCTCCCCCCGGAGAATTTGTCAGAGAAGACATGTATGGCGAAAAGAGGTGGTGACATGTCCAATACCTGGCAGAACAGTTTTGGTCTCGATGGCGGAAGGAATACTTGGCCAGTATCACTCTAAGACAACGTTGGCACCCCCCCCCCCCGAAGGAATCTGCAAGTTGGGAGATATTGTAATGAAGAAAGGAAAGGATGTGCACAGGAATGAGTGGAGATTGGTAAGAGTTTCAAAGACCACTACTGATAAAGACGGACTAGTAAGAAAATGTAAACTCTATGTCGAAGACAGGAAGCTTGGCAAAAGAGGGGAGCGTCTCCACAAGATGTATGAGGTGGAGCGCCCAGTCCAGAAGCTCGTTCTGCTGTTGGAAAATAAATAAAGCCTTCTCCTCATAATTCCCCCTCACAGTTGATAAAGGATTTCTTCCTGTTATATAACTTTCTGAATTAAGGAGAGTCGTTTTTCAGTTGAAAGTTATTCGTTCTTAATGTAAACTGTAAACCTGTTTCATTATTCACTCATGATTGGTGGGAGTATAACGGACTCTCAGTAATGTCTTAAATAAGTTAAAATGACTAAATAGTAATTTATTTGATAAGGCGTTCTATTCCTGCCACTTTGTTTTTGTGTTTTCCCGTTTTTCATATAATTGGCCTTTATTTTGAAAGTCTTGAGCGGAAGTAACGTTAGTGCGTCCGAAAGTAACTTTACAGTTGCACTTGACAACGCCGTTCACACATGGTTTTGCAATATTGATCTAAAATATAAGGCTTTTTCGTTTTAATTAAGCGGCCTAGCTGGAATGGGAACAAGGTATTGTTTGTTTGCTTTGTTTACGAATATGTGATACATGTTTTGGTCATTTTAATTTGTGGGGAAGTGTTTAAAATATTTTTGCTATCGTCAATTGTCATGCTTGCGTTAGCCTCCTATATTGTTTGAATGGTTAGCTGTATCATCACAGTAGTAATGCTAACTTGCTAGCCCTTCCTATGTACGGATAATATGGCTCACGGATAATGTTTATTTTGTTTTGTGGGTAAGAGCTAATTTTTATTTTATTTATGTGTCCTAGCTTCTACGATGTTTTATGACGAAAGGATTCACATTAAGGATGGTGTGAAGAAAGGAAATGTGAATAAAAACGGCTTTGTGAAACATCAGTAAGCTTCACCATTGTCTGGCTGGGGTTCGCTACATGCAGCACATTAAACAGCGCACCAGTGACATTGAAAATGTCTTCATAAGTGTCAAGGAGAAAGCACGTCCAGGCCTTTGCCAGCCAGGCTTCATAGCCTGTAGCCATCATTAGGGTTTCATTATCCCAGTCAGTAGGATTATTGATCATCGACTGAAACATAGTCCGCAAATCCAACTAGCGGTGGCTAATTATCTAAAAGAAGTCTGAAACGATCTCATCCAGGAGTTTCGTGTGCTTTGTCGATTTGTTGACGAATGATGAAAGCCCTTCCACTGTTTTGAAGAAGACCTGGCATTCTGAAATAGACCTGTTATAGTACGAGATTTAATTTATGAGCGTAACAATACGTGAAAATAGCCTCTGGTATTTTTCGTCTGATCTTGGCCTGAACTCCATTTGAACTAGATGCCATAACGCCGCCTCCGTTGTATATTTGTGCAACTAATTTGTCAAAGCAGTTAAATTTCTCCGAAGTGCTCAAAACATAATCAGCGATAGCCTCGGCAGTCCTATCGCTGCTCACGTCATCAAACCCTAAAAATGCTTCTTTCACCTCTTGATTCGGCACATAGCGCAGAATGACTGATACCTGTGCTTTATTTGTTAAGTCTGTTGATTCATCAACTCTACAGCAACAAAAGGGGCTTTAGAAATCTCGTTTTCAATGTTGTTGATGATAACGTCTCCGATTGCCTCAGTCAGATCGTTTTGGATCTTATTGGAAAGGCCAGAGAAAACAGTAGGCAAGCTTAAATGGGTGGCTAAATTCGCATCATACTTTGCAATGAGATGAATGAGTTCCACATAGTTGTGCTAAACTTAGCACAAAAAGTAAGGAAATTTGTGTTTGGTAGATTATTTCTTTGTTGTAACAATGCTTCTTGGCAATAAATCTTATGTCAGGCACCTGATTGTCAGCACCTGGGGTACCAGAAGCTCAAAACAAGAGCCAGTAGCGACAGTAAAATAAGCTGTTTGGCATTGGCAGAGAAGATTTGGCAAATAGTTTATGGGCGCAACCCACATACTCAGCTCTGCTGCTCATCCCACAAATGCATGTTTCTTACAAATGTGGCATCATTTAAAAGTGAAATAAACAGGCTTTCCAACGGTATAAGATTTATTGCCAAGAAGCATTGTTACAACAAAGAAATAATCTACCAAACACAAATACCCTTTTTGTGCTAAGTATATTTCTTGCTTAGCTAAATAGCAGGTGGCATCAATCAATTTGTTTAGAATATCTGTATTATCCCTATCCTTTCGATTGTGAAGATCGATTGATAATCTCGTTTGCTACATCGATATGGTTGGTGCCAAATGCTACTTGGCTTCTGATGTGTACTGCGGTCTTCTCGTGTTTACTGAGCGCGTTTGTCAGGTTATTCAGGTCCCCGTAGCCTGCCCGAGTCCACACACTATAATCACCCGTTGAAAACAACATACAGGAGTAGCAAAAGAGGCGGCTAGTCACTGCACAGCCACATAGCCATTTCTTAACGTTCATACCACGCTTGTTGGAATCCCCTCACGATCCCTCCCTTTTTAGCGTGAAGGTCTTTCAACGCTGGCTTTAGAAAGTAACTCAGTCTTTCCCGTGAAATCCAATTTGCAAAACCCCCGAAGGTCGCTGATGTTTACAGTACTACCGTCCATTTTCACTGTAAAGTTAAAATCAGTCGACAGTGGTTAGCTAGGAGCTAGCGTACAGGTTTTTTTTTTTATTGAACAAAACATATAAACAAGAAAATATTACATCACAATAGGACAAAAAGTAGTTACAAAAATATAAATTATTTCAAAATTAAAATTTACATATCCATAAAAAAAGAAAAGAAAAGACAAAATAAAAAAGCTCGAGATACAGGATTTAAGTTAAATTATATTCTTCACAGTCTTCTGGTTTTGCTGGCTTTAGGATTCATACATTCTTTTAAAGATTCTAAATAGGATGAAAGAAGTTCTTTGAATACACTAATGTTTGGACGCTGGTGTGCAAATTTGGTACAATGAATATGAAATTTAGCAAATATTAATAGAAGGTTGATAATATACATTTTTTCTGAACATATTTCCTCATTTTGTGACAGACCAAATAAAACATGTTGGATGTCCAGTTTACAAGAAGAGTCAATTTTGTTATTTATGAGATTATTTAGATCAATCCAAAAAACATGAGAGTAGGTACAATCCCAAAATAAATGACATATGGTTTCATCCACATTGCCACAAAAGGAACAGAGTGTGTCAATATTAATCTTGTATTTTACAAGAAAGGACTTGACTGGATAACATCTGTGAAGCAGTTTAAATGTAACTTCTCGTACCTTATTTGTAATACAATATTTTCGTGATAAAATCCAAGTGTTCCTCCAATCTATGTCATTATAAATATTATTCCAGTAGAAAATGGCTGCAGGTTTAGAAACAATGTCTCTCTGAATAATATTTCTAACGCATTGATTAGTGGCTTTATCACTTAATAAAGGACACAAGTTACCAATATATATGTCTTCAGGAGTTAAACCTGGAATAGTACAACTTTTACCTGTAGGAGATGACAACAATAACCTTCTAACTCCATCTGGTATTGCATCAAATACAATAGAATATTCTCTTGGTGTAACAGGGAAACCATATACAGAAAGAAGTTCTTCATAAGTGAAAAGCTGACCATTGTCATTCAGTAATTGACTAACAAGTAAAATTTTATTATCAACCCATCTCTTAATATATAAAGATTTGTTCTTAAACCTAATATCTTGATTGTTCCAAATGAAATATTTATGGGGAGAAAAATTGTGTGAGTACATCATTGACCAGGATAACAAAAGTTGACTATGAAAGTTGGACAGTTTTATCAGTAATTTATAAATATTGTAATTGCACCTTAAGAGAAAATGCATTCCTCCAAGTGAATTAAATATATGGGCAGTAATAAAATTCCAGATTGAGTTGGGATTTTTTAAGAAAAGTTTAATCCATCTGACTTTAAAAGAAGAGTTTAAGGAGGTGAAGTCTAAAGAATAAATCCCACCAGAACATAACTTATTTATCATGACATTCTTCTTAATATAATGTATTCTTTTTTTCCAGATAAATTCAAATAATATTCTGTCAATTTTAGTGCATATGTCTTTTGAGACATCAAGTGCCATAGCTGCATATATAAGTCTGGAGAGGCCTTCAACTTTAGCTACCAAGGATCTTCCAGTAACAGACAAATCTCTTTGAAGCCAAAGGTTAAACCTCTGTTGGACTGAAGCTATAAGTGGATTAAAATTTTCAGATAGTCTGGAGCTTTGGTCTTTTTCAATTATAATACCAAGATATTTAACCTTATGCTTCACAGGGATCCCAGAAATAATAGTATCTGTGCAACTATTAACAGGAAGAAGTTCACATTTTGAAATGTTCAGTTTAAGGCCGGAGGCCGTTGAGAAAGAGTTAATGACTTTGATTGCTTTATTAACTTGAAATTTATTCTTTAAAAAAAGTGTTGTATCATCTGCAAGTTGAGTGATAGACCGTGTTCTGCCAACAATAGAGAGACCCAATACATCACTGTTTTTGAAATGAATGGAGAGTAATTGCATAGGAAGAAGGAAGAGATATGCCCGAGATCGGACAACCTTGACGGATTCCACGATTTAAGTTAAATCTTTTAGTAGTGCCATATGGGAGTTTGATTGAACTATTTGCACCTGCATATAACGTTTTGACAGATTTTTTAAACATATTCCCAAAACCAAAAATGTCAAGTGCTTTAAATATGAATTTGTGTTCAATGGAATCAAAAGCTTTATAAAAATCTAAAAAAAGAATGAAGCTGTTATCTGTAATTAATTCTGAATGATCCAAGATATCAATCACCAGTCTTATGTTGTTTGTTATATGTCTACCAGTCATGAAACCAGACTGTGTTTCATCAATAATGTCATTAAGTGTACTTTTCAATTTTTTAGCCAAACACATAGCAATTATCTTGTAGTCATTGTTCAAGAGTGAAATAGGTCTCCAATTATCTAACAACAAATAGTCTTTTTGCGGTTTGGGAATCAAAGTGATCAACCCCTGAGACAATGAAGGAGGAAGCTTTTCATTAGTAATGCTTTCTATATATACTTTATGTAAAAAGCGTGATAAGTCCTTGGAGAAACATTTATATAATTCTGAGGTTAATCCGTCATTCCAAGGACTCTTATTGAGTTTCATTTTTTTAATAGCATCCTCAACATCCAATGTTGTGATGGGGGCATCACACAAATCTTTATTAGCATTGCTGATGCTCTCAATATTACCTAAAGAGTTGAAGAAACTTTACATGTAATTTGTTGACAGTTTAGACTTATATAATTCTTTATAAAATAGTTCACGTCTCAGAAATCTTTTTAGGGTCTTGTGTGATGACACCATCTGAACAGAGTTTGGTCATGCTGCAAAGTATTATGTTGTTTCTCTAATTTGAAGAAATAGCTGGAGTTTTGCTCTCCTTCCTCAAGCCATCTCCTCCTAGAGCGCACAAAGGCTCCTTTTGCCTTGTGAATATATAGATTATCTAATTTTAATTGTAGAATTTGAAGTCTGTTCTTGTTATCCTCTGATAAATTTTCAAGTGGCTGTGAGGATAAAGCAATAATTTCAGAGATCATTTCTGATTCTTCTTTTTTTCTGTTTTTAACTATTTCAGCTCCTCTTTTCATTATAAGGGACCTTAATTCAAATTTCATGAACTCCCAATTTTTGCCATACATATTTTCAGCACATGCCCTATCCCAGCATTCATTTATTTTTATTTTAATCTCCTTTACCAAAGATTCATTCAATAAAAGAGAATTATTTAATTTCCAATATGAGTTGACTCTTTTAGTTTGATGACTAGTAGACATATACAGCTCCAAAAAGATAGTTTTATGATCCGTCAAGGGTGTTGGTAACATTTTAACTGAAGAGGCATGTTCAGATAATGGATCAGAAATCAACCAATAGTCAATAAGAGACTGTAATGACCCTGACCTGTTCTTCCATGTAAATTCTTTAACTGTAGGATTCTTATACCTCCAAATATCAATCAGATCTCTTTCATTTATAAAATCTAACAAATAACTATTATTTGTATTACTTTTATTTGGCCATCTATCTAACATATCATTAATTGAATGATTCCAGTCTCCTCCGAATATGATCTTTAGATCTGCAAATTTACTTATTATAGAATCAATTTTTGCATTTACTGAATGAATGCATTAAGGTAATATTCTCCTGTTTGTTGTTATAACCATGTGAAGAGATAACTTTCCCTTTAAACTTGTGTTTCAAAGTCAGAGTTCCTGCTGAGCGGTTTGTGCCATGAGACATCCACAAGTCCTCTCCCCATTGGGATTTGCAGAATCTAATGTCATTAGGTTCAGAATGAGATTCTTGTATCAAACAAAAATCAGTATTCAGGCTTTTAGCATATAATAGCAGTGCTTTCCTTTTGGTATTGTCCCTTAATCCTCGAGCATTAAAAGAAACAAAAGATAAAGATGAAATTTTGAGTGTAACTAACTTTTCACCCTGAGAAAAAGTGTGTAAATTACAGAGAGAACAGAACTACTCTGTCATTACATAATAAGTGTTTTTAGCAACAACAGCATATTGTATATTTAGAAAACGAATAAGGAAAAATAACTCCTGAGTCATATGAGCTTACATGATGAAAGGCACTTCAGTGAATCTCCTTTCTGTTCACAAACGCACGAGCTCCCACGAAGTATGCAATCTTCCCCTCCTTTCGTGCTTTCTCAACCTGCGGCCACAATAGGTTGCGCCTCTCTCGGTCCTCGGGAGAAAGGTCTTCCTTAAAGCGCAGCTTCCTGGTCGTCAAATAGTCGGATCGTTTCGCCGTCTTCCACATAATGTCTCGAAAATGCCTCATAGTGAATTGAATGATTACTACACGGGGCAGTGGTGCCGCTGAAGACTCACGTCTTTGCCCAAGCCTGTGCACCGAGTCGAGTACCTCCGGGAATTTCTCTCGGTGGTCAGGAGCCATGTTTTGGCAGATTTCTGTGACCTTTCTGCGAACGTCTTCTCCGTCTTCCTCAGTTAGCCCGTGAAGTCGCAGATTCCATCCTCGTTTGTATCGTGACAGCTCCAGCACCTTGCTTTCCAAATTTTGGATTTTTTCCTCTGCTTTACTCACTCTCGCTTCGGTGTGCGTCAACTTTCCTTTCAGCTCCTTGAGATCTTCAGAAATAAAGTTAACAGTAACCTGCAGGTCACTGATACTTTTCCCAACGCTAGCTCCTTGCTCTTTGATAGCCATCTTGAGCGCAGCAATTATGTTTTCTGCGGCGTCGGTTTCCATGTTTTGTCTCTTGCCAAAACGTTTGGATGGAGAAGAACTGGGAGTCGTAATTTTTCTCTTATCTGAGCCCAGATTTTTTGCCATCATATGTGGCTTCAATTTTTTATCCTGAAAGTTCGTTTTGTTGCTTTTAAAAGGTTTTCAAGACAGAGCGAGTTCTGCAGTAAACCGAACACTACGCCGCCATCTTGGCTGCTAGCGTACAGGTCCGTTGCGTGAACGTAGACGTGATGACGTTGATAACAAAAGAGCTACTGATTGATTTGTAAACATGCTTACACTGGGCATATTAGTAGTGGGCTGAGGGAACAAGTTCAACACCCGTGGTGGATAATGCATTCTTCTAATGCATTCGAATCGACGCTAGAGAAAGCAGAGAGCGAGAGAGAGAGTGCCTACACCTGCGGATGGCGCCAAAAAGCTAAGACAAAATGAATGACTGCTGCTGCACTGGAACCAAAGATGACGACTCTTTTAATGAAGACAAACAAACGGTTTATATTAGCACTTTTATTTTAATATTTCACTGTGTTGTTTTTTTCTTCTTTTATTTGGTAAGCACTGCTTACCTTGCTTATATGGACGGCACGTGGGCACTATAGATAGATAGATATATAGATAGATAGATAGATAGATAGATAGATATTTCAAAGTCTGTAAATGACCTTAATTTGGGAACTTGTTTAGAAATCAAGAACAATTTCTAATGTATTTGTTTATTAAAACTAGTCTGAATTAAACATGACCCTGAGATTTCCAGGGAAAAGCCTAAAGTTGACTAATAGAGTTGAATCAGGAAAGTAAAGGGCTAACAAATAGCATGTAGCAAAATGGAAAAGATAAAACTGGTGCGATTATTGCATAAGCCCCTTGTGATGACCTAAATTCAGCTTTCATTCAAGCATGCAATTACAATTTAAGCATATAATGACAACGTACAAAAACCCCCAGTTGTGACCACCAGGAATGAGCAATAGTTTACACACATGAGCGAATGGGCACTTGTGTAGTTGTGTAGCTATGACTATTAAAATGTTTCTGTAGGCTTACTGTTAAAATCACAACCACATAAGTCCGTGCATCTGCTGAATGTATTCATCTGTCTTCAGTCTTTCCCAAGTCTCCTCTGAAGACTTTCCATTGTGCTTTTGATGCCAGCGCATGATGTCCTTTGCGATACGCATGCTCGCTGCCTGCCCTCCAGCCAGGTTCACTGCATGAGGCCCTATCTGTGTTTGTACCAGTGGAAGAAAACGGAAAGATAAGTGAGCGATCAAAACTCATTAGTGTGCAGATGATGTTTGATTACAGATATAGAGCAGTTTGTTGCCATAAAACAAGTATCAAACATATATAAAACATAAACATGTATGGAGGATCGACCTGAAGTGCAGCATACTGCCCCATTAGGTAGAGAGGGCACCCTGGTGCCCACTGTAAGCTTTCTGTTATACAAGGCCATCCATCAATCACCTGAACAGGGGGACAAACAGGATACATCTTGTTTGTCTAGGATTATCCTTTATTGTTCAGGCTACATTATTGATATAGAACAAATGGGTTAAAATATGACAGAATGTACTCTTGAACTAAACAGTAGAAAGTGAAATATACTCTTACATATATTAGTTTAGCATCCTTCCATTTGCCATTCTCTTTATTCATCCAACCTATTCTACAGCTTTCCTTTCTGTATCCACCAATCCCTTTCTCAGTTAATCCATCCATGTTTCACACATGTATTTTTCTAACAGCCTTTTTTTTTTTGTCAAACCCACCTGAATAGGATATTCTTTCATGACCCCAGAAAGCAATGGGTCCTGGTTAACATCCAATTTGCAGCCAGTAGCTAGCCATATCATATCCCCTGTCCAGTTATCCCCGTTGCTGAGAGACAGGCTCCAGGTCTGGGTCCTGTAGTACCATTTGGCGTCATTCACCTGGATCGTGACAGGGAGACCTCTTTAGGAAACTGAATCCAATCTGATCTGTATCTCATCTCATCTAAGCTACCTTGTACCACACTGCACTATGTCACATATTTTTCATAAAAGCATATGTATACTGTCCTCTTTGAGTTGTAGCAACTACTATTAGACAGCTGGCCAAAATTCCTTGACAAAAGGCAATAGAGTCAGGATGTAGTCTTCAAGCTCCAAATATTTAATGCAGACAGAGTTGCCAGATTGGGTGGTTTCACACCCAATTGGGCTACTTTTTATTTGATTGGGTGGGTAAAAATGGCTCTGATAAACATAATTATTATTACATACATACACCGGACGGACAGAGAAACCTTCTACTAAACAGTAGTTAAAAAAAAGGCTATTTTTGTGATGATTGGGCGGGTTCAGGGCTCTGATTGAGGTATTTGATCTCAGTCAAAACTGGCAACACTGAATGCAGACTCATGATGCATGAGGATATGAAAATGGAGTGTAACTGAAAGGGCAGAATATGACAATTGCTGTAACATTTCTATACAGACACTAGTATCTAAATGCACAAGCATGGTCATCTCTGACTGACATGTAGACCACAGTTTGTTAACTCCACTAGTTAAATCAGTTGTTTGTACGCACAAGACCTGTCATAATTTTGCTCTATACAATATCCGATCTATCACCAACAAAGCCCTTCTGGTCAATGACTTAATCACAGAGCGCAAACTGGTCTATATATATATATATGTCTCATGGAAGCCTGGCTGTCACAGAATGACTTTCTGCAGCTAAATTCAGCAGCTCTACTAGGATTTCTTTACATATGCAAACCTCAGTCTTCTGGCATATAAATCTGACCACAAATCAGATTTGTGGATGAAACCTGGGTTAAAATTAAAAAATCTCAGGACGTACCAGATTTCACTAACCACATTAACTTGGTGGATAACCACATCAAGTTCACCAGGGAGGATGTGAAAAATGACAAGTTAGCATTCTTAGACTGTGAAATTGCAACTGGTGATGGGGGACATTTGATTGTTGATGTCTATCGTAAACCTACACATACTGATCAGTACTTAAGGTTTGACTCTCATCATCCACTGGAGCACAAACTAGGAGTCATCAGGACACTGTAACAGCAAGCTGACAACATCCCCACCAACATAACAGCTGGGGAAGGGTAGAAATCCCACATTAAACAGGCTAGTTAAGTGTGGTTATGCTAACTGAGCGTTTATCAAAGCCAGGAAGACGCACAAACAGTGCAAAAGCCGATCAAAGAGAATGAGAAGGACAACTGCATAAGCGTAAACCAGTGGTGATTCCATATGTGGCGGGAGTGTCGGAACAGTTGAGAAGCATATTTTCCAAACACCGCGTCTCGGTTGCTTTCAACCCCCAAAACATGCTGCGCCAGAAGTTGGTGCACCCCAAGGATCAGATACCCCGGCACAAACAACAATATAGTGTGCCTTTTTATTATTTACCTCCTCCCTCTTGGCAACATCCTCTGGCACTATGGTATGCATTTCCACTGTTAGGCTGATGATACACACCTTTATGTGTCTACTAAGCCCACTTCCACTCTCCCCTCCAGTACCCTCACTGCTTGTCTCCATGATATATAGATATGGATGACTAACAATTATCCAAAATTCAACAGTAGTAAAACTGAGCTACTTCTCATTGGTACCAAATCTACACTCTTGAAAACTAATATTTGCTCACTCCCCATTGCTGGAGCCACCATATCTGTCTCCTCACAAGCTAAGAGCCTTGGTGTTATCCTCGATAGTGCCCTTTCCTTTTCCAGTCATATAAACAATGTCCCCTGGATTGCCTTTTTCCATCTGCAAAACATCTCCAGACTACCCCCTGCTTTAACACAACACTCCACGGAAGTCTTAGTCAATGCTTTGGTCACATCACCCATTGACTACTGCAATGCGATCCTGGCAGGCATCCCCAACAAACTTATTCACTGACTTCAACTCAATCAGAATTCTGTAGCACAGATTATTACACGGTCAAAGTCCACTGAACATGTCCCTCCCCTGCTGATTCAATTACACTGGCTTCCTGTGTCATAGTGGATTAACTTTAACTTCTGTTATCAACATTCAAAGTGCTTCATAATTTATCCCCTGCTTATCTCAGACCTCTTTCAGACTTTCACTCCATTCTGCTCCCTGTGGTCTTCACCAGCAGGTCTATTGGCACTACCAGCCATTAACCTCAGCAAAATAGGTGCCAGGGCTTTCTCCTATACAGCACCCAAACTATGGAACGCCATTCCCCGTCACATCCGAATACTGACTCCATACCAGAATTTAAAACTGCTCTTAAAACCCACCTTTTTAAACTAGCTTACTCAATTTAACAGCATTAAACACATCATATTCATCTTGTTTTAACTCCTTGCTGATGTACGCGCTATTGCTTATTGTGTGTTTTATTATTGATTCAACTCATGTTTTTTTAATGCTTTGTTTAATGTATTTGATGTAAGCCGACCTTGAGTGTCATGAAAGGTGCCTTTAAATAAATAAAATACATTATCATTATTATTAGTGTGAATGCTGGGCATTCACACTATTGCTTTGCAGTTCTTTATTTATTTATTTTTCTTCCGCCCATTTTTTGACACTTTGTAGCTCCTTCATACTTTTAGCTACTGCAACCATTCAACTATCAACATGTTCAACTCATTAAGGACATTAGTGCCGCCCTTTCAGATTTTTCATACCTTTTGACATTTTTGAGATATTCAACTTTTTTCAGCCATTTTTTGAATGGGAGTCAATGGGGGACTTTTGCAACCTTTCCACCTCTTTTACTCCTTCATACTTTTAGCCACTGAAACCATTCAGGTATCAAAATGTTCATCTCTTTAAGCCCATTAAGGCTCACATTTTGGTTTTTTGAAATCTTTTATACTTTTAGACATATTAAGCTTTTTCTACTTTTTCAAAACAATGGAAGTCTATGGGGAAAGGTTGAAACCCTCATCACCTTTGAACTGTATCTCCTTCATTTTTTGAGCTAGAAACCCCATTTAAAGCTTAAACAGTTCAGGACATTCAGCTCTTTCAGAACCCTATTCAGATTTTTAAAATATTTTATAGTTTTTGAACAATTCAGCTCTAAAATTTAGCAATTCTGCCATACACTTTGCCTGTTAGAATGTTCAGTCCTATTGTGACATCACATATCAATTTGAAACTCAACTGCCAGCCTAATTACTGTCAACTCTCAACACCTGGTAGATTTAATCAGCTTCTGCCACTTCTTAACTGCTCTTCCTCCCTCTTCAACCTTCCTACCTTCCTTCCTACCGTCTTTCCTACCTTCCTACAACCTTACTACCTTCCTTCCTACAACCTTCTTACCTTCCTTCCTACCTTCCTTCATACCTTCCTTCCTACCTTCCTTCCCACAACCTTCCTGCCTTCCTACCTTCCTACAATCTTCCTACCTTCCTTCCTACAACCTCCCTGCTATCCTACCTCCCTACAACCTTCTTACCCTACTTCCTACCCTTCCTCTTCATCACTACCCTTCTTCTTCATCACTACCCTTCCTCTTCATCACTCATCTTCTTCATCACTACCCCTCCTCTCATTCAACCCCTCCTCTCATTCTACCCCTCCTCCTCTCATTATACCCCTCCTCCTCTCATTATACCTCTCCTAAAGACCATTTCTTCGGATGTACTGTAGCTCTTTTTTCTTCTTTTAGAAGAACAATGTTCAGGTCGGGTTTTGCAGTTCAACGACCTAGGTCTACTTGGGGACTCTTTTACCAGCGGGGGTCACATATTTCAGACTATTCAAACCTTTTCCATACATAAACCATTGCTGCAAATGCTTGCAAGTTTTGTTACAGCCTTGTTGTGTGTGTTTGTAATGGGACCGGGAGCACTTTGAAATCTCTGCACCACGTCCACTTTTTCATACTTTAAACTACAGAAACCATTCAACAATCAAACTAGTTATGTATTTAGCACATTATGGCATTTTTTCAGTTTTTTATACCTTTAAAACTTCAAATATTCAGCCATTTCACATTTCAGTTTCCGGGTATTTCAGGTAGGCTAGTGACTTTCTGACTTTTCCTATTTATCCATTTTCAGCAATGCTTTCGTGATTTCTTCAGCAGCTCAGCATTCACACGCTTTTTCTGTGGAAAAGCATTTTTCTAGTTATTATTATTATTCATCCATCCATCCATTATCAAAACAGTTTATCCTGCTCTCAGGGTCGCGGGGATGCTGGAGCCTATCCCAGCAGTCATTCGGCGGCAGGCAGGGAGACACTATGGACAGGCCGCCAGGCCGTCACACAGGGCCCACTCACTCACACTCACACACACACACACACAAACACACACACTCGTACCTAGTGGGAATTTAGTATGGCCGATTCACCTGACCTACATGTCCTTGGACTGTGGGAGGAAACCGGAGCACCCGGAAGAAACCCATGCAGACATGGGGAGAACATGCAAACGCCACACAGAGGACGACCTGGGACGACCCCCAATGTTGGACTACCCCAGGGCTTGAACCCAGGACCTTCTTGCTGTGAGGTGACCACACTAACCACTGTGCCACCGTGCCGCCATTTAATAATTATTATTCCACCCATCCATTATCTGAACCACTTATCCTGCTCTCAGGATTTCGGGGATGCTGGAGTCTATCCCAGCAGTCATTGGGCGGCAGGTGGGGAGACACCCTGGACAAGCTGCCAGGCCATCACACAGGGCTGACATACACACACACACACACACACACACACACACACACACACACACACACACACACACACACACACACACACACATTCATACCTAGAGGCAATTTAGTATGGCCGTTTCACCTGACCTACATGTCTTTGGACTGTGGGAGGAAAGCGGAGCACCCAGAAGAAACCCACGCAGACACGGGGAGAACATGCAAACTCCACACAGAGGATGACCTGGGATGACCCCCAATGTTGGACTACCCCAGGGCTTGAACCCAGGACCTTCTTGCTGTGAGGCGACTGCGCTAAACACTGCGCTACCATGCCGCCATAGATAATCAATAAAATGCTAAAACCAAACAAATAACAGTTAAACGACAACATAAACACAGCACTAGAGAGGATGAAGACTTAAGTGCTAAATATCAACAGCTTATCACTGAAGAAACCAACATGGCACAGTGGCCCAGTGATTTGCGTTGTGACCTCACAACAAGAAGGTCCTGGGTTCAAACCCTGGGGTTGTTCAACCTTGGGGGTCATCCCACGTTGTCCTCTGTGTGGAGTTTGCATGTTCTTCCCATGCCTGCAGTGGGTTTTGTCCGGGTGCTCTGGTTTCCTCCACCATCAAAAGAAACATGCACTTTAGGGTTTATACTCCTGCTGTGCCCCTGACCAAGGCAATGGGAAAAGAACTGGAGTTGATCCCTGGGCGCAGCATGAAGGCAGCAGCCCACTGCTCCTAACTACACAGATCACAGCTAGGATGGGTTAATTTGCAGTAACTGAATCTCCCCAAGGAGATTAATAAAGGATACTTAATTAAATGTTAGCATAGAAAAAATACCTTCAGAAGTTACTTTTTTCAGTACCACGTTCACAAATGTTTCATCAACACACATAGTTGGACTGCTTATCAATAGATTCCAACTTAGAGGAAATGCTTTCTGTGGCACAACAACAGGATGGCAGCAGACGACCTTTCTGTGCTCTGGTTGGGCTGAAATCTAACCTCCTGTGGCCTACATGTGCTTTCTCTATTTCTTGTCTAAACAGGAAGCTGTCCCAAAAGGCTGTACAATTAAACAGAAATGCTTTAGAGGGAGCCAGACACTACACTACAGAATGTAAATGCCTGGAGGGCAGAATAATATGTATGTACACAATTACCTGACAGTATGCTTTAACATCCACCATCCCGCTCTGGATGAATGGCTGGAGATGAACGTAGGCCTCTGGGGTTACTGCTCCACCTTTTCTTGCTTGGCGGATCATGGCCAGTCGTCTGTGGAGGCTTCTCTCATTGTAGAACTGTTGCAGGTATGCTCGACCATCCATCTTGATGCCATGCTCCACGTGGGAGTAACGGCCAACCAGGCTCTCCACATCACCCACATCAAACTGTTTCAACTGCATTAGAGGGCAAAGTTGAATGATAGTTTTTTTTTTGTGTGTGTGTTTGTGCGTAGTCTATGTGTGAAAATAATAGCAGACCTGGAGGTGCTTCCTCATGACCCATGTCACATGGCTTGCCCCTTGCTGGAGGGCAATAGATACGACATGAGCACTGGTCAGCCCTCCACCAATTACCATCACCCTCTGGCCTGGATGACACACTGTGCATAACAAAAGCACATTAAAGCAAAGCATAGTAAAGCATTAATGTGTAATTGCTGGATATTTAGAGGAAATGCAGAATAGCCACTTTAGGCTGCAAAGAGGAACTGAAACATTTAGTGAGAGTAAATGACTACATATTGCTTAGATGCAGTTTAATTAACACAAGTGGAGGACATTCACTTTGGAGCTACGTATGAGTTTCCTGGGGGTTTTTTTGCACTCAAAAAACAATGAAATGTTGGATTTATTTAAACATGTTATGTCAAGTGGTTCCACACAACTATCTAATTCCTTGAGCATACATTAATAATAATCCAAGTTTCTTAAACATTACTTAAGAGTATAGATTATTGCAACTGTTATCTTCTGTTTCTCTGTCTCTCTGTCTCTCTCACACACACACACACACACACACACACACACACACACACACACAGTCTTTCGCTCTTTCTGAATTGTCTTTATCCTTCTCTTTTAACTGTGAATTTTTTTTCCTGTCTCTTCTCCCATGTATGTGAATGGTGAGATGTGAGTCTCCCTTTTGTGTGTAAACTTTGTAAAAAGCATATTTAAACATGCTCCCCCCCCCCCCAAATTTCCTGTAATAATGTGACCTCTGTAGGCCTTTAAAAGATGATCCAACTAACTTACCTGGCGTGGGAGTTTCTATCTGTCTCTGATCATCTGTCTCTTCATGTTGCTTCTGAGCTATGGCTGGGTGATGCATGAGGTGCACGGTGTGTTGCATCCGCTCTTCTGGGTAGCTCTCTCCAATGCAGCTCACCCAGGGAGGGATGTTTGCCATCTGGGCACGTGTAGGACCTGTCGCCATTACAACCTGGTGGGCCTTTAGTGTGATGCCCTCCTGAAGTTGGACTTGAAAATATTTCAGTGTCTTCGCTAATCCCTCAGCCTTTCTCTCGCTCCCCATCACATCCTGTGTTTCCCCCTCTTTCATCACATTATTCTCTTCTTCTTGCTCTTTCTCGTCCTCCATCACAGGAATAATGGAATCCACTGTCCCCTTTACCAGCACTCTGTCCAGGCTGTATCTCTCCACCTGTATGTTTATGCAAATTTTTACAGCTATTCAAACGAATAGGTGAAAAACAGTGGTCACCCATGCTTTGTTGCTGCTGAAGGTTGGATTTTCACTGTGAAATTGTCTCGTCAACTTTCTCACCAAAGAATCAGCCCCAGCAGAGTTTCGCTAAAGGTTAGTTGTTGAATAGATACTGGATTACATCTATGTAGCGCTTTATCTTGACACTCAAAGCGTTCACATTGAAGTGGGGAAACTCACCTCAACCACCACCAATGTGCAGCACCCACCTGGGTGATGCACGGCAGCCATTGTTTTGCAACAGAACACTCACTACGCATCAGCTTGAGGTGGAGAGGGAGCAATCATTGAGCAAATTACATGGGGGATGATTAGCTGGCCAGATGGAGAAAGCCAGGTTGGGAATTTTGTCAGGACACTGGGGAGCCCCTACTCTTTGCCACTTTAATGACCACAGTGAGTCAGGACCTCATTTTTATTGTCCCATTTGAAGGACAGCATCTCCAACAGCAGTGTCCCTGTCACTGCACTGGGGCATTGGGATTTTTTTTTGTGTGTTTCTATTCAGACCAGAGGGACGACTGCCCCCTACTAGCCCACTAACATCATTGCCAGCAGCATCTCAAGTTTTCCCAGGCGGTCTCCCATCCAAATACTAACCAAACCCACACCTGCTCCGCTTCTGTCATTCAGCAGAATCAGGGCACATGTTGGTATGGTTGCTGGCAATCTTGGGGCTTTTCATATTCAAGCTACTTATATTAAATTTCTTGTAGAATCATGCAGATTTTCAAAAGGTGACTATTTAGTTGTTAGCATACCTTGAAAAGTCACTGCAAAGGTGAGTAATGTTAGGATGCAATTTTTCATGCTTTGATAATTACTTTATTGATTTTTGAAAACACTGAAACATATATCAGCCGATGGTGATGTTCTGATAAGAACAAAAACACCAACAAATACATCATATATCAAACAGAAATCCAGTAAATGCAGTCAAAATTGCCCATTCAATTCAGCAGACATCCACAGTATCTAAGATTGTCATGTCTTATGCTCAAAATAATATTCAAAATATACTATACATACATCACAGAAAAATATACCCCCTCCACACACACACACAAGGTCAGACCTGTTCTTTAAAGAAATCCACACTAAGCTTGGTTCCTGGCAGACTGAAGGATAAATTCTTCTTAAGAGCCGTGGTTATATTCAGGCGTCTTTTCTCTTTCTTGCCAAGCCTCATATCATTGAAGAATGCATCGTCGTCCTGGATGTAAATTTGATCTGGAAGACTGTGAAGTTCTGCTTTACGGTCATGCTTAACTACAAACTCCTGCAATGCCTTCTGTCATAAAAAAAGAGGGAAAAATGATTTAAGCAGTATTCAAACTCTAGTACTAAAATGCACACCTTTTCAACACCCCACCATTTCAAGAGTCTTTACCTTGTTGAAGGGATCAGTGTGTACAAGTGTGTGTGAGCGCAGGTGAGGGATGTTCAGAGCTGTGAACTGGCTTTCCCATAGAGTAGTCCACTCTCCGTAGGAATCGACCACTCTGAGGCTTAATGGCGGGCTGAACACCCCATCTGTGACCACCAGTGGGACTTGCTGGTCCTCCACCGGCTGACCTACAAAGAATAATCACATACTACACGTCATACACCTTTACACCTTTTGAAAGTTGCACATCCTTATGCCTACTTCACTTACATCTATCAATGAGTTTTTCTTGCTTGATTGCAATTGTTTTGGGTTTTTTTTCTGTATGTATCAAACTCTTGGAAGCTCTAAGCCAGGGTTCCCCAAACTTTTTCTTAGGAGGACCAGCTCACTCGCCTGGCTCTTTGGGAGGGCCGGTGTATGTCAGTAAAAGTAAACAGTACTATGGACAACAATAGGTCTACCTTAGTTGAATATTAACCCATTACATCCAACGGTACATCTAAATATACCATTGTTAGCTGGGTTTATTTAACATTGCCATGGCCCCTAGGTATGAATGTGTGTGTCGGCCCTGTGATGGTCTGGCGGCCTGTCTAGGGCAGTGGTTTTCAAAGTGGGGGCCACGGCCCCGGGGGCCGCCAGGGGACACCAATGGCACCTCAGCAAATTGGAGGGAAGATGAGGGAAAATGCTAAAAAAAAATTTTTTTGAAAAATAAATTGAATTATTATGTATATTATGATCAAATATATTTTATAACAAAAAACGCTTATAATGGAAAACAGAAATAGTCAATAGAATGGAAGGATTAAAATTTGAAGTATAAATGTCATTATTATTGCATTAACAAAAGTAAGGAAATATATTCAGGAGTTTTTTTTTCTTCTTTTTAACATTTGCCATAGTATTGTCAATGGGTTTTTAAAGACATCTTGCAAAAAGGGGGGCCCCGGCCAGATGCTAATGCTATTTGGGGGGCCTTGGCATTTCTGGTTTAGGGTGTCTCCCTGCCTGCGGCCCAATTACTGCTGGGATAGGCTCCAGCATTCCCGCAACCCTGAGTAAGGACAAGCGGTTTAGATAATGGATGGATGGATGGCACATTGTCAAAGTTGTAGATAAAACATAATAGGGAGGTAAGTAGAATTTAAAAATAAAATAAAACTAATTCTTAAGCATTCCAACCATAATTTTATTCAACCATTTTAGTGCAGGTAGTAATAATGGTAATAATAAGTAATAGTGATAATAATAAATAAATCTTATATAGCGTTTTTCTAACACTCCGAGTCACTTTACAATAAACGGGGTGAAACAAGAAAACAGTTAAACATAACACACATATACAGGGGTGGATGGGAAGGGGGGGGGGCTATGAGAGGGAGAAGTGGCATCCACACAACGCCAGCAGTACTCTCTGACTTAAACAGATAAAAAAGGGCAAGAAAAACAAAAAACAACAGCACTGTAGACATTGATTTTCTGTAGGGGTTTACTCCCGTAGCCTATTCCTCTCCCAAGGCATCCACTAGGCAGTGGCACTATTTAACCCATAGCTGGGGGCTGGTCGTGGGCATCAGTGAATATCCACACACCGGTGGGCCTGCGTACCGCACGTCTAGGGGCCAGACCTCCTCCGAGTCCCTTGTAGTTCAGCCAGGGTCCAAGGTGTACCCAGTTACCGTGTGTCGCCACGAGGAGGCAGTACATAGGCCTTGCTGTTGGAGAGTGCATAGTTCCATAAAAGTATAGTATAATGTTCTGTATTGAACCTTGGTTTTCTTATCACGATGACTCAGGCAACTCTGTAGAATCACACTTACGTTTTATTATTATTCTCTAGTTACATTTTGTATGACTTATTGTCTTGACCTAAAGTCTAAGGCCCCCTAGAGGCCTGACGTTCCACTACACCCCCCTTTAGTTAATTATCACATTTCTAACTTTTTATTTGAATCTTTTCCAGCTTGTTATAGAACAAAACACATTTTAAATATTATGCATTTTCTTTAAACATGAACAGTATTATATATATATATATATATATATATATATATATATATATATACTACCGTTCAAAAGTTTGGGATCACATTGAAATGTCCATATTTTTGAAGGAAAAGCACTGTACTTTTCAATGAAGATAACTTTAAACTAGTCTTAACTTTAAAGAAATACACTCTATACATTGCTAATGTGGTAAATGACTATTCTAGCTGCAAATGTCTGGTTTTTGGTGCAATATCTACATAGGTGTATAGAGGCCCATTTCAAGCAACTATCACTCCAGTGTTCTAATGGTACAATGTGTTTGCTCATTGGCTCAGAAGGCTAATTGATGATTAGAAAACCCTTGTGCAATCATGTTCACACATCTGAAAACAGTTTAGCTCGTTACAGAAGCTACAAAACTGACCTTCCTTTGAGCAGATTGAGTTTCTGGAGCATCACATTTGTGGGGTCAATTAAACGCTCAAAATGGCCAGAAAAAGAGAACTTTCATCTGAAACTCGACAGTCTATTCTTGTTCTTAGAAATGAAGGCTATTCCATGCGAGAAATTGCTAAGAAATTGAAGATTTCCTACACCGGTGTGTACTACTCCCTTCAGAGGAGAGCACAAACAGGCTCTAACCAGAGTAGAAAAAGAAGTGGGAGGCCGCGTTGCACAACTGAGCAAGAAGATAAGTACATTAGAGTCTCTAGTTTGAGAAACAGACGCCTCACAGGTCCCCAACTGGCATCTTCATTAAATAGTACCCGCAAAACACCAGCGTCAACATCTACAGTGAAGAGGCGGCTGCGGGATTCTGGGCTTCAGGGCAGAGTGGCAAAGAAAAAGCCATATCTGAGACTGACCAATAAAAGATTAAGATGGGCAAAAGAACACAGACATTGGACAGAGGAAGACTGGAAAAAAGTGTTGTGGACGGATGAATCCAAGTTTGAGGTGTTTGGATCACAAAGAAGAACGTTTGTGAGACGCAGAACAAATGAAAAGATGCTGGAAAAATGCCTGACGCCATCTGTTAAGCATGGTGGAGGTAATGTGATGGTCTGGGGTTGCTTTGGTGCTGGTAAGGTGGGAGATTTGTACAGGGTAAAAGGGATTCTGAATAAGGAAGGCTATCACTCCATTTTGCAACGCCATGCCATACCCAGTGGACAGCGCTTGATTGGAGCCAATTTCATCCTACAACAGGACAATGACCCTAAACACACCTCCAAATTGTGCAAGAACTATTTAGAGCAGAAGCAGGCAGCTGGTATTCTATCGGTAATGGAGTGGCCAGCGCAGTCACCAGATCTGAACCCCATTGAGCTGTTGTGGGAGCAGCTTGACCGTATGGTACGCAAGAAGTGCCCATCCAACCAATCCAACTTGTGGGAGCTGCTTCTGGAAGCGTGGGGTGCAATTTCTCCAGATTACCTCAACAAATTAACAGATAGAATGCCAAAGGTCTGCAATGCTGTAATTGCTGCAAAATTGTTTGGGTGATCCCAAACTTTTGAACGGTAGTGTATATATATATATATATATATATATATATATTCTAATCTGAAGGGTAGGGTGGACTACCTGACCCTTCTGACACTGCTGCAGGGGTTTATTCTGTCCTTTTTCACACAGGTCTTCCTAATACGGAACATGACCCGTTTTACCAGTCCAGTCTTTCAGGTGGATGGGAGACTGTCCCTGATCTGGTCACAGTCACATTAGGGTCGGGCTGGATCTCATCACGCTGGTCTGGTTCTGGAAGAGCAGTAAGCTGAGCTCGGTTTCTTCTCAGTGTTCTCAGCTCCGTCTCTACTTTGTATGATCTTGGAGTTGAAGCCGGTGCTTGTACTGTTCCAGTGGTCTTTGCTGTTCTGATCCAGACTCTCTGGCCTGGTTCAAGTATCGGCAACTCCATATCTTTGTGTCTTGCTCCATAAGCTTTCTTTTGGTTCTCTTTCATCCTCATGTCTTTCCTTTTAAAAGCTTGGAGGTCTGGCCATTTTGGTCTGAGTGTTCGAGGAGGGACTGGAACTGTAGACCTCAATCTTCTCCCCATCAGCAGTTGTGCTGGTGAGACTCCATGAGCTAACGGGGTTGTTCTGTAAGCCAAGAGAGTTTTCTGGTGATCTTGATTCTTGCTCAGTATTTGTTTTACTGTTCTCACCGCTCTCTCCGCCTCACCATTGCTCTGGGGATATCTGGGGCTACTCCTGATATGCGCAAAGTCATATTCTTGAGTGAATGCTGTAAACTCAGAAGAGGCAAACTGTGGCCCATTGTCCATCACTAGTACCTCAGGAATGCCAAATCTGGCAAATATGACTTTCAACCTCTCCACCGTGGTAGCAGTTGTGAGTGTCGGAAGGTTGGCTACTTCAATATATCTTGAGAAGTAATCAATTACAACTAAGTATTGGCCTTTTCTCCACTGAAAGATGTCTGCAGCCACTCTCTGCCACGGTCTTGCAGGTAATGGTGTTGTCATCAGAGGCTCTGTTCAATAACTGAAAAACTGGCAGCACCTGTCACATCTTTCCACCAGCTCTCTGATATCTCTTGTCAACCTAGGCCACCACATGGACTGTTGTGCCCTACACTTCGTCATGTCCTGGTGTCCATGGTGGATTCTTTCAAGCATCTCTCTCTGCACATGGTCGACGGAATAAGGATTCGTTCCCCCTTTAGTAGGATACCATCTGCTATGTGTCTACGCATGTCTGCTCTGTATGACCAGTATGGCGGGAGATTCTTAGGGACTGCTTTCCTGTGCACTGTGCAACCCTTGTCTGTGTAAGTTGTCTCGTCGTTGCATCTCTGTTCTGCTTTAGTTTTTGTTGATGGAATGTGCTCCATGACATAATCAATGTAGACTTTACACTACCTTTCTAGTGTGTCACACTCTTTCATGCTGTCTGGTCCAAGTGGAGCTCGTGACAATGCATCAGCTGCCACTAGCTGTTTCCCTGGAACATGAATGATTTGGTAGGTGAACCTCATCATCCTCAGCCTGAATCTGAGTATTCTTGGAGTTAAGTCATCAAGTGGTCAGGAGCCTAACAAGGAGATCAGAGGCTTGTGGTCTGAACGCACAATGAAGGCCTCTGTTTCTCCTCTGCCTCTCCTTCTCATCTGTGATATTAAAGGCACCTAATCCTGCAGGGTCATCCAGGTCCTCATGGATCCGGGCTAGGAATGAGCCAGGGGGCTGTTCATCAGCTGCATCTCTGATGGTCCTCAGGCATACCTTTGTCACTGGGACCTAATAAGGGCAGTCACACAATGCTTAGCTTTTTTGTTGACTGCAGTCAATGATTGAATAAGCTACAATTGGTTCTATTACTTTAAAATTATGAGAGGAAAATGTTTAGGGATAGATTCTTATAATGTACCTGCTCTTTGATGGCCAGGAAGTTTACATTTTCTTTTTGAAAAATCTTTGAGAGTCGAGCCATATGTGGCAGCACATCTGCCTGCAGGTAGATGTGCCACTCTGGTTTTTGGAGTTTATGTTGGCAGCATAAGCGGCAGAACATTCCTGCAGGGACAGCGTCAAGTGGCATTAACTGGTCATTGCTCAATTAAAATTACATAGAAAAACACTAACTTGTATGATATTGTAATGCTGAATATTCACCTTGATCAGTATGGTAGAGCCATGGGTGGAACTTTTTTATCTCAAGCCATTTAGGGTTCCAGCCAGCTTCCCTGTGCTTGGTCTTTTGCTTTGCTTTTTCTCCTCTCTCTTCCTCCACTCACTTTTTCCCTGCAGCTCTCTCCTGCTTCACTCTGCTCTCCTCTACTCACCTCCTCCACTACTTCTGCCTGTCTACTTGTCTAATATAATTGAGAATGAGTAACATTAGATTCTCTCACAAAACCAATATTTTATCACACAGGTAGGAACATTTAAATATTGTACTAGCCACCATCAACATTACAGTATCAGTATCATTTCTTTCCCTTCAAAACTTCAGGGCATAATGTCAAGATAAATGAAGAACATTGAACCTCTCCTTATCTAAACATTACCTGACTCTCTTCCTCATCGGGAACCTTCCTCTTCTTCTGTAAATATTTTAATATACTCATCTGAAAATGCAAACAGGAATATTTTACTACTGAACATTATGTGACATTATTTCATGCTATTTATTCATAACGTATCTGAAATGTAAAACATGACGACCCAACGTTATGCATTGTTAACGTCACCCGTTAGCTAGCTCTCCAACATTAGCTAACCCTAACGTTAAGGCCCCAGAAAATATCCCTCTTTCACAGCCTAACATTAATGTTGGCAGGTATGTCTGAACATAAAAGCAATCACACCTAGCCTTGCTTAGGTACCTTCCTCTCTCTATCTCTCTTGGTCTGGCTTTCCTGTTGTCTTTTCTGTCTTGCTGCTCTTGCTTGCGCCACCGTAAAGCCACACAGTAAAGCGATGCCACTTGCTGTGCCCATTTTTTCACAATAAAGCTCATTGCAGCATTGTGTAACATTTCATGATATTTAAATTATCATTTCAAACTTTGATTATGGTCATTGTATATGTATGTAATGTATATGTGTGCGCATATATACATATTCATTCATACAGTATACTTTCCAATGTTCTAACATCTGAAATTTAAGGAAAAAAAACATTCTGAAGGAGTGGTGGCTTTTATTTTGTCATGGCGGCACGCCACAGCCATTTATATATAGCAGAAACCCTGATATGTACACCACTGGTCTGTATTCTTCATCTGACTGTCACTGCATTAGCACTCCTCCAAGGCCATATGACGATGCATCTGCGGACACAAGTTTCTCTTTTCGAACTATACTGCACTAAGATAGTTGGCAAGCTGAGCTCCTTCTTTACTTCTTCAAAGGCTGTCTTTTGCTGCATGTCCCATGTCCACGTGCTGTCATTTTTCAAGAGTCTCTCAAAGGCTTTGTGAGACTGGGCAGGTGAGGGGAAAACTTGCCGACGTAGTTCACCATCCCTATAAAGCGTCTCACTCCTTCAACATTGTGAGGTTCTGGCATGCTAATAATAGCTTTCATTTTGTCTGGGTCGGCCTCAATCCCTTGAGCACTAATTTTATGTCCCAGAGACTTCACTTCATTCACCCAAACTCACATTTTTCATTTAGAGTCAGACCTGCACTCTCAAACTTTCGGAGGACTTCACACAACCTTTCATCATGCTCCATCTGGTCTTTGGCACAGTGTTCCTGGTGTGCCTGCAACAATCTGTGAGATTCTCAACTGAAAGTGCTCAGGCGCTGAGGAAATCCCAAAGGGTAGTCACTTAAAACAATAACTGCCGAAAGGTGTAATGAACGTCGTCAAGGGCTGAGAGCCTTTATGTAAGGGTATTTGCCAAAGTGCTGATGTAGCGTTCAGTTTGGAGAACACTACTGCTCCATCTAGCTTTGCAAGTGTGTCATCCACAGCTGGGAGTATGTGTCTCTCTCGACGCACACTTTCATTGAGTCTTGTTAGGTCTACGCAGATCCTAATGTTTCCATTGGGCTTTGGCATGACCACCATTCTTGCACACCACTCGGTGGACTCTTGAATTTGTTAGACTCCTCCCATGTTTTCCATCCTATGGAGTTCTGACTTCACTTTGTCCAGATGGGGTAGTAGTGCTACACGTCGAGGAGCTGACAGTGCATATGGCGTTGCCCCCTCTGCTAACTCTGTTTTATAGCTACCTTGCAGCTTCCCTAAGCCTGAGAACACCATTGGGAACATTGTTTTGAGTTTGTTTCCCATAGCATGGACTGCTGCAACCTGTTGCAATAGTGGCAAAGTCTGGATAGCAGGGAGACCTAACAGTGGCATCACTAAATCCTTCACTACATATACTTCCTGCTCTGTTTTATTTTTTGCCCTTTTTCAGACTTGCTTTGAACGTGCCCAGTACAGTGAGTGGTTGGTTGTTGGGACTGCTTATCATTCGCTGTGCATTGTGGAGAGTACCATCTCTGGCATTTGAGTACATGGATTCTGGTATGGCTGTGACCGCCGCTCCTGTATCTCACTTAAAGTTAGTCAATTCTCCATTCAACTGTATATCCTGTTTCCAGATACTGTCTTATTTCTGACTTTGAATTGTTCCCATGAATCACATTCTGCTGGTCCACCTCTTTCTTCAATTGCCTTCACTATCTGTACTGTCCTACACACTGCTACATAATGGTCTTCCTTTTTGCATTTTCTACACTCTGCCTCTCTAGCTGGACACTGCTTCCATGTATGCTGAGGGCTTCTCCCATATCTTTTGCAGCTTCCGGTTCTCTGCAATGTGATTTTTCTGTGCTGTCGCTGCCATCTTAAACTTCCCGGGTTTTCTTGCAGCTATAGCATCCACATTTACTTCCTTTTGTTTCAGCATTTTCTCGTCTAATCAGTGGTTGCCGTTTCTTGACTTCTTCATTTTGTCTGACTTGTGTTATTGTTTTGGCCAACGTGAGATTTGGCTCATACTGTCATTTTTCGGACAGTTTTGCATCTCTGATTCCCACTACGATCCAATCTCTGATCATTTCTTCAAGCGGAATGCCATATTGACAATGCTTCGCAAGCTTGTAAGCATCAGTGATAAACTTTTCTGCTGATTCGCCTGGCTGTTGATATCTGCTATTAAATTTGGCCCTCTCATATAAATAAAATTATCTCCCAAGGCTTTACACACATCTTCATACTCCTTCTTCTGTTCGTCAGACAAAGTCAGTGTGTTCAAAATGTCATCACTTTTCTTCCTCATGATATACAGCAGCGAATTGATCTGGTATTCCTCACTCTTTTCTGCTAGTCCTGAAGCCACGCTGAATCGCTCGAAGCGTCGTAGCCATTGAGTCCAACTGCTTGGCTTGTCAAAATTGAAGCTTCCTGGGCGGGGGTGGTATCGAAAATATCTTGTCCATTGTTTCGTTATTTCTCCTCTCTCCCTATGGAAGGCGAGTCAACAAGCCAGCAGATTCACTTAGCTTAGCAGCATGTTAGGTGCATTGGCTACTGTAGGCAAATCCAGTCTTTTTTCCGACTTTATAAGTAGTTTATCTCTTCTACTTACGGATTCGTCTCGCCAAACTTCTGACACCATGGATAATGTTCTGTATTGAACTTTGGTTTTAATATCACGATGACACAGGCAACTCCAGAATCACGCTTACGTTTTATTCTCTTGTTCTCTAGTTACATTTCGTATGACTTATATGATTCCACACCCCGCTAAATTGATGCCACACCTCCCACACCAGATCAGGGCCAAAAGTCTGAAACTGAAAAACATGTGATCCGAAAGTGAAAAAAAGATGTGAAAGTGAAAACAATTCTGAAACCGAAAAAAGATGTGAAAGTGAAAAAAAATCGAAACAAAAAAAAAATAAAGATGTGAAAGTGAAAACAATTCTGAAACCGAAAATAAGATTTGAAACTTAAAAAAAAAGATAGAAATCTGAATTCAATTGCAATTTTATTTTTCAAGTTATCAAAACATTTGGCCTGAATTTAGCTCTACACTCAGATACCTCGAAATTGATCCCATCTACTTCACGAATAAAAATTAACAGCAGCGCAGTGTCCTTAATATCAGTGCATGTTGTACTTGCCGAAAAACTCACACAACACAGGGCATCTTTTCTGTTTTACGAACTCACCTTTGGTGAAAGGCCTTTCCGTTCTTAGCTATCAGTCTCGCGGCGCGCCACACGAAAGCTTGCCTGTAGGTATGACTGGTTCTGCTGGGCTTGCCTTAAAAAATGTATTTTGTTGTGTAGCTAGCACACCCCTTAGTTTTCTTATCTTGTCTGTCTGCACTTGCCCTTGCAGATTACCATATTTGTCTTTGTGTTTTGTCTCAAAATGTCTGCACAAGTTGTAATCCTTGAAAACCATTATACCGATTCCTGGCATATCAGACAAATTGCCTTGTCCTAGCATTGAACAAAAAAATAAAATAAAATAATTATTAGTCCATTGTTCGTTGAACACCCGGCACTCATGATCAGTTTTTCGTTTACGATTCAACTTTGACATAATAACAGAAAATAACAGAAAATTATCGCACTAAAAAAACCCCCCAAAAAACATGTGACTATATATTTTTGAGGCACGAATTGCGGCGCGAACAGTTGTTATGGTGACGACCTGACCATCTAAATATGGTAGCCAGCAGAGGAAAAAATTTGGAATTTCAAGCGAAATGCACCTTAGGGTGGAAAGTCGAACTAAATAAACCAGATGGTTGGATACAATATATCACACACAATGCTTCGGGGGGGCCACCCAGAATGTGGGGGTGAGCCGTATCTGGCCCGGGGGGCGTAGTTTGGGGACCACTCTCTAAGCTCCCCTCTCTTTTTACTTGTACATGTGCACTGTACAATGACAATTGAGTTGAACGGAACTCTGAACTGAGTTGAATTGAAGACATAATAAAAATTGAGGTCTTCTTCATAATGCCATGTCCAAAAGAGGATAATTACATTCAAAGACAATCATATATCTTACCCTTATGATGTTTGATATCTTTTGTAAGCTTACTAGCTTTTGCCCTCCTCCTGTTCGTGTTCCTGGTGCGGGTTGTCTTAGATGTCTCCTGTTTTGGTTGGGGTCTCTCAGGGAGGGTGAAGGTTGAACCACATGCAGGGTCTGAATTTGGTTCAGGGTAAGGGATGGACAGCAAACTGGCCAGGGTCAGGGCATGTGGACCACCCCCTATTATCACTACATCCAACACCACCATCTGGAACTTGCATATAGACACACACACACACACACAGTTTCTGAAATGCAGTTTTAATTCAAATGAGGTATCTACTCTTAGAAAAGGATTGTTGACGTGAAAGATTAAAATTAAGTTTCCTTTATGAATCCCCTTGGTGAAATTCAGTTACTACAAATTTACCACCCTGGCTGTGATCTGTGTAGCTAGAAGTGGGCTGCCACCTTCATGCAGTGCCCAGGGACCAACTCCAGTTCTTCTCCCATTGCCTTGGACAGGGGCACAGACAGGAGTATAAACCCTAACATGCATGTCTTTTTGATGGTGGGGGAAACTGGAGCACCCGGAGAAAACCCACCGCAGATACGGGGAGAACATGCAAACTCCACACAGAGGATGACCTGGGATGGCCCCCAAGGTTGGCCAACGCCGGGGTTCGAACACATGACCTTCTTGCTGTGAGGCGACAGCGCTAACCACTGCGCCACCATGCGCAAAACCAACAATAAAACCAACAAGCAGTTGTCAGTGGGACTACATAAACAATGAACATTGGTGACAATTTTTCCAGAATGGACATATCACTTTTGTAAAAAAGAAATATCAGATGTTTGAAATAAAATAATTTCACAACTTACCATACTAACTGAAACATTTAATGTTTTTATTTATTTATAGATTTTCACTGCATGCATAGTTACTGTCAACAACACATACTGATGTTTTTTTTTCAAATTGTGCATGAAAACTATTGCTAGTCAGTATAAACATTTAAATAAAAGAAAACACATGGTATTCAGTGTCTGTTACAACATTGCAAACCATCATTCAACATTCTCAGTTACTAGAGGGTATGAAGTGTTTTTTAGCTGTCAGACATGCACACCACTAAACAATCTAGATACAATACAATCACTTCAGACCAGTGTTAGTTCATCATGTTACCTGGTAGAAACAGGTTCACAGCATGTCATATTATACCAACTCCAGTATGGTGGAAACATGGCTCATATCTTGAGAGCAGCATGCTGTAGCACATGGCAGACTTGCTAGTGTTGTCCCTCTCATGTAATACAATCCACCTCGACATCATTAGATACAGCAAGCCTTCATTGGCTTTAGAGGGAGAGCTGTAAATAGCTTGAGAGTGTGTGTGTGCGCGCGTGCGTGTGTGCGTATGTGAGTGCACGTGCATGTGCTTGAGTACATTTTTAGTAACACATTCACAACTCATCCGTGCATTAAAATGGAAAAAAACATTTGTTGAAGTACAGAATAGGCATGTGCATTCACTCACCCACACATAGACAAAGACACTAACACACACACACAAACATCTGTATGAACACAATTTAGTGCAAAGGTACAAACCCCAATTCCAATGAAGTTGGGACTTTGTGTAAAACGTAAATAAAAACAGAATACAATGATTTGCAAATACTTTTCGACCTATATTCAATTGAATACACTACAAAGACAAGATATTTAATGTTCAAACTGATAAACTTTATTGTTGGTTTGCAAATATTCACTCATTTTGAATTTGATATCTGCAACACGTTCCAAAAAAGCTGGGACAGGGGCATGTTTACCACTGTGTTACAGCACCTTTCCTTTTAACAACACTCAACAAGCATTTGGGAACTGAGGACACTAATTGTTAAAGCTTTGTAGGTGGAATTCTTTCCCATTCTTGCTTGATGTACGACTTCAGTTGCTCAACAGTCCGGGGTCTCCACTGTCGTATTTTGCTCTTCATAATGCGCTACACATTTTCAGTGGGAGACAGGTCTGGACTGCAGGCAGGCCAGTCTAGTACCTGCACTCTTTTACTACAAAGCCAAGCTGTTGTAACACGTGCAGAATGGGGCTTGGCATTGTCTTGCTGAAATAAGCAGGGACGTCCCTGAAAAAGACGTCGCTTGGATGGCAGCATATTTTGCTCCAAAACCTGTATGTACCTTTCAGCATTAATGGCGCCTTCACAGATGTGCAAGTTGCCCATGCCATGGGCACTAACACACCTCCATACCATCACAGATGCTGGCTTTTGAACTTTTTGCTGATAACAATCTGGATGGTCCTTTTCCTCTCTAGCCCGGAGGACACGACATCCATGATTTCCAAAAACAATTTGAAATGTGGACTCGTCAGACCACAGCACACTTTTCCACTTTGCATCAGTCCATCTCAGATAAGCTCGGGCCCAGAGAAGCCGGCGGCGTTTCTTTGCATGGTAGTTTTAACTTGCACTTGTAGATGTAGCGACGAACTGTGATAACTGACAATGGTTTTCCGAAGTGTTCCTGAGCTCACGTAGTAATATCCTTTACAGAATGTCGGTTTTTAATGCAGTGCCGCCTGAGGGATCGAAGGTCACGGGCCTTCAATGTTGGTTTTCGGCCTTGCCGCTTACGTGCAGAGATTTCTCCGGATTCTCTGAATCTTTTGATGATATTATGGACTGTAGATGATGAAATCCCTAAATTCCTCGCAATTGTACATTGAGAAACGTTGTTCTTAAACTGTTGGACTATTTGCTCATGCAGTTGTTCACAAAGTGGTGAACCTCGCCCCATCCTTGATTGTGAACGGCTGAGCCTTTTGGGGATGCTCCTTTTATACCAAGCATGACACTCACCTGTTTCCAGTTAACCTGTTCACCTGTGGAATGTTCCAAACAGGTGTTTTTTGAGCATTCCTCAACTTTCCCAGTCTTTTGTTGCCCCTGTCCCAGCTTTTTTGGAACGTGTTGCAGATATCAAATTCAAAATGAGTGAATATTTGCAAAAAACAATAAAGTTTATCAGTTTGAACATTAAATATCTTGTCTTTGTAGTGTATTCAATTGAATATAGGTCGAAAAGGATTTGCAAATCATTGTATTCTGTTTTTATTCACGTTTTACACAACGTCCCAACTTCACTGGCATTGGGGTTTGTAATACTTTGCCTGTAAGTACAAAAGTGCTTCACAATATCAATATTGAATCAATATTGAGGTGACTAGGACATTCGCTAATATATGTGCGTGTCTTATGTATACATATATATACATAAAAGATTAATATTAATATTCCGCTCCTCATTTGTTGAGCACTTTCATCAACACCATTGATGAAAGTGTATAGCGTTTATATTTATTTATTTAAAGAGAGTTCTATAATTTTAAGCTCAAGTACAACCCACCATAAAATACTGACTATCAGCTGTGATGTTCAGACTTTAATAGAGAATACCTCTTTAAGAGAAGCAAGGGGTTATGGGAGGAGTACGGAAGTAGGAGGAAGGAACAAGCATGTATGCAAGACACACAGCATGGATGTATGAACGACAGAACAAGAGTGATAAAATAAAGCCCGAAGTTATTCGTTCACACAGTCATCCCGTGTATTTGTGGACATTACAATGGCGACGAGGATTTTGTGGATTAAAAGGACCTACCTTGCCACGGACCGAAAGGATTGTTGAGTAGTCTAATAGTGATCAGTGATAGCTGCTAACTAATGTTTAGCATCCCGACGCGTAAACGGATTAGCTCACAGCTCAGACCACGACATAGCCTACGGCGATTCTAATGAAAATGCATAACTGTGCCACATCTACCATATCGATTGACTCGTCGAACTGGGGGAGAAAACACTCACATGCGTCAATGTCCTTCTTCAGTTGCTCGTGAAGATTCTCGGTATTCTGGGATAGTTGAACGTCTTTAATGGCATTCGCAATGTCCGTTTTGTTCTTGAAATCACAGAAGAGTGCATCCGCAGCCATAACAAACGCCTCTTTCGCCGTCTTATGCTTAGCAAGAACATGACTGACGCGATACGATGCTATCGTTGCCGCCTTACCCTTGGTGTTGGGTTTCATAAAAATTGACTGTTGCGCTGCTAACTGAGACTTCAATTCCTGAAGTTTTCTGGCTCGTAGAACTGTTTTCACTTGGAAATCTGTAGCATAGCTTTTGTGCACTTTAACAGAGGTCTAGGGCCTCTACAGATGCGCTGAATAGAGCTTGCACACACTATGGTGGTGTGACTCCGGTTAGAGAATCACGGAGGCGGAGCTCCAGTTTGACGATATTTATTCGAAGAATGTGTGGTTGTCTGCAGGTAAATACAATACAACATCTATATTAATGAACAACAATAACACATGAGCGATCATAGTCCACATGCATACACATAAACATAACACAACAACGCATGCGTCGGCGTGAGGCACGGTAGCGGATGAAATTTAGCTAACGCCCAGCTAAGCTAACAAGCATGGTATAGCTAACAGCGTCTCACTAGCAGAGAGAAACAACAGCAACAGAAAACGGATTTATATAAACATTTTCCCTTGTAAGTCAAAGTAAATGAAACAGGCACAAATTAAGACATACATAATCTACTTACATCTGTCACTGACACACAATTTCCTCGAAATGGAAGAGGCAAAATGTAGCTCACTAGCAGACAGACAGAGACAAGCTTGTTAGAACCGGAAAGAACAACTACAGGACTGGCAATTCTTTGTGTCTATTGGAGACGGAGACTTTTCCTCGTGTAGGTAGCATGGTTAAAAACGTCATAACCAAAAAAATTTATATAATTACACAAAGTATCACCACATGATTATTATTATTTTCATTGCCAACATTGTTATTTTATTTTATTATATCATCAGGAAACGCTTATAGTAGCCCCTCCTTGTTGTGACACCATTTCCTGTTAGTAGCTGTTGTGACTTCTCTTATGTACACTATTGTAGTGTTACTATTCGTGGGTAACTAACTTAATCACTAATATATATAAGTACACGGAGACGAGGATGCGGCACAAGTCTGATCTTTACTGACGGAGACATCACACACTACAGCGTATTACAGAACTCAATAGCGGTGACAGTCCAACACAATCGAGCACCGAGTGCTCGATCCAATACACCACATCCCTCTTTTCCAACTGAGACGTGGCCTACTCATCAGTTACTTCAACAGTAGACCCTTTACTGAACCATTAACGCTATGGCATCAACACTGAACAAGTCTTTTCTACTTGCATACTTCAATGATTAATAAAGCATGTTTTTTAAATGACAGATGACTCTCATTAAACAACATAAACCATTTCCTTTTCACATTCTGGTGGTTAGCATGTAAACATGTTGAACATTCAGCAATCTTGCAACATTTCAGGTTAAACACACCTTGTACTCTTTGTTTCACCTTCTTTTTTCTCTTTTTTTTCTTAATAAACACTTGAATGATCACACAAAAGAACCCTGAGGTTAGTCATTGTATCTGGCAGGGCGCCTAACTGCTCTGCCGCACTTTGTGTAGCATGTGGGTGTACTGCCTGTAGTCACCGGAGGAGGGTCGTGTGGTGGCAGGTCATGTGGTGGTGAGTCGACTGGCACAGGCGCTTGTGAGGGTGAGGGTTGTACCTCTGGGTCAAAATGTTCCTCACTGTCCGTGTCTCTGAATAGGCGCGGATGTATCTTCCTCAGATGTCGCCTGTTCCTTCTTTGCGTCCTCCTAGCCGGTGTCTGCACAGAGTAGGGCCGTGGTTCATCTCGCTGTCGGATGACAACGGCAGGCTCCCAGCCGCGCCGTGTTTGCATGTGTACGGTGTCTCCTGGGGTCAACACTGGCAGGGGCTTTGCACACTGGTCGTAACGTTGTTTTTGGCGAAACTGCAGGTTCTGGATCTTGCTGTGAATGTGCTGTGGGACTGATTGTGTCAGCACAGCACTGGAGCACGGAAGTGTGCTTCGTAGAACTCTCCCCATCAACATTTGTGCAGGTGATAAGTCCAGTCCTGTCACCGGTGTGTTCCTCAGTGACAGCAGCACCAGATGTGGGTCAGTGCCGGTCTGCATTGCCTTCTTCAGTGCGTGTTTCACTGTCTTTATGGCTCTCTCAGCCATGCCATTTGAAGAGGGAAAACCTGGGCTGGAGTGTGTGAGCTTGAACTCCCATGAAGCTGCAAATGACTTCATCTCATAGCTGGCAAATGGGACATGGTCACTCACTATCTCCCTAGGAATCCCGTGTCTGGCAAACACAGACTTCATCTTCTGGATTACTGTGTATGCTGTTTTGTCAGATATGTTGAGCACTTCAGGATATTTGGTTAGGTAATCAACTAACAACAGGTATGACTGACCGTGTAGCTCGAAGATGTCAGCTCCGACTTTCATCCATGGCAGTTCTGGGACCTGATGCGGCATAAGTGGCTCAGCCTGCTGTTTGGGCTGTAGCTGCTGGCATTGCACGCACTTTTCCACCATTGCCTCTATATGTCGTGCCATGCCAGGCCAGTAGAGAGACTTTCTTGCTCTGGCTTTTGTGCACTGCACTCCTTGGTGTGCAAGATGCAGCTTCTCCAAAATCGTGCTCCTGAAGCTCTGGGGTATGATGATTTTGTCTCCGACCAAGACAATGTCATCTTCCATGCTTATAATGTCCTTTACTGCCCAGTTGGCGTGTAGTTTTCTGTCCAAACTTTTCTTTTTCATGGGCCAGCCTTTCTTGTGTTTCTCACACACAGCTTGCAGCACGCTATCTGCTGCCGTTGCTTTCTTTAATTGGCTGAGTGTTTCCTCGCTCAAGGCATCTGTGGCATCCAAGGCATACACAACTCTCTCATCACAAGGGTTTTCATCAATATGGTCACCTTCTCTGCTAGCTGTAGCGTGTGAGAGTGTGTCGGCAATGTACATGTGCTTGCCTGGTGTGTATGTTACACTCAGATCATACCTCTGCAGTTGTAAAAGCATACCTTGCAGCTGCGCAGGTGCTTTGCTCAGCGGCTTGCGCATGATGACCTCCAGAGGCTTATGATCGGACTGGACAGTTACTGGTCTGCCGTAGACATACTGGTGGAATCTCTTAGCAGCAAACACTATAGCGAGCAACTCTTTCTCTATCTGTGTGTACCTCTTTTCTGTGTCGGTGAGCGCTCGTGAGGCATAGCACACTGGGCGGTCGTCCTGCATCAGACAGGCTCCCAGTCCATCCTTTGAGGAGTCTGCTTGTAGAGTGAGAGGCTGCTTGTGATCGTAGTATCTCAGCACAGGGGCTTGTGTGAGGGTGGTCTTTAGTGCCTTTAGCGCTGAGCTGTGGTGCGGGCACCATTGCCACGCTACATCCTTCTTGAGCAGCTGTCTGAGGGGTGCCGTGAGTGAGGCTTCATTTGGTATGTATTGCGCTAGGGAATTTTGTCATTCCCAGCAGACGTTGGAGACTTTGTTTGTCTTCCGGGGTTGGCATGTCGACAATCGCTTTGATCTTTGTGTCGTCAGCTCTCTGTCCTGCTGCCGTGATGACGTGTCCCATGTACTTTACAGTATCAACTTTAAACTGGATCTTGTCCCTGTTAAATTTCACATGTGCGGTCTTGGCTCTCTCCATTACTTTCTGCAGGATTTCATCGTGTTCCCGCTCTGATGACGCTGCGATGATCATGTCATCTGCTATAATGTACACACCTGGGATATCGCCGAAGGTCTCACAGTTCTTTTGTTGAAACACTTCGCTGGCCGATTTGATCCCGAATGGGAGTCTGAGGAAGCGGAACCGGCCCCACGGCGTGTTGAAGGTGCATAGCTTAGACAACGGCTAATCTAGCTTGATCTGCCAGTATCCATCCTTTTCATCTAGGATGGAGAAGATGGATTTTCCTGTTAGCCTGCTGCGCACGTCTTCCGGTGTAGGAATGGAGTAGTGTTGACGCTTGACTGCCTCATTCAGGTTGCAAGGATCCAAACATACCCTTAGCGCACCATTTTTTTTTCTTTGTGGCAACAAGACTGTTCACCCATTCTGTAGGTTCATTGACAGGAGTTATGACTTTCCTGTTCTGCAAGTCTGTGAGTGTCTCTCTTAGTGAGTCCATGATGGAGAGTGGTACGTTCCTGCACGCGTGAATCACAGGCGTGACGCTGGGGTCAATGTGTATGTGATGAACTCCAGGAAATTCGCCTAATCCTGTGAAGACCTCCGCATACCTCTGTAGCAGCTCCTCTTTGGTGGCCGGAGGTTTTGCTGGTTGTGGGGACTCCACTGCAAGCGCCTCGACTTTTCTCACCAGCTGCAGCTCTTCACACGCATCTCCACCCAGGATCGGCTTGCCAGCTCGGCTAGACACATGGAAGTCCAATATAGCCGTACGCTTAGACGTGCGGCAATCTAGAGATGCAACACCATCTGAGGGTAGTCGTGCACCACCAAAAGCAATCAGCGCAGTCTTTGTGGGCCGTAACGGGACCTGGTAGCTGCCGGAATACGCGCATAGGAAGCACATTTGCATCGGCGCCTGTGTCCAACTTGAAGTTAATTGCTACGCCTCTGACCGTGGCTGTTTCACGCCATACAGTGCCTTTAGCTTGGTGGGCTGCTTTGTTTTTGTATTTTCCAATCATGCCTATATATAAGGAATCAATTTCACTTTCTAGATTATGCACTGTCTTTGTCTTGTAATTGCCGCTTTTTTCAGTGCTTGATTTACACACCTTGGAAAAATGATTGTTCTTACCACATTTGTGGCACACTGCACCATAAGCTGGGCATTGACGGGGCTCATGTTTATTTCCACACTTGTGGCAGAGAGTTGTTGTTACATGCCTCTTGCTGCTCGTTTTGTTCTTGTTCCAGCTGCCCGTGCGCGTTTGCCCTGTTGCTTTCTTTAATGCATCCACTGAGGCGTCTTGGACAACATGTGACGTCTGCATCGCTTGTATTTGTGACTTAGCGAGCTCGGCTGATCTACATATCTCTACGGCCCTGCGCAAAGTAAGCTCATTATCACGTAACAGTCTTTCTTTCAAACGGGCATCATTTATGCTGAACACTAATTTATCCCTTATCATGTCATCTTCATGTCTGGCAAACTCACAGTCTTTGCTCTTCTGGCGCAGCTCTGAGATGAATCTGTCCACCGATATTCCTGCTGACATCGTGTGCGACCAGAATTGATGGCGTTCGAACACGACGTTCTTCCGAGGGCTGCAGTAGTCCTTGAAGGCTTTCAGAACGTCCTCCATCGATTCGTCGTCTCCTTCTGGGATGATGGTGAATGTGTTATACACTTCTAGCGCCTCCTCGCCGATGGTGTGAAGCAGAATGGCTGTTTTAACCGTCTCTTCCTTATCCAACGCACCTGAAGCGGTCATGTACAGCTGGAAACGCTGCTCCCATCTTCTCCAGTTTTCTGCGACATTCCCGGTAAGTATCAGTGGTGGTGGCGGCTTGAACTGTTCCATATTTGTGCTCAGGCTAGCACGTGTTAGCTAGCTGCCTCAGCTACCAGCGAACTCGTTGAAGTACCGCCCTCGAATTATACCGTAACTCCGTCTTCTGACACCACGTTGTGACTTCTCTTATGTACACTATTGTAGTGTTACTATTCGTGGGTTACTAACTAAATCACTAATATATATAAGTACACGGAGACGAGGATGCGGCACAAGTCTGATCTTTACTGATGGAGACATCACACACTACAGTGTACTACAGAACTCAGTAGTGGTGACAGTCCAACACAATCGAGCACCGAGTGCTCGATCCAATACACCACAGTAGCTATAAAACGTATGTTCCCCCCTGACTTCTGCCTCTTTCCCGCTTTGAATGTGTAGAAAGAGGTATGTGTTCATTTTGTCTGCCCCTGTAATTTATTTTATCCATTCCTAATGTGTCTTATGTCTAATGTGGGTCCCGATTCTTGCGTAGGCTACAGTAGGAGCTGATCTGACGTTTTCTGAAACCTGTTCTGTTTTGTTTATATGCGACAGGTATGTTTTATTTATTTTTGTAAAAAAAAAATGTGTTGCTAGCTACGCGCTCTTTCCTGCTTTGGACATGTAGAAAGAGGCTACAGTAGGAGCTGATCTGACGTTTTCTGAAACCTGTCCTGTTTTGTTTATATGCGACAGAATACAGATCCCATGCATGAGAGAAGTTGTCCTGTCTTTCCTACACAACGCAATGAAAAAGTACACCGGTCACACTCGGACAAAGTGGGTATAATGTGTAGGGTACCCCAAAGTTCGATTCTTGGACCACTACTATTCAATCTCTATATGCTCCCACTTGCACATGTTATACAGAAACACAAAATAAATTACCATAATTATGCAGATGATTCACAATTGTACATATCCCTATCTCCTGATGACCTAGATCCCATACAATTCCTAATTCAGTGTATTGACGATATTAATCTATGGATGTCAGATAACTTTTTACAACCGAACAAAGACAAGACAGAAATACTTATTTTTGGTGCAAAGACTCACAAACAGAGAATTGCAGCTAATCTCAGCTCACTGTCTCTGGAGTGCAAAAGTGAAAAATCTTGGTGTAATCATACACAGTGATCTAAATTTTAAGAGCCACATCAATCATCTCACAAGATCAGCCTTCTACCATCTTAAAAACATTTCAAAACTAAGGGGCTTTTATCAATATCAGACTGTGAGAAATTAATCCGTGCTTTCATAACAAGTAGACTAGACTACTGCAATGGACTATTCACTGGCCTCCCAAAATCATTTGTGCGCCAAATAGTTAATTCAAAATGCAGCAGCATGTGTTCTCACAAGAACTAGAAAGTATGATCACATTCCACCTGTTCTTATATCTCTGCATTGGCTCCCCGTCAAAACTAGAATTGATTTTAAAATTCTGTTAATTGTATACAAAGCGCTGAATGGCCTTGCACCACACTATATAAAAGATGTTAATTCCTTATAAACCAGCAAGAACTCTCAGGTCCAATGGCAGTGGTCTTTTACCCATTTCTCGTGCTAGGTCTAGAGCAGGGGAAGCTGCATTTTCTATTTATGCCTCAAGTAGATGGAACAGAACACCCTGCCCGAGGACCCGAGAGAAACCCCCACACTGGACACATTTAAAAGCAGGTTAAAAACCTTACTTTTTAAAACAGCCTACAGCTAAATTCATAGTGTGTGTGTGTGTGTGTGTGAGTGTGTTTTACATATTTTACTATTTTTATATATTCTGCTCTGTTGTTACTTTTAATTAATCAGTGTTTATGGCACTTTTATTTATTTTACTAACTCAGTTTTAAACTTGTCTGTACTTTTATAAAATTTGCCTCTACTTTTATTTATTTATTAATTTATTTTGTGAGGGGGGAGATTTTATTATGTGAAGCACTTTGTGTTACATTTGTTTGTATGAAAAGTGCTATACAAATAAAATCTGATTGTTTGCTTGCTTGCTTGCTTGATTGATTGATTGATTGATTGATATTTTAAGGCAGCAATAGTGCTTTTAAAAAAAACACGTTTGTTATTTACTCCCCTGACTGGAAGCCTGACTGATGAGTGACAGGTAACAGTCCCAAATGGTCCCAATCCAGAATGCAATTATGCCAGTGTAAAGGCAGTCGAGAAGTGACCATTGAGAGATGTGTTTTCTGACTAACAGGCAGAAATTAATGTGTTCAAGATGAGGCCAAGCCATTGCAGTCTTTGGTGTAGGAATATGATCTCTGTTTGCAGGGATGAACTCTCTAGTGTAGGTCCCTGGCAGAGGGATTATCTTGTCTGAGAAGTATCCTCTCACTTGTAAACCAGTCAGTTTCCTGCATGACACAAGCATGGTTTTTGCAGCCATTGTGGAGAGCTTTGGCTGAACTGGTGCATTCTTTGTGTGGAGAGCCTTTGCTGTGTCTTCGAGGATAAACGTTGTGTCACTTTGTGTATCGAGAAGTGCATACACAAGAACTTTGTTGGTGGGCTCACTTGCTGCTGACACCCACACTGAAACAATTGAGGATGTATGAGTGTCCTTGATATTCTGAACAACTCTCAATGACCTTGCTTCGCTTGATGTGCGTGGTTCACTTGAGGTTGTTGCTTTACTTGATGTTCTCACATCACTTGATGCTCTTGCCTCACTTGATGTTCTTGCTGGTGTATCATGTGAGCGTTCCACTCTCCTTTCCTGTGCGTTGTCAATGTTCCTTGCTCCATCAGGCCTTGTTGCCATCTTTTCTTCTTTAGTGCGATTATCGTGGAGGCAAGTTGGATGTCTTTTCTCACATGTATCACAATAATTTTTGTACTTACATTCATTTGAGCGATGGCCAGACTTCAGACAGCCGAAGCACAATTTCTTCTCCTGAACAAACTTGACTCGCTCAGCGATTGTCTTATCCATAAATCTACGACATTTGTGTAGACTGTGACCTGCCTTCTCACAGAAATCACAGGATAAATAGACAACCCTCTCGTCTGAATTGGTTGCCAGCACCTTTGCTCCCGGACTTCTGCTTTTTGAAACCTTGAACCTTTCGCTCTCACTTGGTTTTAGAGCGTGGAGGGATGATACTGGATGACAAGCAATTTTGGCTTCACGTGTGAGGAACTTAACGAACTGGCTGAAGCTTGGGTAGGTGTGACTTTGCTCTTCCTCTTCTATGACTTTCCTATTCCATCTTGAGGTCAACCAGTCTGGAAGTTTAGTGAGTAATTTCTGGTTCTCATTACAGTCATTGAGTACTTCAAGCCCTTTCATCTGCAACATCGCAGCCTCACAGCTGGCAAGGAAATCTGTGAATTCTTGAAGTTCTGTGCTGCCCTTGGTGCTTATCTTGGGCCATGCATCGAGTTTGTCTCTGAATGCTTTAGCAATGAGGAATGGGTTGCCATATCGTTCTTGCAAAACGGCCCATGCTGTATTATAGGCTGACTCTGTGCCTAGAAGGAAGTAGTTCTCTATGGCCGCCTTGGCAGGTCCACCCACATACTTTCGCAGATAATATAGCTTTTCTTCAGCTGGTATGCTTTTTCTATCAATGAGTGTCTGATAGGAAGCTTTCCAGTCGTTGAATCTAAGTGGGTCACCATTGAATGTTGTTGGGTCAGGCACAGGAAGTCGATTAGCACTCATAGACTGCGAATGCTCTAACAAGAGCTGCTGTGCTGTCTTCTTGCTTTGGCTGTATCACAGCCATTGGTTGTGTCACAGCTTGTGGCGAAGGATGGTACTGCGATGGGCTTTTATGCTTGACTTCCTTCCTCAGAGAGACACGATCATGGAGCATATTATATATTTCTTCGTCGGAGCATTCACTCTGCTCATATATTTGGAGTCTAGCCTTGGCAGCTTTTAGCTTCTTAATTGTCTCCAGACGCTCTACTTGTCTGCGCTTGGATTCTAGCTCTCGTTGTCTTTCTGAATTGTCAGCTTCTTGTTTAGCTCGTACTTGAGCAGCTTCAGCTTGGAGCCTTCGAAGTTCTTCCATATAACGTTCTTGCTCTCGCAGTACCTCTAAAGTGGCTTCTTTGGCAGCAATGTCAGCAGCAGCATCTTGTCTCTTGGCAGCAGACAGGCTTGAACGTGAAGATGATGTTTTTGAGGTCTTGCTGCAGTGAGTGTTGATACTTATTTTTTTTAAGTCTTCAGAAGTAAGTGCAGGCGCTATCTCCTTCCTGCCTTGATCATTATCCCCATGACCATCATCCTGTCTTGTGTCCAGATGATCCTTTGAAGTCTCAATTATCTTCCTTGTTATTGCTTCACAGGTGTCTACCCTGCGACGTGTGTCATGGTCAGGACTGTCAATATCCCGTAATTCATCATAGATTAGGAACACATTATTTGATGTGTCGCTTGCCCTTCTGATGTGCTCTTGCAGCAGTTCGTTTGAGCATTGTTCACTCAGCGCTTGATTGGCGTCTTTGGAGATAGCCTTCCACTTCTTATAGTTCACACTGAAACGGTGTTCAAGTCTTCTTACTTACTCATCGTGCAGTTCTTGGCCCTTTTCCGTTAACTTGCGGATTCTTTTGCCTCTTTGTGGCTCTTGTGAGGAATCAGGCTCATCAGCTCCTTTGCCTTCAGCCGCTGATGGTTGCGTGTCTGTGAAGTGCTGCAAGTTGTCATCTAAAGGCTTTTTGCTACCCTCACAATAATACTCATTCTCTGACATTTTACTTGACTTATCCTCTTATCTTAGTTTGGTTTAAATTGAGTCTTGTCTTTAACTGTAATTTAACCACATTTACAGTACATGTTATGTTCTAGTTTAGTTGAATAGCTATCCCCCTTTGATATAACTACTATAACTTACAGCAAATAGCACTATTTTTGACTTATTTGTTATAGCCTTGTAGTCAAACCATAGTTGAGCAGTTATTTTATTTTGGTAATTAACTACCTTATCTCGAGGCTAATGACACTCAGTTGAGTTAATTTTATACCTAATAGACTTATTTCACCTTAAATGACCAATGTAACAACTTAAATTAACCAAAATGTTCACTGAAGTTAATTTGTGCAATTACTAAATAGCTGCAATTCACCTTTAAATGTACTATTCTTATATGAACACATAACAACCACACACAAATGCAATATCAATTATTAAATGACTTAAATGAACTTCATTTGAAAAGGTAAGCAAATAAACTTAATTAACTTGGTATAAGAAGTGAAAATAAATGTTTTTCAGTCTCTTGGTAGGACTTTAACTTAAGATAAGAGGAGCACCGATGACAGTGATGGACCTTTCCATCTTGGGTTGATAGCTTGGGCTGTCTCTCATCTACCGGTACTTTGCTGTCATTTGGCGCCGCCTATTGGTCGAATCCGGAAGGTGCAGTAGAGTCTCACTGTAACTCCACTCAGTAATCACAACGAAGCAAGTCTTGGATAGGAACGGGGTTTATTCTTCGGGAACAGGCCAACCCGTGAGACTGGGTTGAGAGCAAATAAAAATAAAAATAAATAAATACATAAATAAAATGCATACATTTACGTCAATTTTCAATAACTGCACAGATAGTTAGCACATTATCAAATTAGCTAGCACAACAGACAATTAGCAACACATAACGTTACCTCGTCAGCTGCTTAGTGTAGTGATATAATGCCATGTATATCCACTGGAACTACACTAGGTGTTATGTACTACCCGGACTGTTATTATGGTTACACCACTACCATGTATGGTTATTACGTCTGCCTACTGAGCCACTATTAAACCTGAGTTCTATAACCCAGTGTGGTCATTGATCCTCGACCAATACTACCCCAAGTATTACTTCACTTAGTACTGAGAGGGGCTAAATTCTTCACTTCGTCTGGTCTCCGTCTGGTCTCCGTCTAGATTATCTTCTTTCCTCAGGTCTTACAGGTAAGTATACAATTAAATCTTCTTGTTATCTTAACTTGTCTTTCTCTTAATTAGATTTGTCTTGTGTGCTGCTATTTTCTTGTTGTCGCTGTTAGTGCTATTATTTTTGGCGCTTGATATCGAGGTGCTACATTCTTAATTGCCGGTAACAATAGAGCCGCGGAGATTAGTTCCGCCCTCCGTACTACAATATACAGGTGAGAAGTAGGAACCAAAATTATAATGCAGAAAACAAAACTAAAAACTTCACTGACACTGTCTGCAGTTAAACACGTGGCATAGCGATTGTACAACCTATCGTGTATGGTATATAAGAGGGTTTTATTGGTTAATGTCAAATGCCAATAAGGGTAAATCTTTATTGCATTGGATGGAGGGCGGGAGTAGAGAGAACTTTAGGGAAGGAGACAGAGAGTTCTAGGGGGTTCGTGAGTGAAGGTCTCAAGTCAAGTGGCGTTCCGCTGCTTTCAATCTCCTCAGCATTATCCTGTATTCGGCTTTAATTATATACTTATTAGAGTCGACTTTTATACGTTGATTAAATGTGTAAATTGCAGGGTATGTTGAGTTCGATTATATTCAGTTTGAGGTTGTGTACGTACATTCTCACTGTTAGCTTTGTTTGCTAGCTCAATCAGCTAGCTAGCTAGCTAATTCTAATGTTAGCTGATCGCTCCCGATTATCTTGGGTAGTTAGGCTAATCTAGCCTTTACTTTAATGACTGCAGTTGTCATTCGAATTACAGTCTTTTACTGACAACCTATAGGAGTCGACTCGGTTTTATAGCACGTCTGAAAGACGTGTTTTATTTTCTGTTCGACCACAGGGTTTTTTACGAGTGTCTTGATAGTCAGAGATGCTAGCAAGTTAGCTTATCTATAAATTAGCTGACCACAGTGTCCATTACCGGTTGTCTTGCTAGTCAAATATGCTGGCAAGTTAACTTATATGTATCGGTTATACTCTGTCTTGTTTCGGTGAGACTGTAGCTCGTGGGACTGCGCCATAGTATTCGGCAGTACATCAACAAGGTCACACGCACCACGCATCAAGCTTCGTATACGGCAGTTCATCGTTGGATTTTGATCATCGTTCCCGCTCTGTGCTACGTAGGCGCGTACAGAGCTCTCCTGGACTCGAACAGAGGTTCCCTGGCATCATCGTTTCCACTCTGTTGCTACGTGGGCGCGTACAGAGCTCTCCTGGACTCGAACAGAGGTTCCCTGGCATCATCGTTCCCGCTCTGTGCTACGTGGGCGCGTACAGGGCTCTCCTGGCCACAAGGCAGCACTACTTGTTCCACACGACCACCCGCGGACATTCGTAAGTACAGTCTCATTCGGCTCTATTGAGTGAAGGGGCCCATTGTAAGTAGCGCACGGGTCACCACGCACCCAAGCAACGACCAGGCCTGCAGCGTTTATTTGTTTATGCCGGCTTTTGGGGTTATTTTATTTGTTTTATAAAGTGTGTGGGCCCACCACTATTGTTACATTTGCGAGACTGAGCAACAGGTATTTTGTGTTTTGTTTTTACTTGGGGGTATATTATTGTACCGCAAAGGTACGTGCACTTGTTTTAAAGCAAAATGTGAATTACTCTGTTACGGTACAGCCAATACATTCCTAGGGGTCCATTTAAAGCCGAGTATCTGCTATAGTACTGATTACAGTCAAAGTAATTAGGCCCAATCTATTTAAAAACTATAGATCATTAGCTTTATTGGACGTATACTCACAGCTAGTGCCATATTACAGGCGTAACTTATGGGGGGGTCAGGGGGGACATGTCCCCCTCAATATTTAGAAGAGGTGAATTTGTCCCGCCCAAAAATATATATCATGAATAATAATGTTAACTCCCTCGCCAAAAAAGGTAAAATAACAACACAGACAGTCGAACTACTTAAAATGTCATTAATGCTTGTTTTCCAACGATTTCATACACCCCTATGCTTGGACCATACCATTTTAACCTGGCCACTGGGACTGCCGACCTCGTTGCTGTCTTGCAGTTGCTCCTGACAACCAGGAGACCGGAGCATGAATGATCGCGTAAGCAAGTGTAAGTAACGTAGCTAGCCAGCTTGCTTGTCTAGCCCAGCACACTACCCTTTCTTACCTTTGGGGTTTCTGAGTTAGATTTTCTTACGTATTTCCAGATGAATTATAGCCTTATCTAGTTTATAACTTATGTTTGGGGTTATCAGTTCAGACCCCCTCACGAACTAGCTAGCTAGCTAGCTAGCGTTTGCTAACAGTAGCCCCTAGACGTTAATGTTAGCTTAAATGAAACATTTCCAGAGGGAGGACCCCCTGACCCCCCGCTAAACGTGTCACCCCCAATGTTCAAGTGAAACTTACGCCACTGTGCCATATTGTCCACTAGATATATTATCATTATGAATATAGCTGTTAGGGTTTGTGGAAGACCCCAAGCGCACGACACCAGGCAGAGATGGGGTTAGCCGAAAACTGGCGTACTTTATTCCTTACGCGTACAAATAGTCAAACATAGGAAGGCAATGAGCGGCAAGGAAAAAACGGAAAGTCCAAGGGGAAAAACTCGCGGGTAATCCAAACGGGAACACGGCAGGATACTTCCACGGGGAAACTTTGCAAGGGAAAAACATGAACCAAGGGCTGGGATGAGTTCGTAGACAAAAGGACCGTGGGAGGAGAGTAGCCGCTACTGCGGGGAGGTTACAACACGAACTGACAACGGGCACTTTGGAGGCCACCAAACTTAAGCCCAGCCCTGATGACTAAGCCCGGCCCTGACGAGCCGATTGGCTGCCGGCGCGGGGTGGGCGGGCCGCGGCGCGGGGTGAGCGAGCCATAACAGTACCCCCCCCTCCACAGGAGCCATCAGGCGACTTGCCCGGCTTGTCGGGATGGGAATGATGGAACTCAGTGAGCAGCCCAGGGTCCAGGATGAGCAGGCGGGAGACCCAGCTACGTTCCTCCGGACCGTAGCCCTCCCAGTCCACCAAATACTGGAACCCCCGTCCTCGGCGCCGGACGTCCAGCAGCCGGCGGACCTTCCACTGGGGGTGCCCATCCACGATCTCAGGGGGAGGCGGAGCCGGGGCCGGAGGCATCAGAGGACTGTGGGAGACAGGCTTAACTCGAGACACATGAAACTCGGGATGGGTCTTCAAGGAAGTCGGAAGCTTAAGACTCACCGCCGCGGGGCTGAGAACCTTCCTGATCTCAAAGGGCCCGACAAACCGGGGGTTCAGCTTCTTCGCGGTGGACTGAAGCGGGAGATCCTTCGAGGACAGCCACACCCTTTGGCCTGGTTGGTATGTAGGTGCTGGGGACCGGCGTTGGTTGGCTCCCCGACTGGCGCGCTCAGCTGCCCGGAGCAGAGCAGCTCTGGTCACCTCCCAGACGCGACGACACCGGTTCAGATAGGCCTGCACGGAGGGAACCGCCACTTCCGACTCCTGCGCAGCAAAGAGAGGCGGCTGTTAGCCCAGGGACACCTCAAAAGGTGAGAGGCCGGTGGCAGAGCTGACCAGGGAGTTGATGGCATACTTGACCCAGGGGAGGAACCGGCTCCAGGAGCTGGGCTTCTTGGCGGCCACACACCGGAGGGCAGACTCCACACTCTGGTTCATCCTCTCTGTCTGTCCGTTAGTCTGTGGGTGATAGCCAGAGGAGAGACTAACAGAGGCACCCAACCCCTTACAAAAGGCCCGCCATACCTGGGAGACGAACTGGGGCCCTCGGCCCGAGACGACGTCCAGGGGAAGGCCGTGGAGACGGAACACGTGGCTCATCAGGAGGTCCGCCGTCTCAGAAGCCGATGGGAGTCTGGGGAGGGCCACCAGGTGCACTCCCTTGCTGAAGCGGTCCACCACTGTCAGGATCACAGTGTTACCCTGGGAGGGAGGCAGTCCGGAGACAAAATCCAACGCCACATGGGACCAGGGCCGGCTTGGAGTTGGGAGGGGCTGCAGCAGACCCGCGGGTGCCCGATGAGAGGCCTTGCTGCGAGCACAGACGGAGCAGGCCCCTACAAAGTCCCTGACGTCGTTCCTCATGGTGGGCCACCCGAAACGCCGAGCCAGAAAGGTGAAGGTGCAGTGGACACCCGGGTGGCAAGCAAACTGACTGGCATGGCCCCACTGGAGAACCCGGGGCCGGACTGTGTCCGGGACGAATAGGCGGCTTGGAGGGATGTGGCTCGGGGCGGGATGGGAGCGCAACGCCTGCCTGATCACGGTCTCGATGCCCCAGGTAACCACGCCAACCACCCTGGCCTCAGGAAGGATGGGAGTCGGCTCCTCTGTAGCTGGCTCCCTCCTCGGGTGTTGTCGGGACAGGGAGTCTGCCTTCGTGTCGCGGGACCCGGGGCGATAAGTCAGCGTGAAGTCAAACCGACTGAGGAAGCTGGCCCACCGTGCCTGCCAACCATTGAGGCGCTTGGTTGCCCGGATGAACGTCAAGTTCTTATGATCCGTCCAGATGGTGAACGGCTATTCCGCCCCCTCCAGCCAATGACGCCACTCCTCCAGAGCAGCCACCACTGCCAGCAGCTCCCGGTTCCCGACATCGTAGTTCTCCTGGGCAGGGGGGAACCGGCAAGAGAAGAAGGCGCATGGGTGGACCTTCTGGTCAGATGCTGACCGCTGGGAGAGGACAGCCCCCAACCCGGTGTCCGAAGCGTCCACCTCTACGATGAACTGCCTCTTGGGGTCGGGGTGGAGCAGGACCGGGGCGCTGGTGAACCTCTCCTTGAGGGACTGGAACGCAGAGTGGGCAGCCGGGGACCAGATGAACGGCTGGGAGGGGGAGGTCAGCCTGGTGAGAGGTTCTGCCACGCAGCTGTAGTTCCGGATGAACCTCCGATAGAAGTTCGCAAACCCAAGGAAGCTCTGTAATTCCTTCCATGATGTGGGATCGGGCCAGTCCACCACAGCCTGGATCTTGCGGGGGTCGGCCCGGGTCTGTCCCCTCTCAACGACGAAGCCCAGGTAGTCAACGGAAGGGGAATGGAACCGGCACTTCTCTGCCTTGACGAAGAGCCGGTTCCGGAGGAGATGTTCGAGTACCCGGCGGACATGCTGGACATGTTCCTCGAGGGTCCTGGAGAAGATGAGGATGTCATCGAGGTACACCACCACAAACCCGTCGAGCATGTCGCGGAGAATGTCATTCATGAGAGCCCGGAATACCGCCGGGGCGTTGGTGAAGCCGAACAGCATGACCAGGTACTCATAATGACCCCGGGGCGTCTTAAAGGCTGTCTTCCACTCGTCCCCCTTCCGGATCCGGACCAGATGATAGGCACACCGGAGGTCCAGCTTAGTGAAGACTGTAGCCTGGGTGAGGGGCTCAAGGGTGGAACTCATGAGAGGAAGGGGGTACTTGTTTTTGACGGTTATCTCATTGAGTTGGCGATAGTCAATGCAGGGTCGGAGGCCCTCGTCCTTCTTCTTCACGAAAAAGAATCCAGCTGCCACCTGGGAGGACGAGGGCCGAATGAGCCCCGCTGCCAAGGACTCGGAGATGTACTCATCCATCGCAGCTTTCTCGGGGATGGTCAGACTGTACAGACGACTGCTGGGAAGGGGTGCCCCTTCCCGATGAGGAGGAAGAGATTGGGCCCGGGTCTTGCTGAAAACCTCACCTAACTCGTGGTACTCAGGGGGAACAGAGGAGAGGTCGGGAGGCGGGTGGGGCAGCCGCTGATCAGATGTCCCTTCTGGCCACAGTAGAGGCATTGACCCGCCTTGAACCGGGCCTCCCGTTCGGCCGGACTAAGGCGCGTGTGCCCCAGCTGCATAGGTTCCTCCCCCGTCGTGGTCTGGGGCGCGGGGGGAGAAATGGCCACAGGGAAAGTGGGGTGAACAGGAGTAGGGATCCTGTTAGGAGTGCTGGACGACTGGGGAATGGACGGGGATCCACGCAGGGCTCGCTCACGCCTCCTCTCCCGGAGGCGTCCGTCGATGCGGATGGCGAGCTTGATCAGGTCCTCGAGGGAGGTGGGCTCCTCCCGGGTGGCTAGCTGGTCCTTGACAGCCTCGCTGAGACCTCTCCGGAAGGTGACCCGAAGTGACCGGTCGTTCCAGTCGCTCTCAGCTGCGGCCAGCCTGAACTCCACCGAGTAGTCTGTGACACTGCCACTGCCCTGCTAGATACTGCTCAGCCGAGCACCAGGGTCCTGGCCACCGACTGGATGGTGGAAAACCTTCCGTAGTTCCGCCTCAAAGGCGTTGTAGGTGAGGCAGAAACTGGCCTTCATGGACCAGGAAGCAGTGGCCCACTGAGCTGCTCGGCCTGTGAGCAGGTTGGTCACGTAAGCGACCTGGGCAGCATCAGCCGTGAACATGCTGGGTTGGTGCAGGAAGACCATCAAACGGTCGTGGGCTGGAGAGGCAGGGCTCCCGGGGAACTGGGTTGAGCCCCACAGGGTTAACCGGGGCAGCGGGCCCAGGGGGCGGTTACCCACGACTCCAGGGGCAGGCTGGCCCGGCGGCTGGATGGTGAGAGCCGCCATGATGGTTTGCAACTGCCGCAGGATCTCTGCTTGTTGGCTCGCCAACGCTGCCTGCTGGCTCGTTAGGTTACCCACACAGGCCTGGAGGGAGTTGGTCAGTTGGATCTGTTCGATGAGGGCCGCTCGAAGCGGGCTGGCCGGTACGCTCTCTGTGTCGGCTGGGGTCGTCATGGTCAGTTCGTACTGTTAGGGTTTGTGGAAGACCCCAAGCGCACGACACCAGGCAGAGATGGGGTTAGCCGAAAACTGGCATACTTTATTCCTTACGCGTACAAATAGTCAAACATAGGAAGGCAATGAGCGACAAGGAAAAAACAGAAAGTCCAAGGGGAAAAACTCGCGGGTAATCCAAACGGGAACACGGCAGGATACTTCCACGGGGAAACTTTGCAAGGGAAAAACATGAACCAAGGGCTGGGATGAGTTCGTAGAGAAAAGGACCGTGGGAGGAGAGTAGCCGCTACTGCGGGGAGGTTACAACACGAATTGACAACGGGCACGTGGGAGGCCACCAAACTTAAGCCCAGCCCTGATGACTAAGCCCGGCCCTGACGAGCCGATTGGCTGCCGGCGCGGGGTGGGCGGGCCACGGCGCGGGGTGAACGAGCCATAACAATAGCAGCGTCTAATATTTTACTAATTGCATTCCTCACTATTGTCTGGTCCATTTATTTCATTCTGAATAATAAGTTGAGTTCATTAAGCACAATTTTGCTCGGTATAGTTAACTCTTATTCAGAATAGTATTAGTATACGAACCCGTAGCCCCACCTTCCTAGTTTATTCCCTTTCATGGCGTCAAGTTATTCTCAGCTGCACTAACCATTCCAAAGACACACGCAAATATGATGATATGGCGTTACCCAGCTCTCAAGAGAAGGCGGGGGCTTATAGGAGTTCCTAGGTCAGAAATCATTGGATGATTTCACAGGGGCCCAAGTTTGACATGGATGAATTTAGGATGAATTCTGGCTGGCTTGTGTAATCTGGTGATTTTTTTTTTCCTGATAAAAGACCAGTGAAATGGGAAGTAAACTGCCTTGATGACCCAGCACATGAATATTATTTCATATTGCTCAGTCACTGCCAAAACTAAGCAAATCATGTTTTCCAAAACATATGATCTTTGATACAGCATAAAGAGAAATGATTCACTGTCATAGAGGAAGTAATATTGTAATACTGGTAAAGTAGTTCCATCTCTGCATAGTGATATGTAAAACAACTGCACTAACACTTCCTCTTTTCTCAGGTTGTGGCATTTTGTCCTTTTGATTGTTGAGAGTGAGATAATTGTTCCCTATAAATCAGTGTTCACAATCCAGAATTATGGTTTGAAAACTGGAGCTTTTCCTCGTCTGAATTGAACGTCTCGGGATAAAGGGTTGTTGCCCATTGTCATTTAGTGTATCTACCTGTTCTCAACGGTGTGGATGTAAAACCTTTTTACACACTATTGTAAGATCTCCGTGTAAAAACATCGCCTTTTAACCGTGATTTAGGGCCTGTCACATGAACGTGACAAGACTTATTTTGTAAAAGAAGAAAAAAAGTCTCCATGATGAGTTCATCTTCAAAGTACTGGTCTTTTATTGGTGGAGGTGAGGTGGTGTGTGTGTGTGTGTGTGTGTATTTGAGTGCATGTGTGAAAGTGGGCGAGTGAGTGATGGAGTTAGCTCAGTTATTCCCAAGGTGTTGAGCACCTCACATTTGATGGGTGATGTTGGGGGACGTTTAAGATGAGGGGTGACAATGATAAGAAAACAAAAGACAAATAAACTGAGGATGTTTCTCCAAAAAGACCCCCCCACAAAAAAAACCTTGCTAACACAACTTTTACTTTTAACTTTTATTTCTTGAATATCTATTCTGATTTCTTGTAGTTATCTTGCACTTGTGTCTGGTTAAATTTAGAAACATGGATGCTCAGGCCCTTAAGCTTGAGGTTGCTTCAGTGGTCGATGTATATGCTTTGATTGTTTCTAGCCTACGTACGTAAGTCGCTTTTGACAAAAGTTTCTGCTAACTGAATAAATGTAAATGCTTCGGAGTTACTAGATGGACCAAATTTGGAAGCCAAAGTGTGGACTACAACAGCACACAGTGACTTTTGACTGCTGTGTGTGTGTGTATGTGTGTGTGTGTGTGTGTGTGGGGGGGGGGTTGGCCTGGTACTCCTAATCAAATTCACATTTCAAATTACTTGGAAGAGCTTGTAGAAAAGAATAAAAAAGTGAAGAAAATGTTTCTATTGTGAAAAATTGGGGAGGGCGGGCGTGATGAAAAAGGTTTTGAACCACACTTTAATACAGAGATACAGCACAACACCCTCCATAGTTCTGTTTTCTAACTAAAGCGAGAATTGTGTGATATTTGTATGGTTTACAACTCTCAACCATTTCCTTTTCTGACATCAGTTCCCCAAATATCAATTCACTAGTCTTGGTACTTCCCCTTCACCCCATGTGACACAGAATATTTGGGAAATGTTCGACTCGTATGAATGCGGTCAGCGCTTTAAAAGGCCATCCTCACCTGCATCATCATTCACTGCAGCCGCCAACGCCACCAGTTGAACATACTCATCATCAGCATGGAGAAGGTTGGTAACAATGGGTCACTGTTTCTAACACCGTTCCCTCGTTTTGTTAGAAACCTTTTTAATAACCCAGTAGAATGCTACCTCGTGATTTATGCCTGGGGTTCTTTTTTTTTCAAAGGGGAAAGTTACAGGGGAAAGTTAAGTATTAAAGTATGTGTTTCAGATCACAGCACTTCCTCTTTCTCGTTCTGATTTTTTATTTTTTATTTTTAATAAAGAACGTTACTTGTGTCAATACACATATTTACAGAGATAAGGTGGAAATCTTTTTACAATGTTCTTTGCTGTGAGAACGTCTGTCAATATTTCTGATTTTCAGGATTCTCTACTTAAGGGAGGAGTAATGATCACCCACCAGAACCATGATGGGAAGCACCAGTATGAAGTGCAGGATGTCATCAAATTCAAAACAGCAGATAGAGGGAAAGCATTTGCCAGGTATCTTAAACCAGGCCAGTCTACTTGGCCTTTTTTTTTTTTTTTGCTGTAAATCAAAGTTTTCACCCTCTATAATTACCTCAGGGTTTAACAACACAGGATGTCAGAAACGAAGAAAAAAATCTGCGTGTTTGGAAATGAATATACAGCTCTCTCAAAAAACCCCATTGATTCAGTGTCTCAATGATTGATTGGTTGATTAAGAGGGTCTTGGTGATGGTCTATCTACAATGCATAGATTGAGGCTGAATGGCACTGTACAATTTTCTGTTGGTCTCAGAAAGGGAGACAGGCTGATGACTATCAATGATATCAACCTGCAGGATGTTACACCCGAGGACTTTGCACAGATCCTGTCTCAGGGTAATCCCATGTTGGTGAGTTTAAAAAGTCTGTCACTCAGTGTTCAAGTTGAGATTGGTGCTTTTATCAAGTTAGTGTAACCTTTATTTATTAAAGCTGCTGCAAGTAACTTTGTAGAGGTGAGCATTTTTAACAGACCCCCCCCTTCCTCCTCCCTCCAAATTGGCTTCATGCACGGGCATGGATTTGTCCATCATAACTGACAAAAGTCATAATGTCGTTGATAATCTATACATGCAATTTTTTTTCTTTTCAGTGAATCGCTTAGTTACACCAACGTTGTTGTTGTGCAGTACTGTTTTACTAAGAGGTGAAGTATTTGTAAAGAGCATTATTTCCAAGGGACACTCCTTAATGGTGATTGGTTGTTTCATTCAGGCCAAACTGATTTTTATAAAATTCAGAATACAACACCAGGAGCAGGCAGAGAGACCAGATTTTTTTCACAGTACATTTACACTTGATGGATATCTGTCAGTAAATAAAGTGAAATTCAGGAAATATGACAAAATGGTGTCAAAAGAAAGTTGCCTACAGCATCTACAAGCCCTCAGATACCACAATGGAATATTTGACATCATAACCACATCCAGGATGTGTAGATGTATAAAAACCTCTGGCTGAATTAACCCTTCAAGATGCCCATTGGTTTCACAGCCCAAAGCCAGAAATTATGTATTGAAATTGCTGTAGTTCTTGAACACTTTTGAATGTGTGCCTAATCATGGTCTCTCCAGAGGCAGCCCTTTGTAGTTTACTCCTGTAGGTTTAACTTAAGTATAACTGAAATAGAGTTGCACAAGCTCAAAAGATTACATAAATTTAACTTCATCTTGGCCTAAAACAGAAATCATTATTTGAGTGAAATTAACTTCCTATGGATTTGGCTCAACCTGAAGCTTTGTCTTTAACTTGTACGTGTTGTAATCTATGCATATATTTATACGTTATAATGTGTGTGTCCAATGACTGCCGGGATAGGCTCCAGCAATCCCCGCGACCCTGAGTAAGGATAAGCAGTTTGGATAATGAATGAATGGATGAATATTCAATTCAATTTGTCATTAAAAACAATGTGCAGGTACATGTTAAAAATTAAATAAGGGCTGCGGCTTCGCCAAACAGTGCAAGACAGACATAAACAAACACAGAAAACACAGTATAAGATATACACAGATGAGGACCCAAAGCTAAAAATAAGTTAAAGAGCACGAGTACAAAATATTTAAAAATATCCACAGACATTCAGTGGGTAGCAGGGTTCAGGTGGACAACAGCTTGGGGAAAGAAGCTGTTTTTGAGCCTGGTAGTGTGGGCTCTGAGGCTCCTGTAGCACCTCCCAGAGCGCAGGGAGGCAAACAGTCTATGGTTGGGGTGGGTGGGATCTCTGCTGATGCCGAGACCCCTTCGAAGGCAGCGTTTGTGATAAATGTCTTTTATGGCTGGGAGCTGGGTTCCGGTGATATGCTGGGCCGCCTTGATGACCCACTGCAGAGCTTGCTGGTCTACTGATGTGCAGTTGCCGTACCACACTGAGATGCAGCTGGTCAGGATACTCTCGATGGTGCAGTGGTAGAACTTGGTGAGAATTTTGGGGGAATATAAAACTTTGTTTCAACAGCTGCCATCGGACAAAGTGACAGAGAGAAAGAAAGAGAGTGACAGACAGGGAGAGGTGTATTCAGGACTTGTGTCAAACTTGGACTCCTTAATCCATATGCCCCATCCCCTCTATAGTCAATTCAATTTTATTTGTATAGCCCATCTCATCATCAGCCACTCCTCCGGGGTCAGGTCATGGTGGCAGCAAGCTAATTAGGGCACTCCAAAACGTCCCTCTCCCTAGCAATGCCCTCCAGCTGCTCCTGGGGGATACCAAGGCATTTCCAAGCCAGATTGGACATGTAGTCCCTCCAGTGAGTTCTGGGTCTACCCCGGAGTCTCCTCACTTTTGGACATGCCCAGAAAACCTGGTGCCCAGGAGGCATCCTAATCAGATGCCCGAACCACTTCAACTGGCTCCTTTCGACACGAAGGATTAGCAACTCTTCTCCAAGCTCCCGCCGGATGTCCGAGTTCCTAACCTTAACTGTAAGGCTGAGCCAAGACACCCTACGGAAGAAACTCCTTTCAGCCGCTTGTATCCGCGATCTCACCCTTTCGGTCACTACCCAAAGCTCATGACCATAGGTGAGGGTTGGAACGAAGACTGACTGGTAAATTGAGAGCTTTGCCTTCTGGCTCAGCTCCCTCTTCACCACAACGGTCCGGTACAACATCCACATTAATGCTGATACTGCATCAACGCGCCTGTCAATCTCCCACTCCATCCTACCCTCACTCGTGAACAAGACCCAGAGATACTTGAACTCCTTCACTTGAGGCAACAACTCATCCCCAACCCGGAGGGAGCAATCCACCATTTTCCGGCAGAAAACCATGGCCTCAGACTTGGAGGTGCTGACTCTCATCCCGACCAGTTCACACTCAGCTGCAAACTGCCCCAGTGCGCGCCGGAGGTCACGTTCTGATGAAGCCAACAAAAACCACATCATCTGCAAAGAGCCGAGATGCAATTCTAAGGTTCCCAAAATGGACACACTTCTCACCTTGGCTGCGCCTTGAGATCCTGTCCATGAATATCACAAACAGAATTGGAGACAATGTAAATATATATATATATATGAGTATAGCACATGATTACAAATTTCCCTCAGTGGGCTTTATAGCAACACAACACCATGTCCTTAGACCTTTGCATCGGACAAGGAACAACTCCCTAAAAAAAACCCCAACCCTTTAACAGGGGGAAAAGACAGGACGAATCCTCAGTGAGAACAACAGAGGGATCTCTGCTGCCCCAAGACGGACAGACATGCAATGGATTTTGTGTTTACACAATTTACAGAATACATTATTGAAAGAGGATAATAAAATTATAATGGAATTACATTATATGTGAAGAATATGATGAAGAGGATGCCAAGCAGTGTCCAGACGCCACCGGAACAGCCCAGGACCAGAGCCAAGTGACCACCATCACCATGTAGACAGAAAAAAAACACACATACACACACACGTCCGTCACACGTCTGAGTGAGAGAAGGATATAACTTTGAAACAGGATAACAATATTATATGGATTCACAAGATATATATAAAAAGAAAATGTGATGAGGGGGATGCTGATCAGTATCCAGTTGGCGACCACCATCACCATGGAGATCTGGGAGGAGGACAGACTGCATGTGCACACAAGGGAGACTCACATTGTCTAGTTGCACACAATAGAAGAGAAAGGGGAAGACATCATTCAGAGAGAGAAAAGACATGTGAGAGAAGAGAACAGTTTACATACTCAAAAGATCTATAGGCTATAATCTCATCTGCAGAACAGTGCTTGGTAAATTCATTGAGACAGAAACTGACCCGCCCCACAGTACAGTTTGTGAAGCACTCAACTTAAAGAGCAGGGTAACCAAATTGACAGAAGATTTGCTTCAAAATCGTTTATAAATGTGGGAGATGTATTGCTGTTGACATGTTAAAATGTGTTGAACCATGTGTAGAACTGATTTGCGGAGTTAGACCGTTTTTGGGTATTTTTCCCGTTTTCCTTTCTTTATTTTTTTGGCCGGTTTCCTTGGTGACGTCGCTGTCTTCCTTTCACTGCCACAGCCCCAGAGTCTGAAACTAGTGGACGCTGCAGATTTTTACACGTTTTTGAAGCTTTGTTTTATATACTTCGCAACATTTTTAATCATACAGAATTGGCTGGGTGGTTACTGATATGTTTTCCTGGGGTATGGGTATCCCAAAACACAGATTTGAGCTCAGTTACCCGCCACTTTAAAGGCAGCTAAAAGTAGGCTAAGGCAAAAAGATCAGCGTTACGTCCCTCGGTCTGGAGAGAGTGCAACAATTAGTGTACTGGGTAACAGTGGAGGTGAACACAGATTTGAGCTCAGTTACCCGCCACTTTAAAGGCAGCTAAAAGTAGGCTAAGGCAAAAAGATCAGCGTTACGTCCCTCGGTCTGGAGAGAGTGCAACAATTAGTGTACTGGGTAACAGTGGAGGTGAGGGTGCAACACAGTGAGACATAAACATATAAATATAATAAAATGTATATTTATTGACACCATGACAGGACACGGGAACCGAACGGTTGCCAAAACAACTACTAACAAAAGTAACCCACCTTTGACAGTGCTCAAAGGCACCAAACCTAAAGACAGGAGGTGGCAACCACTCCTAACCTAGTGTATCTAACAGAGGTGAGCTACGTGATGGGGTGTTTACCCATGGGCATCTTACCTTGATCCCCTTGCCCAAAACAACTAAAGCAACTAAAAGCTAAACATAACTCAAAATAGTAAAAATTCAAACTTAACCGAAAACAGGCCAGACATGGCAAACAAAGTAGCTACATAGACAAAGACATCAACATAAAGTAGCTACAACACACAAACTAACTAGCTACACATTGGGGGGTTTAAATGGGAGACTGCACAGCTGATGGAAATTGGATTATTTGTTGACCGGTTGATTAGGTGATGAGGAGCACCTGGCGATACCTGAATGTAGAGTGAGAGTTAAATACAAAAAGGCAACACAAAACAACTATACGGACACAGACACAACCGTGGCCGTAACAATCAGTTTTAAGTTTGGTTTTAAAGGACTCAACAGATTGATTGTCTGATGGTAGCAGGAGGTTATTCCACACGAACAGGGCCCGACAGGAAAAGGTCCTACCACCAACTGACTTCTTTTTGACTTTGAGTACACACAGGAGCCCTGTATTTTGAGAGCGAAGTGCTCGAGATGGAATGTATGATTTAAGGAGATCAGACAAGTATGATGGGGAAAGCACATTTAGGATTTTATAAGTCAGCAGAAGCACCTTGAAGTCTGATCTAACATGGATAGGAAGCCAATAAAGGGAGGCAAGAATTGGTGTAATATGGTCAAATTTCTAGGTTTAGTTAGGATTCTAGCTTCAGCATTCTGGGCCATTTGAAGACTTAGTACTAGCATGTGGCAGACCTAAACACAGAACATTACAACAATACAGCCTGGATTAAACAAATGCATGTATTAGAGTCTTTGCATCAGTCATAGAGAGGAAAGACCGACTTTTAGCTATGTTACGTAAGTGAAAAAAGGCAGTCTTGGTAATTTCTCTGATGTGCTTATCAAAGGAAAGGCTGGGATCCAGTAGCAGCTGGTGCTAAAAAATTTTTTAGGGGGGGGCGCAATTTACCTTGGCGCAGCACACCTGACAGCTGCTTTAATGTCTACACAGTCACAGAGTTATTACGAAGGACAATGTCGCCTATAAAGTTTATCAAGGTTTGTAGACGGTGGTTGATTGACAGTCGAGACAAGGCGTCGTGGTGGGTGTGAACATAACTGACAGCCACGAGAATTGTCCAATACAGAAATACAGAAAAAAACATTAAAACAATACCAATTTGCTTCCAATAAAAGTGGAAGTGTCTGGGGCACGGAAAATCTGAAGAAACCAATTAGACAGCAGTCTCAGGTCACCTGCTTGCCAAAAGTTTGAGGGCTTACATAAGATATCGTTTAGCCGCCCCTCACCCAAGAAGTATATGTATTAAGACAGAAATCAACCAAATTCCATTTGGAACCAATATTTACTGGCTGCTGACAGGCGCTCACAGACTGAAAAACACTTTTATTTCATAATTATTTGCATTATACAACTAAATTATATTTAAACTGTTTAAGTAGATTTTCATCTCTTGATATTTGAAGGGGGCGGTGCCCCAGCACCCTGTATTGGCCAGCCACCACTGTGGATCCAACATAAGACCAAGATTTTTGGCTGCCACACTTTGTGAAATCAGAGAGTTAACGATTATTATTGTTACTTGATCAAACTGGTGTCTATGTCAAGCAGGGCTAACGACAAGTAGCTCAGTTTTATATGAATTTAAAAGCAGGAAATTTAGTGACATCCAATTTTTCACAGCAGCCAAGCGGGCCTCTAAATTGGCCATTTGAGTATGATCATCAGCCCTTATTGGCACATACAGCTGAGCATCATCAGCATAGCAATGGGAATTTATTCCGTGACTGCATATAATTTGGCCAAGAGGTGAAATATAAAGAGAGAAATGTAGAGGGCCAAGAACCGAGCCCTGGGGTACGCCATATTTAACATCAGAGAAGTTTGATGTAATATTATTATAGCAGATGTAATGTCTTCTTCCAAATAAGTATGATTTAAGCCAAGAGAGAGCCAAGCCAGAGACACCAAAATTGCAATTTATTCTGTCTAATAGTATACATTGATCAGTGACGTCAAAGGCTGCACTGAGGTCCAGTAGTAGAAGCATAGAAGTGGAATCAGAGTCCATAGCTAGTAGAAGATCATTCGCCACTCTGGTCAGGGCAGTTTCAGTGGAGTTACAGGCCCTGGAAGCCGATTGAAAAGGTTCAAATAGTTTTCTTCTAAATTGGTTGACAGTTGTTGATACACAAGTCTCTCTAGTACTTTAGAAAAGAATGGAACATTAGAGACTGGTTGATAGTTATTAAAAGACCCTGGATCGAGGTGCGTCTTTTTTAAGTAGATGTTTAATCACAGCTGTCTTAAAACTGCTGGGAACAATGCCAGTAATAAGTGATAAATCAACAATGTCTAGCATTGTAGTTCCCAGGAAAGGCCTGAGGTCTTTAAAAAGTTTTGCTGATAAAGGGTCAAATAGGCAAGAGTTGGTTTTGAAGCTGACACGAGCTTAGTCAAGGTATCTAGAGAGATAGTCTCAAAAGCTGTAATAACAGGGACTATTAGTGACTCATTATATAGATATGATTTTGGTAAGACAGGATCTGTAGGAGTAGCTGGAGTTGAAGAACTAATTTTGTTTATGATCTCATCAACCTTAGTACAGAAAAAGTCTAGAAACTCATGGGCCGTGTATGGTGAGCAGCTAATAGACTGCTGCTTTTTAGTAAGTTTAGAAACAGTGTCAGAGAGAAATCAGGGGTATGTTTATTAATATTGATTACGTGAGAGAGATACGCTGCATTTGCAGCAGATGAGCACGTTTTTATTTCAATAAACACTCATGCAAGGATAGGTAAGAAACTTCCAATTTTGATTTTCGTCCTTTAATGTTCCAGTTTCCTGCAGGCCACTTAAGAGCATGTGTCTCATCGTTAAACCAGGGTGTAGGCATCTTTAGTCGCCTAGCTCTGGTAGGGAGAGGTGCAACTGAATCGAGGAGACTAAAGGTCGCATTTAAGTCACTAGTGAAATTTTCTACAGAGTCAGTCTCTACAGTGAAAGGAGCCAAGTCTTCAGGCAGCTGCTGACCAAATGCAGCTATAGTGGGTGGACCAGTGTGGTGAGTGGCAATTACATCTATGCCGACATTAACAGGACAGGCCAATAATGCTTCAAATTTGGTGAGAAAATTATCTTACAGCGGATATGGTTGGCATGACATTCAGCTCATCGGGTGTCCCTACAGACACAATTGGCTGTGTGTGCGAGTAGGAAGCCGGATGTGGGTATGTGTCCTGGTCGCTGCACTAGCACCTTCTCTGGTTGGTTGGGGCGCTTGTTCGGGGGGAGGGGGAACTGGGGGGAATAGTGTGATCCTCCCATGCGCTACATCCCCTTGACGAAACTCCTCACTGTCAGGTGAAAAGAAGTGGCTGGCACATGTATTGGAGGAGGCGTGTGGTAGTCTGCAGCCCTCCCCGGATCGGCAGAGGGTGTGGAGCAGCGACTGGGACGGCTCGAAAGAGTGGGGTAATTGGTCAAGCAAAATTGAGGAGAAAAAGGCAGGAAGATAAAAAAAGACATTCAGATCAGAAACAGCTATCCATTTAAATAAAACCAAATCAAGGATGTTACTACTGCAATGATTCGACTCTTGAACAAACTAAGGGAACCCAAAAGTATCAACAAGCACCAAAAAGGCTTTACTTAGAGGATCAGCAGGCTTATTCAGTTGAATATTGAAATCACCAAAAACTAGAATCTCATCAGAATGCGCAATAAGACCTAAGACAAATTCTCCAAATTCTTCTTGAAATAATGAGTAACAGCCAGAAGGTCGATAGAGTAACACAATCTGGACTGAGCTGAGTTTACTCATGGCTGAGGGAGATGGACCCAGAACAAGAGCCTCAAAAGATTGCAATTCAGATTCAAGTCTAGAAGTCAGATTGAAAATAGACTTGTATATTAAAGCAACACCCCCACCTTGTATATTTGCCTCAGCTACATGGGCATAAGTATAGTCGGGTTGGGAAGCTTCATTTAAGGGAAGGAAAACATTTGGTTTCAGCCATGTTTCACATAACCCAGTCATATCGAAACTATGTTCAAGAATGTATACCTTACCTCGATTTAAACCATAGCCTCCCTTTCTCCATTCCTAGACGGTACACCTCGCCAGCAAGATGGAGAAGCATGTTGACCAGGGGTGCCATGAAGATGACAATCTCCATCCCATCTCTAAGGAGACTACCCTGCTTCACTTCAGCATGGAAATGAGGAGAGAAGAGGACCTGGGGGAGGCTGATGAAGGAAAAGAGAAAGAAGAGAGAAGAGAAGAGAACGAGGGTATGGGAGGAGAGATTGATGGGGAGGATATATGTCAAGGTGAAGATGGAGAGAAGGGGCCGAGGGACCTGCTCGTTGTTACCATGACAAAAACCAGCATCACTGTTGTGAAGGGGAGGGGCTGTGATGCCGAGGGTCCCTGTCATGAATGCACTGGGAGAGGATGCAACTTTAAAGAGGTTGTGATGTTGTCAGAATCCAGCACAATGACTCTTGGTAGGTAAGGGGGAGCGGGTGCTGGAAATATGCTGATTGCCAACGTACTGATGAATGAGGATGTTATTGGGGACATCCATTGAAATCTGCTTTTAACCACAATTTACCCTGAATGCGGATTATAATTCTTAACAATTGGCCGCCCAGAGCCTTACCCTGAGCATAACCATACCGAACTCAAACCTAAACTTAACCATCTCTAATATCTAATACTTAACCATGATCATTTCTAACCTTACATTTAAACTTGTCATCTCAAATCTAACTTAAGCATCTCTAATGTAATACCTAAACGCAACCATTTCTAACCTTATAGCTAAACTTATTTAACCATCCCCAGTCTAATAGTGCAAAAATGGATGATCAGAGCAGATGTTCCTAACTATGTATTTAACATTATTAGATTGCAATGCTTCATGCTTCAAGTATGGAATGAAATTTGATTTGACATGTTGACCTGTAGTCTTGTGAGGCCGGACGTATTTTCATCGCAAAGTGATATAGTCATGTCTGGCCCCACATAACTACGTAATTCCCAGACTATAATTCACTGTTGTTGTTGTTGTTGTTGTTGTTGTTTTACTTGTCTGGCTGGTCCTGCGACTTATATTTCATAGCGATTTATACAATGTAATTTTGCTGGATGAATACGCTGCAAAAAAAAAAATTGTCCCTAGGTGTGAATGTGTCAGCTCTGTGATGGACTGGCGGCCTGTCCAGGGTGTCTCCCTGCCTGCCGCCCAGTGACTGCTGGGATAGGCTCCAGCATCCCCGCGACCCTATGTAGGATAAGCGGTTTGGATAATAGATGGATGGGTGGATGGATGAATACATTGCATTTCAACTAAGGCCACTTGATGGTACTGTTCAGTCTTGTGACAACTGAAAATACTGTACCACCCATAGAAATTGAATAAGAATAGAATGGATAATTTGTAGTCCGGGAAATAACGGTAGTTGACCCCATGTACACATGACAGACAGTTGAGAATCACAGATTGTAGGAACTGCAAATACGTCAAATACACTGCATGCAAATATTATGTCTGTGAGACTGGGTTGGCTCTTCTCGTCTCTCCCTAAGTGCTAAAACTAAAACTTTCAAAAACAGAATATGTTGTTAAAGGATGTATAACTACAATTTCACCAACATTAAAATTTGATTGTTTTTAGTTGAAGTGACTTCTTTTTGAGTGTACTATCTAACTTTCAGTATCAAGAGGCAGAGGAAGTGGCATTTTCAAACAGGAAAAGCAAATGGACAACATTTCAATTGAACATGCTGTCTCCCAAAATTACCTCAGAGGATTCTGTTTGCAAAACACCCCCTATGTGTCACCAAATCCAGGTTTGTCACTTCCTGTAAAATTTCACGGTAAATGAGCATCTCTGATTATCAGATTTTCATTCCGCTTTTGAGATGTTGAGTTGGTTAGGTTGACCGATTGAGAATATTCCTCAGTTCAGTTTTGTTATTTTCAATCAATCAAACATTAGAATTTGATGTCAAATATTGTTTTCTCTGTCTTCTTTAAAACCCGTGCTTCATGTTCATCACTATCTCCTGAATGTGTGCAGATTTCTTCAAAAACACTTAATTTTCAACAAAGATGGACAGATTCTTTAGGTTTCTTTTTTTATTGTTCTTTACTTTCTACGTACTCAGAGAAGATGACCATCTATTACTACAAATCAAACTGTATCGAGAGGACTTTCAGGGGAATGCCAGTGGTCCTGAATTTTACTGACTCCAACTGCTTCCTCAAATGCTGCAGAGATGGGGAGAGGGTGCTCCTACAAGTGGAGGTATTTGTGTGTGTGTGTGTGTGTGTGTGTGTATGTCTTGGCATCAGTGTATATGTTGATTTGTGTGTGTGCATAGCTTTGTGTGTGTGTGTGACAGTGAGTGAGTAAGTGAGTGAATTAGTTTGGTTAGTTAGTTTAATTAGTTGGCTTAAAATGAGCATGAACCTTTTGGTTCAGTAAATTAACAAGCAGAAAGTACTTTCAGGAAGTGTATCTGCTGCGCTGACAAATACCTGTATCTTGTTTGAAGGCTGCACTTAATTTACTGTCCATGTATTGTTATGACGGATCAGCTGGTGATCACCAGGATCTGCAGCCACCAATGCAATCTGTAAATACTCATATGTTTGTGGTTAAATGTCATTCCAGACATGTGAAAAGGAGAGACTGAAACAGATCTCCAGGAGTGATCAGCTGGCCCTGTCATTTCTCTTCTACATGAAAGCCAGCAGGGACAGACAGCGGCAGTTTGAATCTGCCCTCTGCCCCACATGGTTCATCCATGTAGTCAACACAGACACATTACAAATGGCAAACCAAGAAGTACAGGGAAAGGACCCGTCCTTCTTCTTCGTCATTCGGAAATGATGAAGAAGCACATTCTGGATGTATTTTCTCAAGTTTTATTCAGAAGCCAAATCGAGTTATGACATGAAATCTAATCTGATCTAATATATATCTACTATATATATATATATATATGGTGGAAAATTAAAGTTGGGTAATTTATATCTCCCACTCAGTATATGCCGTACGGCAAATAACAAATCCCATTTGAAGCACATTTACCATACTTCTGATGTAGACTATGAATTATCCTCTGAAGATTTTCATTGGGTGACGGTAGATAGAATCTATATATCTATACATAATCAGCAATTTGAAAAAAGGTCAGTGAAAGTGACTTTAGACTTTATTAAATCATTGCTTTCAATCGGAAGTTAGACTGTGCATATTATCTAGGGTTATGCTTGCAATCATTTTGTATTTTGAACATTTTTACCCTGGTATTTTAACTTAACATATTTGGGCTTTAGTAGTTCCACTGTAGTATTAAAAAAATAAATTTACATTGAAAACTTATATAGAAAGTTGTGTTGAAGTCCATGTAATACAAATTGATAGAGGCTTTTCTTATGATTATGTTAAAACTAATATTCTGCTATTGCAGAAGCGCGTAGATATGCATCATACCACAATAGCTAAATAGAAATGACATATTTTTGTGCTAATGGTCAAGGTAACAAGATGTGATTTTAGTTGGTTACTGAAATAAATGTGTAATTTTCCCTTTTTGGCATGTGACATAAATCACATTTAAAGTGTGCTATGTGGCTGCGACTGGAGTTTTAGGAGTTATTTTACTCCAACAGTTACACATCCAACATCTACCATATGTTTAAGGTAGAATACTATTCAAGCAACTTGTTCTAGTGGATGTAATTATCTTGTAATGAGTGTTACTGCTTATAATAAACTGAACATGCGTCTCATGTCTTTTAATGACAGCTGTATGTGTAATGGCCATGAGTGGCTGTAAAAACAACTTTTTCAAACCACATTTTGATGAAACAAATTGAATCATAGATCTCGGGTCTTATTGATGCCCCTATGTACATCATCAGTGATTTTTCTCGAGTTCCTCCGTTGTCTAATACAGGCGTGCACACACAAATTCCAATTAATGCAAGTAATTGTTAGGATGTTACTTATTTAAAAATAATTGAAATCAAGCACTATTAGAAAATGTTCCACTATCAAAACTTTTAGTACAATATAGGTAGTATCAATAAAAACATGGTAATTGTTCTTTTGATTAAATATTCTGTAATGGCCTGGCAGCTTGTCCAGGGTGTCGCCCCGCCTGCCGCCCAATGACTGCTGAGGTAGGCTCCAGCATCCCCACGACCCTGAGAGCAGGGTAAGCGGTTTGGATAATGGATGGATGGATTCAATGATACTGGAATATATACAAGACCAGTAAAAAGGGTATTTAATATTGACACACATCAACTGTAAATGAAAAAAAACAAACAGAAAATTGATAGTAACACAGGAAAATCACTCTACCTTCTCTGATGGAACCTATCATTATTGTTTAGTAGCCTCAAAACACTTAACAACACGGTTTGAATTATGGTGGGGATTGGCGGGGGTGTCTGATTAAGATTTGGACCCCCCCATAAGAGGTAAAAACAACAGATCGGGGGGGGGGGTCCGAAACATTGATACATCTTCTTTACCTGTAATCATACATATTACAATATATTTCCCATACATTTTGGACACCCGTAAAGTAGATCATACCATTTCTTAACTTTGACGTTAGTTGAACGTCTCATGTGCCCTCGAAGTGGCTCGCGTCTTCATTAAAGTATGCTCGCGTGCGTTGCACAAGCCAATTACACACTGTAGGCCTACGTAAGTAGCTAGCTATATAGCCAGTTTAATACACTTTACTGTTTTACTTTAAGAGTTTCTGAATTAGACTGTGTCAAGTGTCTAGTTTAGCTAACTAACGTAAGCTAGCTAAAGCTAATGTTTGCCTTACCCAACATTTGCTAACTTTTTTTTTTTTTTACATTCGCTAACTAATGTTAACTAAGCAATGATGGCTGTTGTGTGTGTGGGTCTGACGTGCTGGCAGTTTTGCTCTAGAATACTTTGCTGGTGACCTCTGACTACAAAAGTTGTAGTGTGGTACGTGCCCCATGAGCTGATGTAATGCATTTGACTTATCATCATCTACAGACTGCAGACATTAACAAGCAAGACACTGTAAGGATTGAGACTCAAGTTCACTGAAGCACATGCCTGTGCTGTACTGGGTTCTCTTTACGCCCTAGAGAAAAAGTTGATCCCCCACCGATTTTCCTTGTATAATTCACACTCTGCTTTACAACATAGTACTGAAACCTTTACACATATACACAAATTTGCACTCAAGTATGTGAAGGGGAAGAGGCCTGCAGCATTAGAGAAAAAAAGGCCTCCTTGGAGCAAAGCGCCCTCCCACATAGCCCCCATTCACAGACATTTTTAAGTAGAATACATATACATAAGGAGGCATAGAGGATATCTTCCCTTCTGTCCTTCAGAGACGGCAATAAACTTATAATCCAGTTTGTTCCCCCTCATTCTCATAGGCACAATTACTAATGCCATCCATCTGTGTATTGTACGGGTTTTCCAAACTTTTCGTTGTAGCACTCCTAGAGACATGGGGAAAATACAGGGAATGTGTTACATTACAGCAAACAATAAGGTTAAAATGTATATAATGTGTTGCAGTGAATGAGGCTCTGTCTGTATGTTTGTGTATGCATGCATGCCATGCAAATGTGTACATTTGTGGGTGATGCTATGATTTTTGTAAACCTGACGAGGTCACACTCACTTCTTCCGGCTTCTGAAACCAGAGACGATGAGGTAGGTCCCCAGTAGTACTACGAATCCCATGACTACCCCGTACACAACCAGCCACACTGTCACTGGTGGCTCCACAGGCGGGGCAATTGAGGGAAGGATACCCTCGAACTCCAGCGTCTCATCATTCACTCCAAAGGCGTTGTTGATTCGGTTACGAGAGGATCTGAGATTAATTTCAAAATGCCTTTAATGCTGGGAAATGTTTCCGTCACAATCACATCCTATGTAATTCTCTTGGGGAAAAGACCCAATTGGCTTTAGTGTCACAGAGCAGGAGCCTTAGTAAGATGCTATGCGGTGCATGTATGGAAGACTTGTACTTTTGCATGTATACAGTAAAAGTAGTGGGCGATAAGGTGTTTTAGTTGAAAATGTCCAACATGTGGCATAAGCAAGAAGACCTCTAACTTTGATTGAAATTGCCCGTTCTAATGTTCACCTTAGTCATAACGTCTGCTGGGATGCATTAATTCAGTTTAGAATAAAAAAGACGGATTTTTTTTTGAGATACTTTACTGATCCCCGTAGGAAAATTACTCTCTGCATTTAACCCATCCTAGCTGTGTAGCTAGGAGCAGTGGGCAGCTGCCGTGCAGCACCCGGGAACTAACTCCAGTTCATCTTGCCATGCCTCGGTCAGGGGCACAGACAGGGGTATTAACCCTAACATGCATGTCTTTTTGATGGTGGGGGAAACCAGAGCACCCGGAGAAAACCCACCGCAGACACGGGGAGAACATGCAAACTCCACACAGAGGACGACCTGGGTCGACCCCAAAGGTTGGACAACCCCAGGGTTCGAACCCAGGACCTTCTTGCTGTTAGGCAAGAAGAATAATCTTAGGGAATAATCTTAGTGTAAATGCTAAACCAATGCCGGTATTGTGCTTGGCATTTATTTTTTTATGCTTTGGACAACCTCACAATAGCTTAAATAGATCACAGAGAGTTATGAATAAAGATTTGTGTGATAACTACTGCTCCATCCTCACCTTATGGCAGCCTCCACCCTTTCCTTAGGGATGAATGAAGAAGGGTTTGATGGGTCTGTAACCAGGAAGTAGAAGGAAATCCTGGATCTCTCTTTACAGGTAAGGATGTTCTCTGATCTGGAGGAAAAAAGCACAAAAAAAGGCTGTTAATTAAAGTGGCAAAATTAAAGTGTGAAATATGTGTTACGTTATTTTTCTTCCCCTGAAGTGAGTTGATACTGACGTGAAAGCAGCAGTCAAGTTGATCTGGTTGTAATACTGTCTCAGGGCATAAGCAATGTTGGTTTTGAAGAGGTACATCTCATTGGTATTCCAGGGATACTGAAAAGTTATTATTAGTATTATTATTATTACTACTACCACTACTGCTACTACTACTACTACTACTATTATTTCAAATTATACATCCATCCATCCATCCATTATCTGAGCCACTTATCCTGCTCTCAGGGTCGCGGGGATGCTGGAGCCTATCCCAGCAGTCACTAGGCGGCAGGCAGGGAGACACCCTGGACAGGCCGCCAGGCCATCACACACACACACACATACACACACTTACACACACAGACACACACACACAGGGACAATTTAGTACCGCCGATTCACCTGATCTACATGTCTTTGGACTGTGGGAGGAAACCAGAGCCCCCAGAGGAAACCCAAGCAGACACAGGGAGAACATGCAAACTCCACACAGAGGATAACCCAGGATGACCCACCAAGGTTGGACTATCCCGGGGCTCGAACCCAGGACCTTCTTGCTGTGAGGCGACCGCGCTAACCACTGCGCCACCGTGCCGCCTTATTTCAAATTACAGTAACAAATTACATCGTATAGAATTTTGCTTTGTTGAAGCTGCAAAATGTCATTTTATATGTAGCTGTTGACCAACTTTAACTTATCGTATCATCGCTTAGTTGTGAAGCGATAAAATTCGAGCACTGTAACCACGACATTATGCTAAATACACAGTTGTGATACAAGAAATTCAATAATACTTACAGCTTTATCGCCCATGGCAGCCTTCAAACTAATCCGTACTTTGATTAAATATTCTGAATCTGCAAATAAATAGTAGTATTCATCAGCCGTGGGGAAATAAAAACATATTTTTGATGTTTTGTGACCTATTTATTTATTGCTTTGTGTTCTGCTGATTTTATAGTTGTAGGACTTGACAGACATGAGACTGAATTATAAGTGTTTTTTTTTTCCTAGTTCCCCAATGTGGGGAAATTTTGGAATTTCAGTTTCCAACTGCTCAGCCTAGTCAGGAAATAAAAAAAAGGGCAACGAGCAAGTTTTAAGAAAACAAGTATGGCGACAGTAAGACAAAAAACATGTCCACACAAAGACGGGGGGGGGGGTATCCTGTTATCCATACATGTTTCATCACATTCATATTTCATCAAATGATCTTATCTTAAAGAGTGAGAACTACTACCCTGTTACTTGCTCTTAGCACTTATTGTATTCGCTCATTAAAAAAAATCTCTTTCTTGCGCTTTTACTTTAGCACTGGTTTTGCTCTTAGATGCTTGTTTAGAGAGAAGATGCACTTATGACCTCTGACGACTAGTCGTTCTCCTGGTTTCCTACGTTAAATGCACTTCTTGTAAGTTGCTTTGGATAAAAGCGTCGGCTAAATGACTAATGTAATGTAATGTAATGAGTGTTGAACTTTAGTGACTTGTTTGGCGTAATGGAAGCCATGTTACTCACATGGATCTCTTGTTGTCTTCCAGCCTACTGTCCTATGGTTCTTCCTGTTCTCCAACACCAACCACTCATGTAGTTTTGAGAAATAGTCCATTAGTGGGCCAGCATTCATTTTAGCATCACCGGATATAATTTTCAAAGCCCTGGTCCAAGACTTAGACCTTCCCATCTCTAGCATATTCCTGAAATAAAGTAAGACAGTGGTTGTGATGATGATGAGTGATGATGATGATTATGACAAAGATAATGTTAATTACTGCTAAAACAGTCACAACCACATGGTACATACATTGGGATGCCTCACAGTATAAGCAAAGACAAAATGGGCATGAAGAGATTGAAGTTAAATGTAGGCTTTTTTTCCATTGTGCAGCCTAAAAGGATCACAAAAATAGTCTGACAATAAACCATTCATTCATTCATTCATTCATTCATTCATTCATTCATTCATTCATTCATTCATCTTCAGCCACTTCTGTGGGGTAGGGTCGCGGTGTCAGCAAGCTAAGTAGTGCACTCCAGAACGTCCCTCTCCTCAGCAACACCCTCCAGCGCCTCCTGGGGGATCCCAAGGTGTTCCCAGGCCAGATTGGACATGTAGTCCCATCAGCGAGTTCTGGGTCTAACCCAGGGTCTCCTCCCAGTTGGCCGTGCCCAGAAAACATCCAAAGGAAGGCACCCAGGAGGCATCCTAATCAGATGCCCAAACCACCTCAACTGGCTCCTTTCGACGCAAAGGAGCAGCGGCTCTACTCCCAGCTCCCTCCAGATGTCCGAGCTCCTCACCCCATATCTAAGGCTGAGCCCAGACACCCTACGGAGGAAACTCCTTTCAGCCACTTGTATCCGCGATCTCACCGTTTCGGACACTACCTTTGGGTAGTGACAATAAACTAGAACAAACTAAATATGTCAACAACATAATGAATGTGCTGAGTAGATACATAGGCGAGACGAGAGAAACAAGACCTCTTGTCTTCCTATTAAGAGATGTACTTAAGGGATGTGTCATCCACAGCGACAAACTTTCGGTTTCATTAATCAGAGGAAATGGAAAGCAACTCATACCTTAGCTTGGTTCCTGCTTCTTTGGAACCGGTGATGTCACATTTGAATAAGGCACCCGAATGGCCTGCCTCCTTGCAAAGGGCTTTTTGGAATTGGAACTGATAAATAGTTCTTGTGAAGTACCTGTTAAAGGAACACACACACACACACACACACACACACACACACACACACACACACACACACACACACACACACACACACACACACACACACACACACACACACGGGTCAAGTATGAAAGAGGTAGCCTGTCCTTCCCAGAGTGTGAGATACACAGAATGAGTGTTACCTAATGAAAGAGTAATCTCCAGACACATGAAAGAGAGCAGGAGGGTCGCAGTAGGTCTCATCTCTTGGCACTGGTTCCACCACCCCGACATACTTCCTCCTGGTTCAAGTACAGGAAGAGTTACTGGTCAACACTGCCCTCGACAGGCCGCTGCTGTCATTGCAGATTGGCAGCTGGCATGTTTATCAGCTGGGAAAAAGCCTGACTTCTGTCTGTGGTAGTTGTTACTCTCTATGTCATAGCCATGTTTTGTTAAAGTACATATCATAGTACATTTCACAGAATGGTACACTTCATATTTCACTGATGTCATCACAGACACATTTAACACCATTGTATTGTTTCTTTACTGGTTTGTTGGTAGGGCTGGGAACTGGCAGGTTCCTCCCAATTTGATATTTTAGTGTTGATTTGATTCATAATATTATAAATAAATAAATAAATAAATAATATATATATATATACGTATATATGTCCAAACTGCTCATATACAGTAAGATGTGAAAACTGCAATAATCCAAATAAAATGTATGACAAACGCATTTGGTTTAAGACCCACATCATGTTACAAAATGAATGCGCTTCCTTGAGTGAACATTTAAACAATTTGAATGGAAAAATTCATTCACTCATTCATTCATTCATTCATCATCCAAGCTGCTTATCCCAATCGGGGTCGTGGGGATGCTGGAGCCTATCCCAGCAGTCATTGGGCGGCAAGTGGGGAGACAATTCAGAAATATAAAAACCAATATATAAAATATCTTCACAGCATCTGTTCGCTGTGCTTCGACATTGCAATTCAGGGGCAACGCTGTGATATCAGCATCGTCATGGCTTAGAATCGGGATTTTGCACTGTCTCGTTTTACCCTCACCCCTGTTTATCACCCATAATTTTGAAATTATCCCCAGATTTTGAACAGTCACAAGCTATCCACGTTAAGTGTGTCATTTACAAACTTCACAGTCACTTAAAATGCGTTCGCTTACTTCATCTCCCACCACTGCTCCATCCACTGATCCTTGGTGATGTTTCCTTTGAAGACTTCCCATCTCCACTTCTCCAGCATGTAGGTGAAGGGCAGTGTAGCCACGATGGTGAGGGCTTGCTTCAGCAGGAAGTTGATCTCTGTTTCTGCACCAAGGCAAGGCGACGCATACAATTAATTCAGACGGCAATGACAACACATAAAGAGTCAGCAGGTTTGGAGGGACTCTCTGTCTCTTATCTTTTTTTTTAACCCCCTTTTTTTCTTCCCAATTGTATCCGGCCAATTACCCCACTCTTCCGAGCCGTCCCAGTTGATGCTCCACCCCCTCTGCCGATCCGAGGAGGGCTGCAGACTACCACATGCCTCCTCTGATACATGTGGAGTCGCCAGCCGCTTCTTTTTATCTGACAGTGAGGAGTTTCGCCAGGGGAACATAGTGCGTGGGAGGATCACGCTATTCTCCCTAGTCCCCCCCCCCCCCGAACAGGGGCCCTGACTGACCAGAGGGGGCGCTAGTGCAGCGACCAGGACACATACCAACATCCAGCTTCCCACCGCAGACACGACCAATTGTGTCTCGGGACGCCCGACCAAGCTGGAGGTAACACAGGGATTCGAACCGCCGATCCCATTTTGGTAGGTAACGGAATAGATTGCCACACCACCCAGATGCTGCTCTGTCGCTAATCTTGTGGATCAGAGTCAACCTTATTTCAGTTTCACCCAGATCAACGTCATTATTAGAAAAATAATACATTGAACTGGATCTTTAAAACATCACTTTGGGTACCTATTCATAAAATCTATGCTAGAGATGATACTAAAATCATATATATTTTAGAATATAATGATTCTCCAACATTTTTGTGGATTCAATCACGGTACCCCTTTAAGAATAGCATATCCATAGAACAGTTTTGTGGCACTTTGCAACGTAGAGGTTAGAGACTATCAAACTGATAAGGTATTTCTGATATGCAAGACACTGTTTTGATAAGACAGAGTTCACACAGAGGAACAACAGCTGGAAGGGTGCCCAAGGCCTTGGTGTGCTCTGTTACTCAGGTGTTTTTCCATGTACTCAGGTTGACAAGGTCTCACTGGGTACTCTTGGCAGAGCCACCTTTGTCCTGGGTACGGTTGATGGGCTGTACACCCGGGGGGCTCAGAGATGTCTTACAATTCACATGTGTTTTTTAGAGAGGATTTTGCTGTATGTTTTGTTGCTAATAATTAGATTTACAGCTGTACCATTATCGTAGATGAAGTCAGCAGGCAGGAGTCCCAGGGCCTGCAGGTGTTTGGGTGTGGCTGCAGAGAGAGACATGATCTCCCCGACTGCTTCATGGAAACCCTCATTTGCCCCGTCCCTCAGGAGGTAGGACAGGTTACGGTAGGCCATCTGGTACTGGTTGTGACCCATCTCATGGTGCACCGTCAGAAAGTCATCCATGTTTACTTTGGTGCACATTTTGATCCTGAGGAGCGTCGAAGGACGAGTTTAAAAGTCAGCAGTTATATTGGGTGATATGGGTATGGTGTGATACAATAGCAGACACGTATATGACACTGATAAAAGTGAAATTGTGATTCTAATCGTTTAGACAGAACACATCTCCAGGCCGGAGTTCAGTTTAAAAAGGGCTAATCTAAGTTGATGGGTCAATAAACATGGCTTTACGATGAATAAATTAGATTCAATCTGAACACATTTGGTGTTTTAACCTGCCACAGAAAACTTTTACAAGAGGCTGAAAAATCTACCATGTTAACGCTTGTGAGTAAAGCTTGTGTGTCATCAAACCTGCTTTAAATCATTATAACATCAGTAAACAGTGCTGTGGCAAATATGTTTGTATTACTGTTTAATCATATGCATTTTTTGTTATCTTTATGGCCAGGAGAGAATGACTCAGAAACTAATCTGTGTATCAGTGTTCCAACAATAGGCTATCTATGGCTCTCATATGCTGAAATAGAAAAAGCTGACCATTTTTTTCCAAACATGCCTCAACCACCCAAAAAGCCCACCGAAGCACCGCATCTCTGTATTTGTATTCATTATGTTTACCTTTTTATTTTATTTTATTTTTGGATTTTCCCCATTGTTCTCCCCAATTGTATCTGGCCAATTACCCCACTATTCCGAGCCGTCCCGGTCGTTGCTCTGCCGATCGGGGGAGGGCTGTAGACTACCACATAACTCCTCCGATACATGTGGAGTCACCAGCCGCGTCTTTTTACCTGACAGTGAGGAGTTTCGCCAGGGGGACTTAGCGTGTGGGAGGATCACGCTATTCCCACCCCGAACAGGCGCCCCAACTGACCAGAGGAGGCGCTAATGCAGTGACCAGGACACATACCCACAACTGGCTTCTCACCTGCAAACACGGTCAATTGTGTCTGTAGGGACACCCGACCAAGCCGGAGGTAACACGGGGATTCGAACCGGAGATCCTCGTGTTGATAGGCAACGGAATAGACCACTATGCTACCTGGACGCCCAAGTCTACCCTTTTTTGTGTATGTGCATGCATGTCAGTGAATGTATTTCACAAATATATACACACACACACGCACACACACACACGTAATATTACGTAATATCACCTGAAGTCCTCTCTGTTGCCCATGTCCCAGGCCGTGGGGTGACACACCACCTTGCGGCCATCCTCAGGTTTCTTCAACATGGAGTTGTTCCAGAAGTTATCAAACATCTTGTACAGGCCCACGGACATGAAGAACACCTCTGCTTCTTTGAACAGCTGTGTCTCAGTCCAGCCCTGAAAAACCAAGTTCGACAATTGGGTCAGGATTTTCGCCCCAATTGTACTTGGCCAATTGCCCTATTTTCCGAGCCATCCCGGTTGCTGTTACACCCTCTCTGCCAAGCCGGGGAGGGCTGCAGACTACCACATGCCTCCTCCGATACACGTGGAGTCGCCAGCCGCTTCTTTTCATCTGACAGTGAGGAGTTTCACCAGGGGAAGTAGCGCGTGGGAAGATCATGCTTTTCACCCCAGTTTCCCCTCCCCCCTGAACAGGCACCCCGACTGACCAGAGGAAGCACTAGTGCAGCAACCAGGACACATATCCACATCCGGCTTCCCACCCGCAGACACGGCCAATTGTGTCTGTAGGGATGCCCGACCAAGTCGGAGGTAACACGGGTATTCCCCGTGTTGGTAGGCAACGGAATAGACCACTACGCTACCCGGACGGCCCCTGACAAGTGGGTCAGTTTTAATGACAATACCTCTAATTTTCCCTCTCAGTCTAATCTCTTACAAATACAATTTTAGTGATTTCAATCTGTCAGTGGTACCTGTTGCACCTTAACAGCACATGTTTTAAAACTATGCAAGTCATTTTTCTACTTTATTGTGTTTTTTTTTCAATGTGCAAACGATCAGAAACAGTACCTGTTCTACCATAGTTTTACTGACATCAATATCTGGTTTGTCTGGGTAGGGGATTGAGAGAGGGTACAGGTTGGTCCAGAATCTTCCCCACATGTCACCTGAAGGAGCAACAAAAATGTATGATGTACCATATTAAATATCATGGGGGGTGGGGGGGACAACATGCAAAAAACAGCTTTGAATGCATGTTTTTCACGATCATACAAGAATGCAACAGTATGCAACACATTCACTGGATTTTTTTGTTTTGTTTTTTTCCCCTTTTTCTCCCCAACTGTACTTGGTCAATTACCCCACTCCTCCGAGCCGTCCCGGTCACTGCTCCACCCCTTCTGCCAATCCGGGGAGGGCTGCAGACTACTACATGCCTCCTCCGATACATGTGGAGTCGCCATCCGCTTCTTTTCACCCGACAGTGAGGAGTTTCACTCGGGGGACGTAGCGCATGAGAGGATCACGTTAGTCCCCCCCCCCCCCCCCCAGTTCCCCCTCCCCCCGAACAGGTGCCCCAACTGACCAGGGGAGGCGCTTGTGCATTGACCAGAACACATACCCACATCCGGCTCCCCACAGACACGGCTAAATGTGTCTGTAGGGACACCCGACCAAGCCGGAGGTGACACGGGGATATGAACCGGCGATTCCCATGTTGGTAGACAACGGAATAGACTGCTACGCTACCCGAACGCCTATTCACGTCACTTTTGTGAAGATCTATTGTCTATGCATTGGAAGAAAAATACACATACAACAGTTGTGGCGATATTTTGTCCCTCATCTCCAGTAAAGAGAGCACAACAGCCCCACCCCATAAATTTAGGAACAGTTACAACAGCGAGTTTGATATTTAGTCTTTTATGCCTCAGAGAGGGGTCCACATTACAACCCAGGGCTCCAGTTCCTCAGTGTACCCACCCAGTAAGTGTGCTGGTAGCGGTCCCTCTGGGTCAATCTGGTCTGGGTAGACCTCTATAAGTTTGGCTCTCACGTAAGCGTGCAGCTCTTTGTAAAGGGGCAAGATCTATATGGGAGAATACATGTTATTGATCACTTTGTACCATCAATATAAATACGATAAACTATGATATTAGTTAAAGAGACACAGCAGTGTGGGATATCATGCATATAACCATGTCCATTAAGTTAATGGATATGAGACGTACCTCATTGTATATGGAATCAACATCATCCATTAGCTGATTTCGGGAATACTTATACTGCGATTCCTCCTCAATGGTCTCATAGTTGTACCTCCAATATGCTCCATAGTCCTCATAACCTATTTGTGTGTGTGTGTGTGTGTGTGTGTGTGTGTGTGTGTGTGTGTGTGTGTGTGTGTGTGTGTGTGTGTGTGTGTGTGTGTGTGTGTATGTGTGTTTATGATCGACAGTGAATGTCAGAGAAAGAGAGAGAGTTTCCCTTGATTAATGGTACCTTAGCCAGAGTACAGTATTTTTGGGGAGGTAACACTTGGAGTTTTATTATCTGGCAGGCCGCTGCTCTCACGTGTGCTGTCATGAAACACAGTGAACGTTCAAGGTTACAGTAAAAAGTTAGTAGCTTGTGCTTCATGCTTATAGAAGTAAAAGCTATTTTTTTCAACCTACATTTCCAACTATAAGTTCCTCATCTCAAGGTACAAGAATATTTCCTTAAGGATGTTCAATATAATCCACGTCTCTTCCGGTACGGTATCAACAGCTTCATGTTATCGCTTTCCATATACAATTTTTGTTTGGCCTCTGATGGACTTTTTTTGTGGCTTTTTTCCCCCCCTCTTTTTCTCCCCAATTGTATCTGGCCAATTACCCCACTCTTCTGAGCCGTCCCAGTCGCTGCTCCACCCCCTCAGCCGATCCGGGGAGGGCTGCCGACTATCACATGCCTCCTCCGATACAAGTGGAGTCACCAGCTGCTTCTTTTCACCTGACAGTGAGGAGTTTCACCAGGAGGACGTACCACGTGGGAGGATCACGTGATTCCCCCCAGTTCCCACTCCCCCCTTAACAGGTGCCCCGACTGACCAGAGGAGGAGCTAGTGCAGCGATCAGGACACATACCCACATCCGGCTTCCCACCTGCAGACACGGCCAATTGTGTCTGTAGGGATGCCCGACCAAGCCGGAGGTAACACGGGGATTTGAACTGGCGAGCCTCATGTTGGTAGGCAATGAAATACACTGCTACGCTCCCTGGATGCCCCCATATGGACTTTTAAGGTTCAATTGACATAAACAACAGCATCAACGCTGAGTGTGTAGGTTGTATAAGGTTTCCTCAAGCTGATTCTCAACACCAAATGCTGCAAGGTGTGTCATACCATATATGATAATATCGCACAATTGTTATAATGACAATATTTCAATAATGGCAAATGCGACACTATATATCATTTACCGTTGAGCATGGCTGCTTCATTTTTCAGGTCAACATAGTCCTCATACAGAGGCCTCATCCTCTTCCCCACCTCCTGCCTCCAGCCTTCCCACACGCGCAGACGCTGGGAGTAGTTTCGACTGTTGGCCATGACATGTTCCAGGCCTGCACGACAAAGCAAAGACGTCTCGCGTGAGTACAGATGTCAAACGTAAAACAAAACAAAGAAATATTGTTTTAGCTGTCAATGCTGACCATAGTTTGGGTCTTTTCTTGAGAGGGGGAGGGGGTTGGGGGGTGTACTGTCCACAATATCAATTCAACCTTATCGTACAGTAACTGTTTTGCTCAACAACTTTGATAAAAGCCAGTTCATTATTTGTCAGTGACTACTATGTCAATCATAAACTATGGCTTCCGACTTTGGCCCTATTGATGCTGCGCACACACGTACCCGGTTCCAAAGTCTGACAGTTAAAGGGGTCGTCCATCAGACACACTGTCGCGGTGCTGTAGATCGTGCTCATCTCACTCATGACCTTGTTCAACTGGAAAGAAAAATTAAGAATAACACCAATCTGGGACATTTCATATCTGCTGGTTATTGACAAAAGACCAGGGCAACTTTAGCATAAACCCAAAATTTAGATAAAATGTCAACCTATGATAGGCACATCTGCAATCAGCCTCTCCATCTCACTAGTTAGGGTATGGCATATAATATATATGCAGATAAATACATGCATATATACATAGCAATAGTGCACATGTGTGTATACACGTGGCTGTAGTCTTAATAGTATATGCAAAAACAAGCTACACAACAATGGATGGATTGTTCCTCAAAACAGAATGGAGCTCAATGTGGAACACGTGGCTTACATGTTCAGCTTTTTCCTGAGATAAAACTCCAGAGCCCTTGTCTTGTAGTGAGATGAGCTGCAGTTTGATTTCTGGATCGCGGATCTGGTCAATGGGGAAAGCCTGGGACTCCTCTGACATGTTGTAGTAGAAACTGCCCCAGATTCTCCCCTGTTCAGTCTGGTATGGGACGGATGGGGTCAAGTATACCATTATAAAGCCAGAGTCAGCAAATCGTTCAACTCAATAATGTCTTCCACAACTCATTTTGGTATCATTTCATATGGATGAAACATTGCTTCAGCCAGCTTGGCAAAAATTAATCCATATTTTTGTTTACTTACCAGTTTGTCTGAGTTCTCTTGGGTGATGTTAGTGTTGTAGTTCCATGAGGCCAGAGAGTGCTGGTACATTTTTTTAGTGGCCTCTTCATCGAACCCCTTCAGGAACTCCCTTGCTCTGCTCTCAATGTCTCCCTGGCCGTAAACGCCACAGAGCAGCGCCAGCAGCACGACAGCGGTCCTCCCAGACATCTTACTGCTTCAGCTTCATCCACACGCACACTGAGCAAGGCAGGGCACTGTGTGCCATTATACAGTGTCTAACGCTCTCTGCTGCCTTGGCCTTTGGACAGTGCCATAATTGAGGGCGTGCTGCACCTGAGTTTGCATCCACGGATACAGCTGTGTTTCTATTGTTTCGTGGTAGATTAGATGTTACACAGCAAGGGCTGCAATTGGTCTTATGGTGGGGATATGGTCAGTGCCAGTGATATTTGGTGTTGAAATTTTTTTTGGTCATTTTTATGCACAAGTGATTTACAATGTGTGTGTGTGTGTGCAGGATGGGATGAGATGTTGTTGGTAGCAGTTGCGGAGTCCTTTGGCCTGCCACTTTTTGTGCTATCTGGTAGCTTTGACCCTCACATAAACGTGGCAGCACAATAGATGGATTGATTCACAAACTTGATTATGAGACGTCGGACCTGTGTTTTGAACACGGCATTTCTGATTAACATACAAGTTGTGCAATCATCTAGTCATCTCTCGTGTGGATCATTTGTCGCCTTCAGCAAAGTTAAGTTTCAAATGAGGATTTTTTTTTCTAATGGGGAAATGATGAAATGCTTTGGAGATTGGAATTTCACAGAAATAATAAAAATCAATGAGCCCTCTTATCTAATGATGTTGGCATAGCGGGAGCTGAGGAAACTGCAAGTCATGCACTGTTAGGTTGTAAAGGCTGATAAGAATCAGCTGAGGGTTTGGTTTATTATTACCGGTAGGTTATATTACTAGACTGTTAAACGCTGTGTTTTGCTGTAAAGGCAATTTATGAATGAGTTAGTCAATCAATCCACCAATCAATCAAATGTTTTCAAGTCTTTTCCACTGTAACGCTACACATTGTTTTTAAATGCTTTCCCGATATCACCAAAACCTTATTTAAGGAGTACGTTTCAATTTTATGTACTAATTTATAGCTATTTTTCCTTACCACCACATTTATTTATTGAACCGTGAGTATGTTTTTGACTTTTGAATTGATGATAATGACATGTGGTCCCCAGAGACACAGGCTGGATCCAATACAACAGATACACAAATCATTTATTTGCTCTGAACAAACTCTCAGGTGTTATATTGAAATTGTATTTATTTTAACTTGTGTCGGGGTGTGGTTTCATTATAATGGCTTTGCATTGTAATTTGAGGAGTGGAGGAAAGTCCTCAGGGCTAAATGATGGAGGGAAGATACAGGGACGTCAGCATGTTTTTTTCACCTCCAGATTTGTCTTTGCTTTGTATTGAACCACGGGGGGGGGGGGTTGATTTTGTGATTACATATGAAGGAAATAAAGGAGCTGTGCAAAGGCTGAAAGCTTTTTCTTTCTTTCTTTTTTGCAACGTTCAACTTGCTGACTGTCCACAACAGGTGGAGCACACATTTACATTTAACACAATTGTTAATGAGCACATGTATAATGGCACAATGTATATTGCTTTTAGAGTATCCATTCATCTATCCATTATCCAAACCGTTTATCCTGCTCTCAGGTCGTGGGGCTGCTGGAGCCTATCCCAGCAGTCATTGGCCGGCGGGCAGGGAGACACCCTGGACAGGCTGCCAGACCATCACAGGGCTATAATATATATTATATAACAGTTAGTTCCAACCAAGTCATTTGATTGGACAAGAGGCATTCCATGAGTGCTGATATTCAGTATAACAGCACTGGGACTTTTAACTATATGTATCACTCCACCGCACAGGTGTTCTATTAATAATCGTTAATTACGCTACATCAATGGTTGTTATCAATAACAGATTGTAACAAACTTGCATGGCAAAAGAAATGATGGGGCAACGTACTGTCTGGTTGCTCATCAGAATCACACATGCCACCCAAAGCAACTATCAGTGTCAACAGACTCTTATTTCCCTGGTTGCACAATAAATGGAAATGTCCAGATTAATGTACATGATACAAAGTAGCTAGCCATCGGTAACGTATGTAGGCCTATACAAAGTAGCAAGCTGTGCAGGAAAATGTCAGTATAACAGCACTCCCTCTCGTGTGATATTGCTGAAGTATAGTGTAGGAAAGTCCTTGTTAAGAAGAGGAGTTAGGTTTGGTAATTGTCTCTGCCCTTTAGATTTATTATTATTTATTACTCATTGGCAAGATATAATTATTGATGTTACAGCAATATGATTGTTTGTTATCACAGGCTCCAGCTGGTATTACTAGTATTGTGCACTCACTTGAGTTTACTGGTAAGGTTACTGGCCCTTTAAGAAATACAAAGAATTTCTGGTTCTAACCAGCTTGTCTCAATCCGTCTGTCTGATGGTAAGCAACAGTTTGCCTCTTCCATTTTGAGAAAATTGTGTGTCAATGACAGATACAACCACACATTCTTCGAATAAATATCCTCAAATTGAAGCTCCACCTCCGTGATTCTCTAACCGGAGTCACACCTGCATAGTGTTCGCCAGCTCTATTCAGCACATCTGTAGAAGCCCGAGACCTCTGTTATATTGGTCCTTCAAGCCGTATGGAGCTCCTTCAAGATGCTATGGCAGACCAGGACACCACAGAGACATCGGCTCATCCCCACAGAAAGTGACACCTACCACGCCACCTACGTGACTTCGAGTTGGGATATTAACCTCAACCACAAGATGAACCTCAAAAGGCTCTATCCCACGCATCACAGTGCTGGGCTAGTGAGATGAAGGCTCCATCTATGAGGAGCGAGCACCCACATCAGTCGATCCCATCCAGATGCCTGGCGAGTGAGGCAAGGGCTCCGTCTGAGGGTAGTGGGTCCTCACGTCATTCGATTCCTAGGACCGCCACCAGGTGTTGGCTCCCTTTGTTCATCTGTGGGTGTATACCCCCAACTTGCTCTGTCACCAGTCCAGGAAGCTATCCTTCAGGGGAGTATCCACCACCTGGAGCTCGAGGAGTTACAGTGCCAGGTCCTAGAAGACTACAATTCTGATTTGGAGTGTCAGCGCCTCAACACCCAGGCCCAGGAAGTGCAGCACCAACAGCAGGCAGCACAACAAGAAGCACAACGCCTATACCATACTGAATCATAAAGCAGCAGGTCAAAATGAACTTGGACAACTTGAGCAAAACAGCACAATGAAAGCACAAGCAGTGGGAAGAAGCAAGGAGCTAATTCAGTGTTGACGCAGCTTCAAAGGATATACATTACCTGACAATGACCCCTGGACGCAGGTCAAAATTCCTCTTCACAGTGTCAAGCAGTTCCCGTTCACTTTTACGGAAGAGGGTGCTGGTCCAGGTGTCCTATGCTATTGGAGTTGCTTTTAGAGTATGTTATTACAAGACAGATTTCCTGATGATCATACTTATTTTTGACGAGGCTGTCATGATATTGTCTTGATGCGTGTTCAATAATCCAGGTAAGGAAATCCCAGACTGTCATGATGTTGTGCAGCCACAAACGTATTGTGAACTTGGTGCCACATCGCCCTCTCCTGGACATAACTGGTATTGATATGACCATTGAAAGTTGAATGCCTATTATTTAAAATTGTGCTATTACTGACATAATATGTTTAATTTACCTATGTGCTTCACTTGTACTGCTTGAAATGATAATTGATTGATTGTCTGTCAATACTTAAGGCCTATTTTTTACGAATAACAAGTATAACAAATATAAAAGTGAGTATAAGTCGCAGTGGATTAGAGACATCTCTTGGCAAAAAAACAAAAACAAAAAAACAAAACATCAGGCTTTGAAATATCTTTAGAAACTATATTGAGCCTGCACCCCTCTGACAAAAACACATCATTCTCTGAAAGCCCATTGCCATCATCCAGCACTATTGGGTCTAAGACAAGATGTTGTGTTGCTGTAAAGCCCACTGAGGCAAATTTGTAATTTGTGATATTCGGCTATACAAATAAAATTGACTTGACTTGGAATTGAATTGACTATTGCAGGTTTTAATATGAGTGATAACAGTTGGGCGGAGTGTTCAAATTGGGTGGTTAAGAATTTGCAGGCTGCTCAGTTTAGATAGTGCCTCCTGATAGTCTGCTGTCAAACCCTCACATTTGCTGTGACAGCAGTTCTATTGCGGAGAAAGCCTATAGCTTCAGACCAAGCCACGGCCTCATCACTGTGAATGAAACAGACAACAGTCAGGCTTAGCATGCAGGAACGTCACACTCAGCGAAAATGAATGAATGTCCAGGAAACATCAGTTCAATGAACGGCGCCAGAATGTAACCACAAAGTAATGCAACCCTTATGACTGGGATATTAAAAAAAGGAAAAGAACAAGTAATGTTTCTCACATCCCATGAACACGGTCGTAGCGTCTGATTGAGTTTTTATTACTGGAGCCAGAGGCAAGATTTGCTCTTTCTTTCTTTTTTCTCTCTTTTTTATTTGCATAAAATGCACCGGGACGTCCTTATCTAATCACATGGGTATTGGCAACACAGTGACCAATATGGATTAAATACTACTCAGTTTTTGGAAATAATAGAAGAAGGACCCAGGAACTCAACCTGTGCCTTGGTTGTACCATTTTTCTCCACCTAATTGAGCGTCTTGGTTCTTTCGTCTCTGTTACTCTGAATATTCTGTATACACCCAGCTCAAACGAGCACCTTCTTGGCATGCTTTATCCACAACAGAACGTCTTCCAGAAGCTCTCTTAAGAATGTTGGCTTCTCATTTTTAGATGCAAAGCACCTCATGGGCCTGGAACCTAACTATGGGGGGGGGGGGGCTGTCCAAAAATGTTCGTGAGTCTAAAACTATATGCTGTTGCAAGACTTTAATTAAGTTCTGCACATTTTGCAGATTTTTTTTAAATTAACATTATAATCCTTATTGGTAAGAAAATTTGCTAAATCTCATTTTTCTGCACCCCCACCACTATTCTCTCATAGCCTCTCCCTCATATTCTGTCACTTGATATTGTCCATGCGACTTCATTCGAGGTGGGATTTCACAGAAACGTCATCGACGGAGATGCAAATAAGATGTGCTCTTTCACCTTTAGCCTGCTCAAACAAACCAGTGTGTTCTCATAAAAGCTTTTGAGTGTTTCTGATGTGTCAGCTTGCTTTTCCTGAGTTGTGGGTTATAGCTGAAAACGTGATTCAGACGAGTTAACCTAGCATAGAGCCAGATTATCTGAGAGTGTGAAGTGAATTTTATGTATCTGTATTGTAGTGAATTCTGGGGGCAGCCGAGAACCGCCGCCGCAGCCGGGAAGCGAACCTGGGTCGCCCAGGCGACTGCGCTAACCAGTCAACTAAAGGGTCCGACCCGTTAGCCAAGGGCTAGCAAGTCTATTCATCCGTGGTCGTTACAGTAGGTATATCTGTATGTTGCGGTGCGGTTATCTGTATGTTTCTGTACATGCACTGGCTGTGAAGGCAAATTTCCTGCAGGAAAATAAAGACTGTATCTATCCATCTAACTTTAGCTCTGTTGAACTGCTGCAAAAGCACCTGTTTTACAATGTCAATGTTAAACCTCCAATCAGGATATGGTGTAAGTAACGTGTAACATTAGCTACTCAGTTGAAAATATGCAATATACTAGGCCCACTTTAATTTGCCAACTTAAAACAATGACACTGTATCGTTCTGTTCACAGCAAAGTCAGACAATAGTGGTGCTTCTTATCTATGACGCTATATATATGCCCTATTTTATGTTTACTTGCCACTATTGCAGGATTATATAGGGCTAGATGCTTAACACTGAAAATCATCATTATAATCATCATGTTATCATAATCATCGCTGTCGTCATCATCATAATCATCACCGTCATCATCATCATCATCATCATCATCCAATGAAACTTGAGGAACTTGTAGCTTTGGCGTGGAAGGCAAGCGTTGGAACGCTCGCAGGAACTCATCGGTGACCCTGATCACACCTTCTCATGAATGGTACCCAGAATTTGTTCCTCTCCGTTGGAGTCTGCGTTTAAGCCACTTGCCATCACAACAGCTAACAGCATTAGGTATTTACCCCGATGGGGACAGTTTGGGATGATATTGACTGAATGTCATGCATCAACTTCCTTTTAAGATTTTATTCACAGTTTTTAAAACATATCATACCATACATAAGATATACAATGAAATCGCAACCCACTTGTTGTCATGACTGCATGATTGCAAGGTTAAACGAAGCAAAATAAAAATCAAAAATTCAGTGTGAATGCAAGGAAAGTTGCATATTATCTCTGATTTCCCTCAGGCAGCAGGACACAGGTAGTGTAATTGTCATCTGTAGTTGATCATGTGTAAATCCGTTATTGTGTGTCGCTCCTCCCTATAGGCCACCTCACCCCACCCTGCAGTGCTGCCTATACGCTTATATTGCAGACCTTTTATTTTGGGAAAGATAATGAAAATTGTTGATCAAACAAGAAAAAAAAGGGGGGGCCCCACCGTTAGATTTTTTTCCATAGCCATTCCCGATCCGACACAATCTCAACTTCTTCCTCCGGGTTTTGTCTCCGTCCCTGCTGTCAGCCCTCTCAAGCTGCACTCTGTTCCGAGGCGCTAGACGAGTGTGTGGAGGCCGCTGAGCCAAGCCATGATCACAGACTCAACAAGCATCCTCACACCACCGACCCGGGCTAGCGGGCTGCACACTGGGAGTCTACTGCATGTGTGTGCGTGAGATGTGTGTATGTGTGAGTGGGTGTGTGTCAGTGTGCGTGTGTGTGTGTGTGTGTGTATGTGTGTGTGAGTGAGTGAGTGAGTGAGTGAGTGTGTGAGCGTGCGCGAGCGATCCCAGAAGCAAGCAGGATGGAGGGTCTCAAGGAGAAATCGGGAACTTTGGATTGACGCCGTGGGGTGGACAACGCGCAACCTTAAAATCGTTGGCTCGTCGGTTCGTCGGGACTCGTGGATATATTCGGATGCCGTCCTGCGCCTCCTTTTTCTAGGGAGTGGGGAATTTATATCTACACTTGTGCTTGTTTTTTTTTCTTCCTTCCTTTTTTTCCCCCTCTCGCATGCAAAATGCCGTTTGCCAAAAGGATTGTGGAACCGCAGCTGCTGTGCAGGCACCAGATCCCGAATGACGAGGGTCTGCTTTTCGAGGACCTGTGTGCCATCAGTAACGTGGTTCTGTCCCGGACCTTGCGGCAGCTGTCCGACCTGGCTCGGCACGCCTGCTCGTTGTTTCAGGAGCTGGAGAACGATATCATTACCACCAACCAACGGGTCTGGGTTCTCCAGAACAAAATAGGCCACATACAGCAAACCGCAGGTGCCCTAGACCCCAAAAAGGAGGCAGTGCGTAAGTAGAGCTTTGTACCACAAGAGTCACAAAATACGGTGAATTACCGACGGAGCAATGTGGGATTTTTGTTTTGTTTGTTTGTTTATTCATTGATGAACATGCCTGGGCGCTCAAGTTTAGAAGGACGCCCACCTCAAATGTATTTTTACCCCGAGTGTGCCCACTCTCACGCACGCTCTCCTCGGACGCGCCCGTCATCTCTCTCTCTCTCTCTCTCTCTCTCTCTCTCTCTCTCTCTCTCTCTCTCTCTCTCTCTCTCTCTCTCTCTCTCTCTCTCTCTCTCTCTCTCTCTCTCTCTCTCTGTAATTGATGATGCCACTCGTACGTTAGCGCATTTAACCGTACACTATACGCCTTGTACTGTTTGGTTCGCCGGTTTCGACCCATCCCAGAGCGGATCCGAGCGGGTCCGTCGACGTGCGGCCGCTACAGCACAGAGGGGCGTGTATCACCGCTGCATTGCCTCAGCATCGCGATGTCTCACGCGTACTGCGGGTAGTGCGCACCTGGAGCACCGGCGGGGCTCGGTGTGGCGGCTGTAAAGCCGCCGAGAATATCGATGGCGTTTCCCAGAATCTCATGTAACGCCGTGTGTGGTTGGTCGGGGAAACGGCGGAGATCCGGACTGACACAGGCGGCTCATGCCCCCCCCCCCCACCACCATCCTCGTTCGCCAAAGCCACCGTTGCACAGCGGCACCAACACAGCATCAATAATACATTTGTTAGGCCTACATTTTGAAAGAATGAATACGATCTCATTACGGGCTGGTTACTCTGCCATGGCTGTAATAACGTTGAGAATAGTTCACCATAGTTAAGTATTAGTGCTGAAGCCTGCGGACGGTCTACTTGAAAATAAAAACGGACTGGCTTCAACAGAAGACATGCAACCCAGCGTTAACAACATGGTCTACACGGAGGCACGATTTTGTTGGTGTCCTACATTTATCCCCCGTCGCCTCGACGAAATTCGATGTCAGTTTGCAATTATGGGCTACTTTGATTTTGTCTTGCAGAAATTGTGGTATGAACTGGCCACTGTATATTACTCATGATCTGTTGGGCCCGAAGCTACAGTACGTTCATTTCACTGTGAACCCCATCTTTAGAATTGATATATCCACACTCAAACTAACTCACTAACTTACTCTCTCTCTCTCTCTTTCTCTCTCTCTCTCTCTCTCTCTCTCACACACACACACACACACACACACACACACACACACACACACACACACACACACACACACACACACACACACACACACACATACTTTTGCTCACTCTCTCTCCCCTCTAGCATATGTGTCAGAATGATGCAGGCTGTGTCTGCATTACGTAAAACAGTCGGATTGCCTCATATTGCTCCGTCGACTCCACTGGCTGTGAATCAGGCTGAATGAGGCTGTGCTGTCCAAGACCCAAATGTGTGAAACAAAGATTATTTTTTCCCTGCTTGTCCCTCTAAGCAGATACAGACATTCAAACCTTAATACTGCAGTCCATGCACGACTCACAGAGCCCTCCCCTCCTTTTCACTGCACATAGTCACACACACACACACACACACACACACACACACACACACACACACACACACACACACACACACACACACACACACACACACACACACACACACACTCCTGCACCATCACACCTCACACCATCTGTCTGACTCTTATAAGACAAGAACCTGTCTAACCTCACAGGTATGGCTTGGGAAACTCTGGATATGTTGGCTGTTTGTGTTCTCTCTGCCATATGCTGTTGGTGTCAGCCAAGGCATGTTAGACTACGTCAAACAAAATGGCATAATTCACTGTTTTGTGCTCTGTACAAAATGATGCATTATAGATGTATTATTGACGGAATCCTCAGGCAGAGTGAAAAAGTGACCGTAGTGTTAGGCTTTGCACCCCAGTGTGGGCACAGACCTTAGATCAAGTGCAAGTTGGACAACAGTGTTCATGCTTGTGTTTGTCAGAGTTTTTGCCATATGTGTTCTGTTTCAAATGAGCCATCACTGTCTACTGCCCATAAAAGCCTATAAAAAGAAAAGAGAAAGGAGAGGAGAGGAGGGAGAGAGACCAGGGTTCAATCATGACTACATTTTCTGTTGTGGTGGCCAGTGATACAGAGCAATTGCAAAAAAAAGTCAATGAGACGAGGATCCTCCAAAATAAGACTTAGAATGGTAGGTCCAAGTAGTTGGTGTAGTGCTGTGCTAGCTAGAGCTATGTGCATGTTCAAATGCTGTTACAGCAACAGGTGCTGTGAATTAGATTAGTGCAGCAGTTAATACCAAGCATGTTTATTTGGAAAACTTGCACTTGAAGGTGCACTAACGTCTCCACAGAAAATGATCATGAAACAAAAAATGACATAAGTCATATAACTTGCTTCTTTAAGCTTCTGACAATACCTTTCATAAAGTACTGACTTAGAAATGAAATCTCTCAGTTCAGAGTAATGATGACCTAAAGCATGCAGCCCCGTAATTAACCAACGTGTTTCAACAGCTTAAATTAAAAATCATGTTCTTGCAAACTGAAACCCTTTACTCCTCATCAGCATCCAATCAGTTTTCCTGCTCTCAAAAGGCTACGATCATTGTTAAGTAGCCTCAGAGCTGCACGCAATTCAATTCAAATCAGTGGAATTCAAATCTTAATTATTCAGATGATGAAATATTGTTTCGAGGCATGGTTCAATAGACATGGGGCAAATGGGGGCCATGCTACATAGGCTATAGCAACAAGCATCAAGTCAACTGCCAGTTCATAAGACCAGACCAGAGAGTCAATGGGTCACTAAAGTGCAAAAAATGCTCATCAGTGCAACAAAAAAAAAGAAAGAAAGAAAGAAAAGAAAAGAAAACAAATTTGTTATACAAGTGCCAGTGGCTGGTGCATAGTGAGCAGTCTAGTTGGAGTGAGGATACAGGAATCTCTTGTTATTTTGCCTTTGCATTTTCCACACTGTGAAGCCATGCTACTCTGAAGGCATCCACTGAAACAGGCCTCTGAGGCATGGGTGGATTACCAAACGGGCCTAACGGGCCCAAGCCCAGGGACCCGAGGGCTCAGGGCAGGGGCCCCCTAAGCCAGAACCTCTGCATGAAGTTGCTGTTATTAACTTTGCATTTCTTGTTGCATTTTGCACACATTGAAGCCATGCTACGCTGAAGGCATCCACTGGGACAGGCCTCTCTGGGGGTGACAACGATAATCAATAATGGCACTGGCCTTCCATGCTACACGCCTCTCAAATATTTTCGTTTGCCGTCTGGCTCACATTAAAATCTCACTTGGCTATTTTGTCTCACTATGAACTCCCAAGTCAGTCCGTTTTTTTTTTCTTTCTTTTTTTGCACATGCTTAAGTTGCTAAACCAGGCTACAATACATGTCAGAAAACATCCAATAAACCTCTTACAGTATGACACAATGTTATTTTATTACAAACATAAAAAAGTAGATTGTTTTATGTAGGCGGCACAGTGGCGCAGTGGTTAGCGCAGTCACCTCACAGCAAGAAGGTTCTGGGTTCGAGCCCTGAGGTAGTCCAACCTTGGTGGATCATCCCAGGTCGTCCTCTGTGTGGAGTTTGCATGTTCTCCCCATGTCTGCGTGGGTTTCCTGCGGGGGCTCTGGTTCCCTCCCACAGCCCAAAGACATGTAGGTCAGGTGAATTGGCTGTACTAAATTGTCCCTAGGAATGAATGAATGAATGAATGAATGAATGTGTGTGTCGGCCTGTCCAGGGTGTCTCCCCACCTGCTGCCCAATGACTGCTGGGATAGGCTCCAGCATCCCCGCGACCCTGAGAGCAGGATAAGCGGTGCAGATAATGGATGGATGTTTTATGTAGGGAAATCAGTTTTGTCTTTTTTTTTTGTTGCTTACTTTACAACTGAGGTTGCTGCCAATGCCAGTTTGCACATATTTGTGTTTGTACTCCTGTCTCTTTATCCTTTAATGCAATATTGTGGCTATATGTTCACCTCATTAACAGGTGGCAACCTCGTAAAATCTGTTTCAGCATCCTTGGTTTTCAAAACGTGGCTCTAGGAAGAATTTATCATAATGAGACACAAAGTCAAAAGCAGCTTGAGCCTGTCTCCTTTTCTCCGCTGCACTGCCAATAAATAAGAATGCAAAACTCAAAGAAAAAGTTTGTCCTCGTATTGGCTGAGGCAGTCATGTTGCATGCATTCAACTCGGGGACAAAGAGGAGGGCGCCACTGACCCAAACACACTGGGGTCAGTTACACAGTCAAGATAATTAGCTGTTCCACCACACCTGTTGATTAATCATAAATTTTAATTTTCCCCCCTTTTTCTCCCCAATTCTACCTGTCCAAATTACCCCAGTCTTCCGAGTCGTCCCAGTCACTGCTCCACCCCCTCTGCCGATCCGGGGAGGGCTGCAGACTACCACATGCTTCCTCCGATACATGTGGAGTCACCAGCCGCTTCTTTTCACCTGACAGTGAGGAGTTTCACTGGGGGGATGTGGCACGAGGGAGAATCACGCTATTCCCCCCTGTTCCCCCTCCCCCCTGAACAGGCGCCCCGACTGACCAGAGGAGGTACTAGTGCAGCAACCAGGACACATACCCACATCTGGTTTCCCACCCGCAGACATGGCCAATTGTGTCTGTAGAGATGCCCAACCAAGCTAGAGGTAACATGGAGATTTGAACTGGCGATCCCCATGTTTGTAGGCAACGGAATAGACCACTACATTATCTGGACGTCCCGTTTAACCTTATATTTACCAGGGTTTCAAAATGACAACCCTCCAATCACCAGGGAGCCCCCATTTAGCCCCCAATATCATTCCATATTGAATAAAGGGACCATTGTGGACCATCTAGTGATTGGCTGGTTCCCTGTGTGTTGCTTTTACTGCATATTACAGCTTCAACATGCAATCCTTTGCAGTTGGTATATTATGTCTGGCCTTGCTACCACACGATTTAACCTTTAATTCATGTTTACTCTTAATGTCCGGTTTAAGAAAACACACAAAAAAGGCAGCCTGAATATTTGATATGAGCAAAAATACTAAAGGTAATTCAGATAAACCTCAACACTAATAATAAACCTTATTCAGACTTTGAAAAATACCAGTTAGCATTCAGTCTTGTCATGCTACTGCTACACCAGCAAAAAGTAGCAGTTTGCAGCCGGTGCCAGATGCATAGATGGCTTGCTGTGCACCTCTGATGTACTTTACACCATATTACAATAGTGAAAATCCCTAAAAGTACACAAGACATGAAACAATCAAAAGTTGTTTTTTCCCCTCCCCAATTATACTTGGCCAATTACCTCACTTCTCCGACCCGTCGCGGTCCCTGCTCCACCCCCTCTGCTGATCCAGGAAGGGCTGCAGACTACTACATGTCTCCTCCAATACATGCGGAGTCGCCAGCCACTTGTTTTCACCTAACACTGAGGAGTTTTGCTAGGGGGACGTAGTATGTGGGAGGATGACACTATTCCCCCCAGTTCCCCCTCCCCCCTGAACAGGCGCCCCGACCGACCAATGAAGGCACTAGTGCAGCGATCAGGACCCATACCCACATCTAGCTTCCCACCCGCAGACACGGCCAATTGTGTCTGTAGGGACACCTGACCAAGCCGGAGATAACAAAGGGATTTGAATCGGCGATTCCCATGTTGGTAGGCAGTGGAATAGACCGCTATGCTACCCGGATGCCCCAAAACGTTATTTTTGATATTAGCACTGCAGACAATGTGTTCAGTCAACTTGACATGGGGTGTTCAAGCTCAAAAATCCCTCATGTCTTTCCACATAATGTCTTTTATCCATTCCAAGGTGCGATGATTGTAGCAAGAGGAGATAACAGGATCAAAACATAGACAAAAAAGTAACGTAGTTCTCAAAATCAAGAACATGGATTGCACACAAGAGTTGCACCATCTACATTTGCACATTAAGTTTCATCGGGTCGAGTTTACTTTTTTTTTTCAATTTGAAAGATTCAGAGGCTAGAATACAATACACCACCCAGACAAATGCACCACATTCTGCATTGGAGGCTACTGGAAAAGATGGAGAGGTCCCATTAAAGTCCATCATACACCCCTGAAATCAGTTTTTGTAGCACTAAACAGAAGTGGAACAACTCTTAAAGTGAACTATTCACCATCTGAAAATAAACAAAACCAAACAAGTTGAAATATGGAATATAGCTATTTTATGTACAGCAAATATTTAAGAAATGGGATTCTTTCAAATTCATTTTTTGATTTTTTTCTTTTTTTTTTTACTGAAATACTTTCTGGTATAGCAACATATGTAGGAACTTATGAGTTAACTTTTATAAAACATTTTTCTCACAAAACACAGTCGTCGCTCCAGAAGACCCACAAGAACAAATCAGAACAGACTATTCCTTTGAGTTTGTTTGCTATTAATTTGATTTTCCATGTCACACCCATTATCTTGGATTTTGCCCTGGCTTAGAAACATCAGAAATGCATAAACAAGAAAAGTCTGAATAAGATTCCGTCTCCGTCAAATACACACGCGTTGGTACACGTGCATCTACGTGTCAGAGCATCTTGTACCGTGCATTCATCTTCTAAATTATAACCTTCAACGCTTCACCCCTAACCTTAACTAAATATAGCCTCACCTTAATTCTATCCCTTAATCTCATCTCAAACCCTGAACTGAACACCACTTTGAGAGTGATGACAGCCAAAAGTCCTCATGTGGAAGGTTTTTCTTCCCTCTTTTGTTTGCAAACGGACATTTGATCAGTATACGGACACAAGAACACTCACAAACATCCCGTTTGTTCCTCACAAACAGGATGCAGAAGAACCTAGAGACATGCAATTCACCATCAGGTGATCACCGTCATGTGCCGATGGAGTGGCGTTACGCTTTTCTGTTGTGCCCACCGGCAGCTGGGCTTCCTGTTTGTTTGTCTGTTTGTGTCAGTCGCATATTTATTTGTTCGTTCAACATGTTGTCTTGTCTATTTGTAACGGCCTCTGCTCACACTCTGTCAATAACTGAGTAAAAATGCAGTGAGAGAGAGAGAGAGAGAGAGAGAGAGAGAGAGAGAGAGAGAGAGAGAGAGAGAGAGAGAGAGAGAGAGAGAGAGAGAGAGAGAGAATGGCCTATGGCAACATTAGACTGCTTTGTCTCACCAGTCTGCATAGTAACAGTGGAGCGAGGGATGCCTGCTTTAACCTTTTAGCTAAGTAGACGTCCCCGTCTGTCTTTCTCTCCCTCCGTCTTTCCCTGCTGCTGGCCCCACATGCTACATTTTCTGGTACATCTAGCACAACCTCTGGAGCTCACATCATTGTTCAAACAGCATGTTGTGGACATACCCGTCTACTGAGGGGGAGAGAAAGCAATAACGAGAGACGGAGTCAGAGAGAGAGAGACAGAGAGAGAGAGAGAGAGGGAGAGAGAGCAAAGCTAACCGGTCCTGAGCTAAGAATATGAGTGTCTCAGTGGTCTGGAAGTAAGTCTGTCCTCTCTGTCTGTTGGTCGCTCTCTCTCATTCTCTCTCTCTTTCTTAACTATATGGTAAGGACAGCCAAGAAAGGAAAAAGAGTGGTATTTTTAATTACTTCCGATCTCTCTACTATATATTTAGGAGTGTGTGTGTGTGTGTGTGCGCGCATTTTTTTTTCTTCTTTCAATTTTCCCCCTTTTTCTCCCCAATTGTATCTGGCCAATTACCCTGCTCTTTTTTCTTTTTTTGATCCGTGCCGGTCGCTGCTCCACCCCTTCTGCCGGTACGGGGGGCACCCCGACCGACCAGAGGAGGCGCTAGTGCAGCGACCAGGACAAATACCCACATCCGACTTCCCACCCGCAGACACGGCCATTTGTGTCTGTAGGGACGAACGACCAAGCCGGAGGTAACACGGGGATTCGATCCAGCGTTGGTAGGCAACGGAATAGACCGCTACGCTACCTGGACGTGTGTGTGTGTGCGTGTGTGCGTGTGTGGTTACAAAGCAGAGGAGGTAGGTCAGGACACGTGGTCTCCATGACAACAGAGGGGCACATGTATCTCTACATCTGCACCGAATAACCACATACCACAAATACACAAGTATTCTCATTTCATCAGTATCAGTTCAGATTCATGATTCAGAAAATTGTGTGATTCAAGTGCTCTGGCTATAGTCTATCTCACACCCTCCCCCTCCATTTCCCACTGTGTCTTTCTTTTGGATCTCTAATGTATTTTTCTCCACCTTTACGTATCTGTGTCCATATCTCCTTGTCTTAGTCGCTCTCTCTCTCTCTTTGTCTCTCCACCATTTCCTTTGCTGCCCTACTTTCCCCATCTTCATCAGTGTGAAGATGTTTCGGCTTCTTGCCAGCATATTTAACCCTCCTGTTATGTTAGGGTCAGATTGACCCGATTTCAATTTTCAAAACGTAAGATATTTCATTTGCCATGGTACACTTTCTGCTTGCTAGGTCTAGTGAAAATGTTGGGGGACATTTTTTTATTGCAAGCATATACAACACCCCCATTCACATGCTTGTATTTCAAAGATAATGTTTTTTGACCTGGATGTGAGAATTGATGCTAAAAAGAGGTAATAAGGGTGACAAATATGGCCCAGACTTGTTTTGGAAATTTTAGAGAAACAGTGGATTAGTCATTCCTCACACAGCATTGCATCCCCCTTCCCACAGACACACATGCATGCACGCACACGCGCACACACATGCACACACACGCACACTCACACATACAAACACATGTACAGGCACACTCGTATTTTGTAGCTTATAAGCACACTAGTGATACACCAGATTCAAAGGGGACAGTGCATTTCAAGAACTTCAGCCACAACAGCCGTGGTCAGCAGAATCCAGGGGGAGTGTCCCACCTCCACCCTGCACCTCCACTGCCTGAGGTAAGAGGCTGTATGTGTGTGTGTGTGTGTGTGTGTGTGTGTGTGTGTGTGTGTGTGTGTGTGTGTGTGTGTGTGTGTCTGTCTGCATATTTGAATGTGTGTAGAGCAGAGATCTTCAACAGGGGGTCCTCTGATTTACTGCAGGAGGTCCACCAAATTATATTATCCCAAACTTTTTTTTCTTCCAAGAAATATGTCCGAAAATACACATCAACATAAATACAACCTATAATACGCAAAATAAAGCTTCCTATTCGTTAAAAAATTACAACATTAAAGATACCCATGAATCCATCCATCCATCCATTATCCAAACCGCTTATCCTGCTCTCTTGCAATAATGTGATCACCTTGAAAGCCGAGCACCAGCTAGCTATCCTATGCTAAACAAGTCTATATGTGCAGCGCCATAAAACACTGGAAATAATTGCATCCCATACTAGCCAGATAGATACGTATTATTATCCTAATTATACGGCCATTCTTACATTAATGTGATCTACAATGGAGGGCTTTGTAACTTCTCGACCAAGAAACTCTGACAGATCCTGCACTTCATCACGAACCACTGGCGAAAGTTCAGAGGATGTGGCTAACGCACCTGCTAGCGAGCCATGCTACAACTGCTGCTAAGCGCAAATGAGAGAAGACCCGAAAATATTCAGAGAATTATCTCAAGTTTGGATTTACCTTTAAAGAGACTGGGGGCGTTGAATTACCAGTGTGTGTCATCTGCTCTGCCGTGCTGTCAAACAAAAGTATTTTGTAACGTGCATGGATAAGCAGACACGCTGGCCGCTGGCTGGCGGGTCTGACCCTTTAGTCGAGTGGTTAGCGATGTCCCCTGCGGTGCGGGCGATACGGGTTCGCTTTCCGGCCGCGGCAGTTCCTGTGGTTGCGTTGTCCCCCGAATTCGCTACAGTATAAAGCCGTCAAAGCCGCAGCACCACTTGGAGATAACCCATACCCACTTGAAAGAAAAGCCAGCGGAATACTTTCAGGCCCATCTCAAATCTCTCAAAGGCCAACAAACATTGATGAGACAATCAGCTAAAGTTGGTGAGCTAGCTTTGAAAGCCTCTTATCAAGTTGCTCTTCGGATCGCTCAGAACAAAAAGCCATACGCAATTACAGAGGATTTAATATTGCCAGCAGCCAGTGATATGTGCAAAACAATGTTTGGGACTGATGAGTACGTTAATAAACTGAAAAGCATTCAGTTGTCAGACACAACCATTGCTCGCCGTGTTGATGACATGGCGTCTCATGTCAGGGTGCAACTAGTAGAGAAACTGAGGTTGGCAGAGGCATTACAGTTGGATGAATCCATGGACTTGTCAATAAGAATTACAAAAAAAACATGTTCTATAAATATATTGTAACGTGCATGGATAAGTAGACACGTTGGTCCTTAACTAACAGGTCGGACCCTTTAGTCGACTGGTTAACGTTGTCGCTTGCGGAGTGGGAAACACGGGTTCACGTCTCGGCTGTGGCCGTTCCCGGACTGCCCCCCGAATTTGCTGCAATATGAATCTGTCAATAATTATGATTTTAATGGCTTAGCATTGTATACACCATTACAAAGTACTTTTATACATGGCACTGTAGGCCACCCTACACATTACTGTTGGCACGGTTTAATAAGCAACACAATTTTATACAATATGTAATAAGGGGTCCCTCCGCCATGTCTATCAGCCAAGGGGTCCTTGGCCTGAAAAACGTTGAAGACCTCTGGTGTAAAGGGCTCATGACAAACACAAAGACACATTTTGCTCTAATTACTAGAAATTATATATTAATTTATTTCCAGGTTGCAGCAAGAACAGGAAGAGATGTTAGATAGATGTTTTCTTCATGCTGCGAGCGCAAGAAATTAATTTGCAGCAAACACACCGTAGTCCTGTCCATCATATGCTGTTTAGACTGGCACACACACTCACACCCACACACCCACACAGGGATTGCTTTATGGTACACATATAAATATAGCAATTTTAGCTCTTCTTGTTCTGCGGTAGTCTTTTGAGCTATGGCTTGTAAATGAATACAGGTAGTATCTTGGTGCTACACTATGAAGAAAGAAAAAGCCTTTTGGTTGTCTTTGTAACAGGTGATGTAAAAGACATTGCAAAATCCAAAAAGTTAACTCGTGCCACTTTCATGTTTTTTTCCAAAGTTAAATTTTTTATCTATAATTTGTCATTCAGAACAAAATGTGTCATTCATATTTTATTTTTATAAAAGATATTCTTATTATTGATTAGACTAATTTATCTTAAAGACTTGTGTTTTGTCTATGCAATTCAATTCACTTCAATTCAATTCAGTTTATTGTCATTAAAAACAATGTGCAGGCACATGTTAAAAATTAAGTGGCTGCGGCTTCGCCAAACAGTGCAAGACAGACATAGACAAACACAGCAAACGCATTATAAGATATACACAGATGAAGAAAACAATAAGTTAAAAAAAGAGCATGAGTACAAAAATATTTAAAAATATCCACAGACATTCAGTGGGTAGCCAGGTTCAGATGGGCAACAGCTTGGGGAAAAAAGCCGTTTTTGAGCCTGGTAGTGCAGGCTCTGTCCATTTGTGTATACGGGTTATTTTGTCAAAACATAATGAAAATCAAAATAGTGCTGAATGATAGGTGAAATAAAATATTAATCAGTAGTTTATTGCATAAATATGTTTTAAGTTTGATTTTCCATGTATAATAGTTTCCCCTGCTTGCACTGTCATGAATATAATTAATCAAGTACACTTTTTTTCCACAGTGAAACCAATTGGCATATTCAAAAGCAAAATGCAGTAAATCAGGGAAAAAATATCCACCGTTTGCATAGATATTGATTATATTGCCCGCGAATGAGATGAAAATAATATGCATGGGCTATTTTTGCATAAATATTTGGTGTGTTACTGTAGATGATAAACCACGGCCTGGGTGCATCTGACCCGCTAACAGTAACTCTGTTACCAATTTGCTAACAGAGCAGGAGGGTTAATGTTTAATGCACTTTGATTTCCACCCAGACACCCACAGGCCTGTGAGGAGAGGAGAAAATAGGATAGGAAGGAGAGAGGAATGAAGCTGACAGACAGACAGACAGACAGACAGACAGACAGACAGACAGACAAACTCACTCCCATGACGGTATTGGCCTTCTCCTGCTATGGAGAGAGTAAGAGAATGGAAAGGACAACAAGAAATACAAAGATATGACATTAGCGAAGTGAAGGAAAGGAAAATGAGAGTCAGATTCTAGAGGAAAGGCAGACAAGGTCACTTTTCCTCAGGACTAGGTTAAAACCTTGTGTACGGCTGGACCGCGACTACATTTATTATAAGACTGTTTTTGCATGACGACGTTTAAAAAGCAGCTGTTTTTATTATTATCATCATCATTATTATTATTATTATTATTATTTCATTTCAATATTATTTATTCCACTCATGGTGATGCACAGCTCCAGACAGAAACAAGCAATTCATAATCAAACACAAATCAATTTACATATTCCATGATTGAAAAGGAGCAGGGAGAAGAAAATTTTTATTTTACCTGCCCCTTACTCAAACATTAATAAACAACAGAATAGATGATCTGTCAGTCAGTTACTCAACAACTAATACTTACAGCAACATGGGAAATGAAAAATATATATTCAGCCATCATGTAGGGTCAGTTCGAATCCATTCTTTAGCAGAAGCACATAAACAGGTCCTGACTTGACTTGAAAGGCCACTGGCATTTGAGGATCTGTGATACCAATGCAATGCAGTACAAACACTAAACAGTGCCAGACCAGGGACTAGTTCTCTAGCCAAAGCTTTCACTAGGAGTCATTCTGTTTTTGTTTTGTTTTGGGTTTTTTTCCTTTGAATATATGACGTTTTGGAAAGCACTTTCTGTGCTGTTGTGTCCCAGTTATGTTAATGTTGACTGAAGTGATTTAACTGCCCCAAATAGCAGCAGACATACGTGCACAAATGATATCTTTGGAGATGAGCTTTTCCTTACCAGCTTGTAAATGGTCACATGGCCACACACTTGCGCGCACACATATGATCCCATTTACAGGCACACACACACATTCATTTACTCACTCACTCGATCACACATGCATGCATGCATACACAACCCGCTGAACCCTCTTTCTCTCTCGCTTTCTCTCGCTTTCTCTCTCTCTCTCTCTCTCTCTCTCTCTCTCTCTCTCTCTCTCTCTCTCTCTCTCTCTCTCTCTCTCTCTCTCTCTCTCTCTCTCTCTCTCTCTCTCTCTCTCTCTCTCTCTCTCTCTCTCTCTCTCTCTCTCGCAAATCAATTCAATTCAATTCAACAGGGCTTTACTGGCATGACCATATTCTGTTACATAGTATTGCCAAAACACAAGGTGGTACATAACAGTACAGTACAGTTTCTAACATACAAACAATAATTTAAAAAAAAGTTGCTGTACTGTGAAAAACAAACAACCAATCAACCAACCAATTTAACAATATTTAGTAGTGCAAATGTTAATTGAACTTGAAGGACAAAGAGAAGAACAAAAAATAGAGAGAAAAGGAAGAATCCTGTGCGTGTGTGTGTGTGTGTGTGTGTGTGTGTGTGTGTGTGTGTGTGTGTGTGTGTGTGTGTGTGTCGGTGTGTGTGTGTGTAGGTGGGCGTGTGTGTGTCGGTGTGTGGACAGGGTGCTCACTGTCCCTCAGATTGTGACATGCAACAATATATTTAGCTGCTGTGTTGCAGCTTGTCTTTTCCTCTCCCAGTAGGATGACTAGTTTGTTGACATCAGGGAGGCTTCTGAAATTTGGGTGAATCTGTTCAATTTGGGGGTAGTAATGATTTCTAATTTGGTTATACTTAGGACAGGTGATGATGAAGTGCAGCTCTGTCTCCACCTCTCCCATGTCGCAGTGTGGGCACAGCCTCTCTTCTACTGGCAGCCATGTTTGTCTGTGTTGGCCTTTTTCTTCAGTCAGGCGATGCTCACTGAGTCTGTACTTCGTCAAGGTGGTTCTCAGTTGGGTATCAGTCACTGTGTGCAGATGTTCTGCCACAGTGTACTGTCTCTGTTCTGGTGCTGAGGCTGTTAAGTGCTAGTGTTTGTTAATGAACTGAGCATCAGGACCAGTTGGTGTTGCTCAACTCTTGGTATTGCAAGGCTTTGTAATGGTATGGTATCCCTCTCTCTCTCTCTCCCTCTCTCGCTCATGTTATCATTTGATATTCTGCTTTAAGTGCCCCTGTCTCTACCAATGAAACATGCATACAGCAGTTGGCCTATATATCATAGGACTTGGCAGGCTGTCTGGCTGAAGATGATGCCTAGTCCATGCAAGCTGGCCTCTAGCTTTTTCATGTTGTTGTAGCACCACTGCACCAGATCTTGCTGCAGTGATGGAAAAGAGGAGATGGGATTACAGAATTAAGTCGTGATCACAAACCTCTCTTGTAATGAAAGGGAAATTATGACAGCCTTATTGTATTGTTTTCCAGTTGTTTTGTGTGTGTGTGTGTGTGTGTGTGTGTGTGTGTGTGTGTGTGTGTGTGTGTGTGTGTGTGTGTGCACATATGCATACATGTGTGTGTATGTGTTGTAAGTAAATGTGAGGGTTTGTGTCACACTTCACAAACATGCAGCCTATGCATACGTGTGCTTATATGTGAGTGTGGCTGTGTATGCATGTGCATACACAGCGCATGCCTGTTTGTGTGTCCCTTCTGTGGCACGTTACAGTGAACTCTTTTGAACTGCTGTCATCTCTGTCCAGGGACCCCATCATCATCACCATCCACCTAAATCTTTGACAGATGGCAAGGGACCACACAAAAACACTCTCAGCACTTTCTCTGGGTCAGAGCTGGTGTGTGTGTGTGTGTGTGTGTGTGTGTGTGTGTGTGTGTGTGTGTGTGTGTGTGTGTGTGTGTGTGTATGTGCTTTTGTTGATCTAAGTGCGTGTATGCATGTATGCATTTGTCCTCATAAAGAGTGCACAGTACATTCTTGTAATTTTTTTCTCTTAATGTGAATTAATTTACGGTAATATCACACAATTATCTCTTTTCCATCTCCCGTATTTGGCCAACATTTCTTACGTCTACTCATAACTAACTAATAACATGCTCTTAACTAGTTTAATGTATTGCTGTATGGCTAGGTGGTATCCATTAAACCACAGGAACCTGCTGTAGTTAAGAGGTTGCAAACGAGACTACCTGCACAGCGACTGTAAGTAAGCATGGTGTTAAATTGCTGAAAATGTGTGCGGATGCTGCCAGTGCTCTCATCCTCTTGGTCCCTCACTGTCTCACACTCTCAGGGATTCCCTCCTGGCATCAAAGGAAAGCCCCGTGTGGAGACTCGAGCAGGGTGACGTGTTTGTACTTTTTCGGGGCGTTATTGGCAGGGTCGTTTTGTTACAACAGGCTAAGATAAAAAGAGAGATAAATGGATACTGGACTGGAGGGAAGTAGAGAGCCTTTATGCACGGGACAGCAAGAGAGGAACCATGTAGACAAGAGAAAACAGAGACGATGGAAAGATTGAATGTTATAGCAGCAGAAAAGGAATTGGTTCTAATCATAAGACACACTTATTTAACTATTAACTTACTGTATTTTGGCAAGTGGGGTAAAGATCGAGTGTTGGTTAGTTTAAGTAAGAGCGGTACAGCCGGCCTGTCAGGTCACACCTGCACCCAATTCACCTCTCATTTAGCAGCACGGTGGCCCAGTGGTTAGCGCTGCCGCCTCACAGCAAGAAGGTCCTGGGTTCGAACCCCGGGTTTGTCCAACCTTGGGGGTCATCCCAGGTCATCCTCTGTGTGGAGTTTGCATGTTCTTCTCATGTCTGTGGTGGGTTTTCTCTGGGTACTCCGGTTTCCCCCACCATCAAAAAGACATGCATGTTAGGGTTTATACTCCCATCTGTGTCCTTGACCGAAGCATGGCAAGATGAACCAGAGTTGGTCCCCGGGTGCCGCACGGTGGCTGCCCACTGCTCCTAGCTACACAACTAGGATGGGTTAAATGCAGAGCGTAATTTCCCTACAGGATCAATAAAATATATCAAAATAAGAAAAAAACAACTATGTGTTTCTCAGAAGGTCCAAGAGAGGAACAGTTGGATTGATTATGAATAATGCCCACCACACAGATATGGACAGACAAGTGCTGGCCTGCAAATGTTGTTCTGATATGAGGACTTACAAGTACTTTGATAGACTTGGTCTTATTCTTGAACAGATTATTTATGTGTTCTAGCATCAGTGGTGTGTCCTTTAATTTTGAAGGGAAAAATCTGGATTTTAGATATTAGCTTTTATATATATGTGGTGTAGATAACACTTCATTAGCATTATACTGAGCAGTCTTCTGAAGCGTTTAGGAGACACACAAAAGACTGCTCAGTATAATGGCTGTTAATGGAGTGTTATCCCCAGAACATACAGATGGGTGACAAATGAAAGGAAAAACCTGAATGCTAGACCCCTACAGTGAGGGGGGCTCGGGGCTCTGTTATGCTGTGGGGGGGCATTTTCCTGGCATGTCTTGGGTCCACTTGTCCCCTTAGAGGGAAGGGTCACTGCAAATCAATACAAAGTTATTCTGAGTGATCACATTTATCCTGTGATGAGACATTTCTATACTGATGAGAGGGGTCCCTTCCAGGATGACAATGCCCCCATCCACAGGGCATGAAGAGTCTCTGAATGGTTTGATGATATATCAAATCATATCATATCATATCATCCACATCATAATACCTCATCATAAACCTCATTGTAAATTTAGAAAAAAAAATCGTAAATCGAAAACAATGTACATCATATGCTATGCCCTTCACAGTCACCAGATCTCAACCCGGTTGAACACCTATGGGAGATTTTGGACCAGCGTGTCAGACAGTGCTCTCTACCACCATCATCAAAACACCAAATGAGGGACTATCTTCTGGAAGAATGGTGTTCATCCCTCCAGTAGAGTTCAGGGACTTGTAGAATCTATGACAAGGAGCACTGAAGATGTTCTGGAGGCTTGTGGTGGACCAACACCTCGCACTTTATGTTGGTTTTTCTTTGAATTTGTTATCCGTTTTTATATAAAGATAATGCTGAAAATTGATATTGTTTCTCTTTAAGTGTTGTGCTGAATAGATCGTAGACTGAACCGCTATATAACCTCTTCCTGTCCTTTCTAATAAATTCTGAACATTTCTCTCATACACTGTTTGTTTATTGAGACAAACTGTTACAACGGAGGAATGAACCAATTCGCCACCAACAAGCATTTCAGACTGTATTTCCTTGTTTGCCGGACCTTTCTTTCACCTTTCTGCTTTTGCAAATGTGGTTATTCTCGAGCTAGGTCAGATTGACTGCAGCTAGCACAACTGACCAGTGCTTTGATTATTAGCAAATGATGAAAACAGGGTAGAAAGCCAATTTTGAAAATTACATTGTCATCAGGAGGTGTATCGAGAATCATGATATGGATGGCTGAGATTAAGGCTATCACCTGAGGATTTTGGGGTCATTGTATTGACAGTTGAGATGATTTAAAGTGAAGAACCACAGCATGAACTTAATGAATTATTTGTGAAAGATAGGGACAGACGGGGTTAGGAAAGCTTAGGCGAGGTTGTCTGCCATTTGTTTTAAGGACTGAGCTGTTCTTAAGGAGTTTCAAGGAAACAGATTGTCTCCTTAAGTACCTTAGCTTGCTGTAAAGTAGGACCAGTCTAATTGGACCAGCAACCCTTGCCTTGCAGAAGTTAACATACTCACACAGTGTGTGTGTGTGTGTGTGTGTGTGTGTGTCTGCGTGCACGCTCATGGAAATGTGTGCACAGTATTTCTCAGCAGCACTATTACATATAGCATACTGCACTATATTACACATTAAAAAATACAACTGCTGTAGCAACACAATTCTCTGCTCACTGAAGAAACTTGTTAATGTTTGAGTTCCATGGTTGCTACATAAAGGCAAGGTAAATCAATCCAGTTTCACAGCGGGCCGGTGAGCGGTGAGGACAGCCTAGCCAAGGATGTGCTAATTAGCCATATCTGTCACTATTGGTTCAATCAAAGGACGTTGTGAAGTTTATCACTTTTCTTCTGCAATGCATACAAATACATACACGTGCAAATTCATGTTACAATGTTATGCAGACCCCCCACACACACACAGTGCTTTATGCACAGCCCTGTACATTCACTCACTTGCCCCTTTCATTAGAAACTTCTCCCCCGCGTCTCTCTTTCTGATCACACTGTGACAATCTGAAATCAGGAAGCCCCCCCCCCCCACACACACATACACACACAAACAAAAACAAATTATAGCAAAGAGGAAATGCTGTCGCTAAGTCTACAAGGTCAGGGGCATTCAGGTGTGTGGGATGAGGAACAGATGATGTGTTTGCATATGTGTATGTGTGTCTGTGTTGGTGCACGTGCACATGTGTGTGAGTGTGTCCTTTACTCAATGTGTCGAGCCTGATGAGTGCCCTGCCATGCCTCTGGATGACAGGTGAGTAGAGGAGAGGAGTGGAGGGGAAACGAAAGAATAAAAGGCAGAGTAGGCAAGTGTGGCAACATAGTAAGATATAAGAGAAAGAGACTTGAGAGAGGTGAGGAGAGGAGAGGGTAAAGGGTAAGGAACCACTCAACTACAAAGCAAAACAACATGGAGGAAAAAAAACAGAGGTCAGGAAAAGTGGGGAGGGGAGGAGGGTAGTTGCAGAGAAGATGAGAGCAGTGTCCGGGATTTGTTTATCCAATATAATGTAGCACTGTACTACGCCCATGTTAAATACAATGTGTGTGTAAAGATAATAAAATAATTACAGTATCTTGACAGATTCTGCTCCCATTCTATGATCTAGTAATTATCACCACACAGTTGAATAATTACAGTGGCAAGAAATTACAATTAACTGATTGTGCGACTTGCTGGGGAGTTCTAAGCACAATTTCTGTGTCTGTGTGTGTGTGTGTGAGAGAGAGAGAGAGAGAGAGAGAGAGAGAGAGAGAGAGAGAGAGAGAGAGAGAGAGAGAGAGAGAGAGAGAGAGAGAGAGAGAGAGAGAGAGAGAGAGAGAGAGAGAGAGAGAGAGAGAGAGAGAGAGAGAGAGAGAGATTGAGCCATACCCGGAAGATTGCTCCATTGAGGCCATGTCCCTACAGATGACATGTGATAGCAGATTAATAGCCTTGCATAATAAAGTCAAAATCCCCATTATTTGCCTTTTGTATCAGTGCCTAACTAAACCATCAGTTAATATCTACCAATAGGAGAGCTCTTACTAATAATCAGTGCCATTCTCTGTCATATTTAGCAGAATTTGAATAAATCATCACAGCAAATTAGCATATTATTCATGATTCATGATGTACGGTTTTGTTTTGTTTTAGAATACGGTGTAACTAAACGTGCTACATTTAGCATAGATTACCAATTTAAACATTTCAGGATGAAATAGCAGTGCAAATGATTGCAGGAGCTGTATACTGGAATAAAATAAAAACAACATCTGCTGTTTATGACCGTATCCAGGTTTTGCCCCTTAGAGCCCTGATTGTCCTGATCCCATGCAATCATTTATAATCACATTAGGTAAGTTAAGTCAAGTTTATTTGTGTAGCTGTATCCGTCTCAGAGGGCCTTTAAATTCACAGCTAGTTACAGTAAACGAAAGTAGACGACATTCTCTACCTTTAGGTTGTTGAACAAAAATGAGAGAAGCCAAAAAAAGTGCTTCAGAGGAAGGATCCGACTTTTAGATGGGTGATCAATTTAAGGAAAAACCAACATAAAGTGTCTTAGTAAGGTGCTGGGCCACCACGAGCCTCCAGAACATCTTCAGTGCTCCTTGTCATATATTCTACAAGTCTCTGAACTCTACTGGAGGGATGAACACCATTCTTCCAGAAGATAATCCCTCATTTGGTGTTTTGATGATGGTGGTGGAGAGCGCTGTCTAACACGCTGGTACAAAATCTCCCATAGGTGTTCAGCTGGGTTGAGGTGACTGTGAAGGCCATAGCATATGATTTACATCATTTTCATCCTCATCAAACCATGACCCTTCATGCCCTGTGGATGGAGGCATTGTCATCCTGGAAGAGACCTCTCTCATCAGGATAGAAATGTCTCATCATAGGATAAAGGTGATCACTCAGAATAAGTTTGTATTGATTTGCAGTGATCTTTTCTTCTAAGGGGACAAGTGGACCCAAAACATGCCAGAAAAATGCCCCCATAGCATAACTGAGCCCTCGGACCCCCTCTCTGTAGGGGTCCAGCATTCAGATTTTTGCTTTTATTGTCACCCATCTATATGTTTTGGGGATAACACTCCATTAACAGCCATCATACTGAGCAGTCTTCTTTGTGTCTCTGAAACGATTCAGAAGACTGCTCAGTATGATGCTAATGGAGTGTTAACTCCACAACACATATATAAAAGCTAATATTGAAAATCCTGATTGTTTTCCTTTAAAATTAAAGGACATACCACTGACGCTAGAACACATACACACTCTTTGAAAGAATAAGACCAAGTCTATCAAAGTCCTCATAAGTCCTCATCTCAGAACAATCTTTGCAGATCTGCACCAGTTATGTATACACACACACACACACACACACATATATATATATATATATATATATATATATATATATATATATATATATATATATATATATATATATATAAATACTGAGCTATAGTTCATATAGATGATTTGGCACCAATATGACTCTTGTGGTGAATGTGCTCTATTCTGGCTCCTATTTGAGGTACTGTTCCTGAGAATTTATATTTATGATTTAGTTACAAAGATAATGTTCAGATGAATTTGTGGCCCTGTTTGTCTACTCCACATGTTCAGTGGGTTCTGGGTCCTTGCTGCTTCTCTCTCTCTCTCACTCTCTCGCTCTCTCTCTCTCTCTCGCTCTCTCTTACTTTCAGCTGCTGGGAGTTTCCCATTTCCCAAGGCGGGATCTCACTTGGAGACACCTGGAGCTTTCCTCTTTGTCCATAGATACATAAAAGAGTTCACATCCGCACACAAACCAAACACAGACTTACACAGCGCACACTCGTAGAAGCACTAACATACACGCTGCAAACACACACACAAACCATACCCGCAGCCATATACAAAAACAAACAAGCATAAATATAGACCTACATATCCATGACCAACACTTGGATGTCCCACAGAAACTGTCCTTCTTCTCATCCTTGGGATGAAAGAAGAGATGATACATTATACATTTTCTCTGCCTAAAACAGGTCAGTTCTAATGAGATGGAGGCCTGCTACATAACCATACTATTTTTACACCAGCTTAATTCTGAAATGTAATTTTTGGGTGTGGTGTAGCTTGCTTATCAAGTCTCACATAAATGTCTGCAATATATAATATGGCACCGAATGGATGTGGTAGTATTTAATTTCGACGCACATGCGCGTTCCACATTAATTGTATTATTTGAATTTTCAAAGTATTAGACAATACACTTTCAGCAGTTATTAATTTTTTAGCAGTTTTTATCCTTAACACTGGCGACCAGTTGACTCTACGTGTATATTAAATTCAGCCCTAAATTCAACCCCTCCATTATTTTTGGTTTGAGGTGTATGGTAAACTGAGTAACACATGGATGTAAGTACAATATGGAAGGTGCAAACTGATGAGAAACACCATGGGAGCTTGCAAACACTAGCCAGCATGTTTGCTTTATTGACCTGTGTAGAAACTGTGCAACATATTGACAGTGTTGAGCTTTGTACATTTCGTCCCGGATTCCACGAACTACTAAATTAATCCAGATTAGTGGAACTACTCAGCAACTCAAAGAACTCAAGAACTTCCTTTCACTACTTGTGCATGTTTTTTTGTTTTTTGTTTGCAATATCGAAATTAAAAATACAAAGGCTTTTCCCATGGATGGACAAGGTTGTTTGAGGTTGGATAAAACACAAATATCAGGTTTTGTTCATGTTTATATATGTATGAATATGCACATGCAAATAAATGACAGAACTCGGTTCTCTGTGTAAGTTACATTTTAGGGTACAACCACAAAATACAGCGGCAATACAATATGTTGGTCATATGTTTAGGAAGCTGTGAGCCAGGGGTACTGGTTCAAAGCCTTTGAACAGATTTAGCCAGTTAATACCTTTCTAAATCTATTTTCACAGTAAATAGCGAGATTGGATAGGACTTGTGATCTCATTAGGTTGTGTTCTTTGGCAGGATAGAGAGCAGTATTGACCTAAGAGCTCGTTAATGATGAGGTTGTGGAGATTCTGCTGGTGGTGCACCGGTGTTGCTTTCTTCAACACTCCAACAGGAATAAAGGTTTCCCCATTTCTGTGGCTTTATTTTTTTATTTTATTTTTCTAGATTCTTTTAAGATTGACAAGTAAGTTGTGTTATCATACAATGGTTTATCATATGGACGCCTGTTAATGTTAATGGTATTTTTTTCTGAAAATTGATGAATGAATGGAAGACTGTGCTTTTTGAAGTTATGTCACAGTGGTACTACTTGGGAGCATGTGACATCCTGTGTCAATGAGTTTTATTACAGCTAAAACTGCTAACATTTCCTGTGTCCTTTAATATACCACCCCGATCATTTAAACAACCTCCTCACTTCAGTCTTAAAAGCTTAAGAAAGGTCTGCAGGGTAAGGAAACAGCAACTATTTCCCGGACTACAAGTTGCACTGGAGTATAAGTCACACTCAGCAAAAAATGGGTTGTTGTGAGGGGGAAAAAAAACCCAAACATATATAAGTCGCTTTGGTGTATAAATTGCATTTATATAGTGGTACCATAGAAATTGAATGACAGTAGAATGGACATTCCAATTCAATGCAACATAGCAAGATGGTCAGAGCCGTGGCAGCCATTTGAACCGCTGCCATTGCAAAGAACTGTGACTGTTGTCATCGGCTAACTGCCATATAAACTTCAGTGTAAAATTACTTGCGGCAAGTTGCTGAGGTTTTTTTTTTTGTTAAGTCACGGACTCAGTGAAGTGAAGTTTTGCAGTAATGACCAAACGAGCAGTAATAATAATAATCATTACATTCATAGCACTTTTCTAGACAGCCATAGCGCTTCACATTGAAAGGGGTAACTCTCTTCAACCGCCACCAATGTGTAGCACCCACCTGGGTGATGCAACGCAGCCATTTTGCGCCAGAATGCTCACCACACATCAGTTTGAGGTGGAGAGGGAGGAATCACTGAGCCAATTACATGGGGGAATGATTAGGTGGCCAGATGGAGACAGCCAGGTTAGGCATTTTGCCAGGACACCCAGATCCCATGGCACTTACAGAAAAGTGCCATGGGATCTTTAATGACCACAGTGAGTCAAGGACCTCGGTTTAATGTCTCATTCGAAAGATGGGATCTCCCACAGCACAGCATCCCCATCACTGCACTGGGGCATTGGGATTTTATATTTGTTTTTTGTTTTTTTAGTACCAGAGGGAACACTTCCCCCTACTGACCCACCAACACCACTTTCGGCAGAAACTAATTTTCCCAGGGGGTCTCCCATCCAAGTACTAGCCAAGTCCACACTTGCTTAGCTTCCGTCGTTTGGCAGAGCCAGGGTACATGTTGGTATGGCTGCCGGCAAGTGGAGTAGTATGAACATTTACGGCCCCACTGACGTGTGTTGTCACCATAACAACAATCGCCGTTTTCTTTTGAACTACTCAAATGACCGGGTTGGTGCTAGAATGCATCGTCAGACGGAGGGAACTCCGCTGCACGTCATCAAATGCTCACAGTGGAATCACGGATTATGTTGCTAGGCTAGCTTTATAGTTATTTAGCTGTGTGTTTTTTACAATCCATGTTGACATAGGGTTGGTTAGTAATGTAGCGAATTCGGGGGACAACGCAACCACAGGAACTGCCGCGGCCGGGAGGCGAACCCGTATCGCCCGCACCGCAGGAGGCATCGCTAACCGCTTGACTAAAGGATCAGACCCGCGAGCCAGCGGCCAGCGTGTCTTCTTATCCATGCACGTTACAGTAAAGATGTGAGGGCCGAAGGCCTGAGTTGCATCTAAGGAGCGAGGCCGCAGGCTCAGTCCTCGACGAGCGAACGCGCACGAGGGCCGAAGGCCAGAGCTGCGTCTAACGTCAATCTACTGTTTCCCGCTGTTCCTTAACTGAACTAGCCCCTACCCAAGCCCCTACCCAATCATAAGATTGATCGATTCCGCTGTGAGCATTTGATGACGTGCAGCGGCGTTCCCTCCCACCTCCCTCAGGACGATACATTCTAGCACCAACCAAATGACCACGGCAAACAGTTCTATGTCCGTTCTACTCTCATTCAATTTCTATGGGTGGTACAGTGTTTTCATTTGAGTCACAAAATTAAACAGTGCCATCTAGTGGCCTTAGTTGAAATGCAGCGTATTCATCCGATAAAATTACGTTGTATAACTCACTTTGGAATATAAATCGCAGGACCAGCCAGACGAGTAAAAAAACAGTGACTTATAGTCCAGGAAATGTGGTAGGTATTCCTGCTATTTACCTTTGATTTAACGAGGACAGTTTACCTGATAGGTACAGGAGGTTAATAGAGTTGTATTTTTTTATTGTAAACTATTTATTGTGAAGTGACTTTGAGTATTAGAAAAGTGCTATATAAGTTTAAATTATTATTATTATTATTGTTATTATTGTTATTATTATTTGCCAGATTAAAACAAGAAAAGAGGCTTTTCCAATCCAGGTTGACCATGTTTTTTTTAAGTATAGCCTCCCTATAAGCATGGTGGCTAGTATCCTTTTGGTGTAATGAAACCAAAGCTTTGCTCCCTAAACCCAGAAAAAGTTCCAGAGCAAGACTGGATTAGACTACATGGGAGCACGCCTGCATAGATACATGTGTTCATGTTTTTATGTGGTTAGAGGTCATCTTCGTAATGAGTCTATTTCATTAGTGAAACCAGGCCAATCAGCTCCCATTGTCTTGTGCAATGTGCAAGACGAGGATCACTTTGTTCTTCAAAGCCCGGATCCTAGCCTGGTCCTTATTAGATGAAATACAATCTGACAAGAACAAACAAAAAGCTATGGACTGATATTTTTCACTATGTTGTGCCCTGCTCTGCCTTGAACAGGGTGAACATGGAACCAGGTTTCGAGTCTAAGCAGGCCTCTCTGAAGGAAATGGAGCTGTCTTTTACAGTAAATGCATACAGAAGAGAGAACAAACCAAACCAAAAAAACAACAATGAATAAAAGAAGTGAGAGGGAAATGGGATATGCTCCAATACATTCCCATAAAAACCTAATTTTTCATATTTCAATAGGCAGTAAACTAAATCTAAAAGTATTTTGTAAGTTCACATAAGGTTGAATCAGTTCATCTGGACACAACATTTGTTGGGAGAAATGTTTCATCATCACTCAGTGATGGAGGTTTTCATCCTGAACTTGGGGGGGGGGGGGCTAAGAGTACATCTGCCACCATCTTATAATGCTGTGATTGCAACTATTCCTCTGTAAATAGTACACATGGCCATTGTAACTCTAGTTAATGGTCATGGTAATTTGCATATGAAACTGCTCGTTGGTTTCAGTTGTTATGCCACTGTATTGTTTATAAGGGTGGGGATACCTGCAGTCAGTTTAGACTGAAGAGGTCACTTAGATGAGTGATGAAACGTTTCTCTCAATAAACGTTGTGTCCAGATGAACTGACTCAACTTTCTGTGATTTCCTTACCTGGATTACTGAGCATGCATAAAGATATTTTGGGTTTTTTTGGGCCAGGCTTTCATTATTATGGTGACTTCTGATTGTGTGTGCTGTCAACAGACTGCAACATGGAGGGATTTCTGACTAAAATTATTAGCTGTGTTATGCCAGATAGTATCAAGGTAGATTAGTGACATCTTTGGTGATTCAGTTGTTCCCCAAAAGTAACTGGACGGCCCAAAAATAGTTGTGAAGACTGTGTTTCGAGTGTTTGTGTTAAAAGGAAATTGTCAATTTCCGGTGTCATATGTGGTCATGTCCAAAATAATCCTCATATACCCTTTCTCGCTTCCCGAAAAATATCTTCATGATCTGAGGTACCCTTCTGCCTGGTGCTTATTAAACCCTGTCTCTTCAACAATATTGATGAACTGGGACATGGAAAAAGCTTTAACTTGCCACTGATGCTACTAGTTTGATATTAGGTTTGATGTACTCAATTCAAACAGTGTGATGTTGTAAGGGGTGCTTGGTAGATGGAGATAACCACGTTAGAGCAATCAGTATTCAGACTTGGCCTATTTAGCGTGTCTTTGTCATTGACTTTAGTATGATGGAAGATATCGGAGAAAGTTTAGTTCCAGTTTCACAAAAAAAGAAAAAGATATTTAAACATCTGTTTCTTCAGTTTTTTTTTTGCTTCCGGTGTGGGAAGATGGCGACATGAATTCACATTTGCAGTAGCCTCACCCAGTACTGGTGTGAGAAGATGGCAGTGCGAATTCATGTTTGCGGCGGCCTCACCCAGTACCGTCCATGTAGTGTCTTTGTCCACGTCTGTATCTAAGTTTGTCTTCATCTGATGGCTGGGAGAGCTGGTGCTGGATCGGCTGGGAGAGCTTGGTCTACTGTGTGCTGTGGACCCAGGGACCACAGCCCTGCCCGGAGCTGTGCCCGAAGAGGAAGCACCGAGGGCGGTCTGACAGGACGCGGAAGTGGGGCAGGCTAAGCTAACTGCTTGTCCATGCAGAGCAGCAGTTCCGATAGCACCGAGGGCAGTCTGGCGGTGGCCTCGCCTAGCCTCGACTTGTTTTTAGTGTCATCGTGTGGAGTGTGGGGAGGTGTGTCAAAGGTGTCTGGCTGGGAGAGCTAGCATTGGATCGGCTGCGGAAGCCTGGTCTGCGTCCGGTGAGCCCAAGCACCACAGCACTGCCCGGAGTGCCACCTGAAGAGGAACACCGAGGGCGGTCTGACAGGATGCAGATGCGGAGCAGGCTAAACTAACTGCTAGCCAATGCAGACCGGCTGTTCCAACAGTCGTCCTGGCTGGCGTTCGTTCTCCTGGACAGTGATTTTTTTTTTTTGTTCGGATATATGTGTAAGTTTGGTTATATGTATTAGTTTGGATATATGTGCTAGTTTGGATATTTGTGTTAGTTTGGATATATGTGCTAGTTTGGATATATGTGTTAGTTTGGATATATGTGCTAGTTTGGATATATGTGTTAGTTTGGATATATGTGTTTTTGTAGTTCTTGTATTTTTTGGATGTGTGTTTTGGTCTTTGTGTTGCACTGCTGTGGGCTGGGGGAAACATTTCATTTCATTTTGTGTGTGCAAGTGCATGAAATGAAAATGACAAAATTTTCCTGATTCCTAATTCCTGATTCATAACTACCAACTACTATTCAGCTAACCTCTCCAATTGCTCTGCTAAAAGTTGGTGCAAACATTTGTTATGACCATGTCTGTATGGTACACCAACTTGATGTTCATGAAATTTGATCATTTCCAGTAATTTGCTCTCGTGGCCATGAAGAAGTGCACTAGCCGGGGGTGACAGTATCTGGCTTATGCAGTGCCTGGAAAGGACACGTTGCCTTTAAAAACATGGGGAGGGGGATTTGTCTGTGCTATTACTGTCCAAAAGAAGGAACAGCTCAATGATGAAGGCCTCGCCCGGACAGAGAGCTGTACGCCTGTGTTGCTGTTAAAGTCAGCATGTTAACATGCTTTCGTTGCACCTTTCATGTCACATTTCCAACCCATAACAACTTGAGTTCATAAAAAGACAGGACTTTGATAGATGTGGACTGTAATCTTGTTACGTTAAATACTGTTCTTCTGCAAGAGTAATCAACAGTCTTGCAAAGGTATATTTCATGAATTTCTGTTTTGTTAGCTAGCAAATTGCTTCTTATAAAAATCCTCGACGTATGGACTGGTCTTTAGCGCTTGGAAAAGTGTCCACATGGACCTGCAGTGAGCTAAAGACTGTCTGCATATTGCAGTTCGGAGGTGGGTAGACCTTGCTTTTGAGAGTGTGCATCTTGCAAGAGGTCGCTCATCCCTTAACACCACTCCAGGGCTGGAATTGGCACGTTGGGGCATATGTGAAAAACACACGGGGTTAGGCAGCGCTCAAACCAAGGTCTGAATCAGACCCATTGTGACTGAGGAGACGGGGACCATTTATGACTTGAAAAGCTGCATATTAACCCCTTAAACCAGCCTCACTCATGCTCTAACATTGTGCATATTACAATATTACAAACACACGTGCACACACGCACGCGCGCGCACACACACACACACACACACACACACACACACGCACAATTTATCCTACTCAAATCTACTTGGACTGCAGGAGGGATTAAATGCAACATGAAATCCCCAGTGGGGTTTAGAATCTCTGTTTGTGTTTCCAGCCCTTTCAAAGCAGTCAGAGTCATTCAGTGGATTCGGGAGGTATTTATCCACGCGCCCATTCCAACCCACCTTGCCCAGCTCAAACGGCTCACTGTGTTTTTTCCTCTTGCAGCGTGATGTTTGTAAAATCTCCCATACATTCTGTTCACCCCACATGCCATTTTAATGAAACGCAATTAAAAAGAAAACACCTCGTGTGGTGGCAGGAGAACTTCGGCTTATAACACATCAACAACACCTAAACTAGCGCTCAATAACAGCTCGTTCATGAATAGTTTAGTCCTTATGTAGAGATTTCACAAGGTGCTCATGTAATAACTTTGTCATTAGTGACAAGCATTGGAATCGGGTTAATTTTATCGGCAATATTTTCCACATTAACACAGTAATGAAACCCCCCCCCCTTTTTTTTCTCCCCAGTTGTACTTGGTCAATTACCCCACTCTTCCGAGCCATCCTGGTCAATGCTCCACCCCCTCTGCCGATCCGGGGAGGGCTGCAGACTACCACATGCCTCCTCCGATACATGTGGAGTCGCCAGCCGCTTCTTTTCACCTGACAGTGAAGAGTTTCACCAGGGGGATGTAGCATGTTGGAGGATCACGCTGTTTCCCCCAGTTCCCCC